>NW_024372813.1:2708855-3048190 GCF_014805655.1 Passer montanus
TTGTTTTTTTTTTTTTTTTTTTTTTTTTTTTTTTTTTTTTTTGTGGGATGTGTGGTTGTGAGTGAATGAAAGGAAATTCTAGTTGTGCATTTGCAGCTTTTCTCACGTTGTCTGGAGCGGGTCTGTGTTGCTCCTGTTTGCGAGGTCTGGGCAGGATTTCCCCCCTCCTGCTGCAGGTTTCCATCCCTTTTCCCCAAGTTCAGGGAAAAAGAGACCTTCACTGTCCTCAGGTCGTGGAGGGAAGATGCCCAGGGGATGTGGTGCTGGGATGAGGCTCCTCAGAGCTCCCACACAGCCCCCAGGCTCTGCTGCAGCTATGAGGGGTTCAGGGCAGAGCTCCAGGATGGACACCAGCAGGAATTTCCCCGTGGGAAGGGTGCTCAGGGCTTGGCAGGGGCTGCCCAGGAGCTCTGGAGTGCCCATCCCTGGAGGTGGCACGCAGAGCTCTGGGCTGGGCATGGGGCACAGGTTGGATCTGATGATCCCAGAGTGCTTTTCCAGCCTCAGGGACTCTGGGATTGGCAGTGCTTCTGGCT
Source organism: Passer montanus (assembly GCF_014805655.1). Classification (NCBI taxonomy): domain Eukaryota; kingdom Metazoa; phylum Chordata; class Aves; order Passeriformes; family Passeridae; genus Passer; species Passer montanus. Next base: position 2,709,392 of record NW_024372813.1, read on the forward strand.
CATGGACCAGGCAGGCATGAGCTGTTGTGTTGCACAAGCGCAGAAGGGTGGATTTAATGCTTGATTTAAGGTTGCCTGGAATGTTTCAGTTTTTGAATTCCTGATTGTTCATAGCTTGACTTTAGAAATCTCCTAGTGCTTCTTAAATATCCCAGTGTTTATGGAACAGCATCAGTGTTAAACAGGCACTGCATGGGAAAAGGCAGGAATAAAAAGCTGGTCCTTCAGAGCATTGTCTGAAACCTGGAATCCCAGACTGGTCTGGGTTGGGAGGGACCTCAGAGCCCATCCAGTGCCACCCCTGCCATGGCAGGGACACTTTCCACTGTCCCAGGTGCTCCCAACCCCATCCAGCCTGGCCTTGGGCACTGCCAGGATCCAGGGGCAGCCCCAGCTGCTCTGGGCACCTGTGCCAGGGCCTCAGGCTGGGTCTGGACTTCCAGAGGCTGCCTCAGAACCTCCCCCTCCAAACAGAGCCCCTGTGTGGTCTGGGATCCTCAGGTGCAGGCTGTGAGCTCCCAGTGTGGAGCCTGAGGAGCAATTCCCACTGCCCCTCGTGCCCCAAGTGCAGACAGCAGGAGAGGAGTGTCCATCCCTGCCTGGAACGGGATGTGCCTCAAGGCAGGGCTCAGAGGTGAACGAAGTCCAGCTTTAAGAACACTGGCTTTAAAATGTCCCGGCCACTGGCCCAGGTGCTGCTGCCAGAGGTGGGGCTGGCATGGGTCTGGCAGGGGCTGGCATGGGTCTGGCAGGGGCTGGGAGGGGTCTGGCAGGGGCTGGCATAGGTCTGGCAGGGATTAACGTGGGTCTGGCAGGGCTCCTTCCAGCTCCTGCTGTCCCTTCTCAGCAGATCAGGTGTCGGGTGACATCAGGGCAGAGCAGGGACAAGGTTTGCATTGTGTGCACAGAAATTCGAGTCTGTGCCCTCGGGGCAGTGCCGGGGTCTGGGCCTGCCTGCTGGGCCAGGTAAGCTGTGCCAAGGGAAAGGAAAAGCTTCTCCCCCTGCCCTCCTTCCCTGGGGCTCCAAAAGCTGGGCTCCATCTGCTGAGTGCCAGGCAGATTGGTGTGGGAGCCCTGGCTAGTGGGAATTTCACACTCTGTGCTGCCAGGCACTGAGCCCCAGGAGAACACCGCATGGACCTGAGGCCGTGGAGGAGGCTTCCAAAATGGAATGATAAAACTGAGATTATAAGTATGTAGTTTGAATAAAAGCGTGTTATATCACATAGTAGAAAACTTAAAGTTTAAAGTTTTAGACTATAATATATATATATAACAAAATAGAAGTTTTAGAGCAGTAGCTAGTCCTTCTTCACCTTCTTCTTCATGAGTTTTAGTATTGTGTAATTAGATAAAAAGTTGATAGATAAAGTAACCACAAGTTGTTAGTTATTAAAAATAAAAATAATGTCATTTCTTAATTAGTTTGTCCCTATAAAAGCCTTATGAAAAGAAAAATACAACTCCATTTTTTTAGTTTGTTAGTAAAGTACTATAAATCTCACAATTTATAAATATAGTATATATAGTATATAAATATGGTATCTACACGTAATATAGATAAAAACTAATAAACATCTAAGTCCAAACAAAAAATACCATCTCACACAGTTGATCCCAATCTTAAAAAAATAAAATAAAATTTAAAAATCCACAAATCCCCACCTTGCAGGAGGTGGGGACCTGGCCTGGAGGCCAAAACTCTCAGCAGGCTTGAGGAGGCTCAAAGGCAGGAGGTTCAAACCTCTTGCAAACTGAAAATACATTTTAATTTGAGGCTAGTGAAGGTCAGAACAGGCATCAATTATCCTCCGAGCAGGAGAGTTTTCCGCGTGACTGCCCTGGGTGCTGTTGGCAGCCGCGGGTCGGCGGCCAGGCCTCCATCCGTGCCCGTGCTGGGGACAGGAGGCCTGGCTGGCAGCAGGGCCAGGGGGAGCAGGGCAGAGATCCCTGGAGAGCTCAAGGTGGTGGGAGCAGAGCCTGGAGCTGCTGCTGCCTCGCCTGGGGTGGGACTGGGTCACCACAGCCCGGCTCAGCGTGGGCAGGACGGGGTCACTGCAGAGCTGGCACCACCAGTGATGCCCTGGGTTTGGGCTGAGGGAAATGACCCTGGCGAGGGCACGGGCTGGCATCTGTGGATGCCCTTTGTGCCAGGAACCCAGAGTGTCCAGGAGTGCCGGAGCCATGGAGGCTGGAAGGGACCCTGAGGGTCCTGCAGTGCCACCGAGGCCTTGCACGGCAGGGAAGGCAGCACAGGGCCGGGGGGCTCCTGTCCCAAAAGGAGCTGAGACAGGGAGCAGCCTGGGAAAGGGAGGGGGGCTTGGGCCATCCCATGCCAGGGAGCAGAGTGCTGGAAGCTGGGCCTGGCTGCAGGGACACTCCAGCTCTCAGCGTGCTCCCAGGAAAGCTGGAATTACGGGCTCAAAGCAGCTCCATTCACTCTTCCCAGGGCATTCCTTCAGTCCTCACAGCTGGGTCCAGCTCATCCCCAAAGCACACGGACAGCAAGGTGTTGTTAGGCACAAAGGAGCCATTACCCCAGGTGCCCTACAAAGTACAGGCTGAACACTTGTTTTTAGCATTTAAAAGCTGAGCCATCACAAAGGAGGGTGGCTGGCAGGGAAGAGGAGCTGCCATCAGCTTTGAAAGAACAGCGAGTGTTTCATCTCCTGCAGGGTAATTAGAGCTGTTCAGGTGCTTTCCGGGGAAAGCAGATCCTTTCCAATTAAGGACTGGGCTGCTGATTTCAGGCACTTGAGGAATTTATTAGGGAAGAGTTGGCGTGGTTGTGCCTGCGCTCCTGAGGGACAGGAGGGCTGGGCAGGGACAGGTCACTCCCCCAGGGCCAGGGCAGCTCTGCAGCCTCGGGCACAGCTGGGGATGCTCCCCGGTTCATCCGGGGCTGTGATCTGTGATCCACGGGGAACACTCCCTGCCGGGCATGGGAGAGGAGTTTGTGCTGCTGGAGCTGCTTGAAAACCCCAGGGCATGGAAGGAGCCGAGGCAGGGCAGGGACCCCAGGGAGTGTGCAGAGGGACAGCTGGGCTGGGCTCTGCCCCAGAGCTGGGCTCTGCCCCAGAGCCCCTGAACACTGACATCCAAACAAGGCTCCAGCTCCCTTTTCCTTATTGAATAGCCTGGAATTGCTTTCCTCATTAAATAGCCTGGAATGGCTTTCCTTATGGGATGGGGAGCTTCAGCGTGTCCTCAGTGGGACACTGCAGCCAGGCTTGATCCCAAAGCAGGGGATCTCTGGCTCTCAGCAAAGCTGCCTGTGAGCCCCAGGGCTTCCCAGAGGTGGGCATGACCTGTGTGTGTTGTCCTGGTGGTGTTCCATGCCTTTGGAAATAGGGATTCTCTGTTACTTAGCATGGGTTTAAGCAGCAGCTCCGTTTGGAGTGTGCAGTCTGAGGACACATTTTACTGGGATTTTGCTCCTGTGCAGATAGGACGTTTATCTCTTGTGCTGGGTGGCTCATGCTGGATGCTTTGTCAGCAGGAATGAACCATTTTTATGGATCTCCTGCTGCCTGGACATCCCAGTGCTCCATCCCAGAGGCTGGTATCCAAAGCTGAGCTCCAGTTGCATTTACCCAGCACACAAGATGAGGGCTTTAATGTACCAGGAATGTGAGCTGGACCATAAATCACAGGTTATTCCAAATACCAGAAGGAATACTGGAATATCAGCTGCCTGTTGCATATTTGGATTGCACAGGGGTTGGTGTAATGCTTGGGAATGTTTGCAGAGGGAGAGGAGCCTTGGGGAATTGTTCATGATCCTGATGGGAAGAGCAGGGGATGAGCAGTGGGCAGATCCCTGGCTGAGACAAGCCAGGGGAGGAGGCTTTGCCAAGCCCAATGCCATGAGATCAGCACCCAGCATTCCTCCCGGGCATGTGGCTTCCCAGGAATACTGCAGGGACAGGCCCACCAGCAGGGAATAACAACCTCCTTTTAGGTTCTCCCAAAGAGGGTTGGGCCTTCTTAGTTGTGACTGGCAGAGTCATTCCAGAATCCAGGAGAGAGTTTTGGCAAGGGAAGACTGGGAGTGGTAAAAGCTGGAAGGTTCCTTGCCAAGGAAGGGTTTGGAACTGGAGGAGATTTAAGGTCCCATCCAACCCAAACCATTCTGGGGTTCAATGCAGGATTTTCTCCTCCAAAAATAAAAGCTCATCCTGCAGCTTCCATGGAAAAACTAGGAGTACAAACAGAACAGAGCCATTTCTGCCAAACACAGCCTGGTGCTGAATTAACCTGGGTCCTTCTCATCCCCCCTGACACAAATCCCAAGGATACTCTGGGATCCTGGGGTTCTGTGGACTCCAGGACTGGCCCAGCTGAGTGCCTCTGGGCACTTTTGCAAGGTCTCCTCCACCACTTTCCTCCCAGATCTGGAAAAACACCTCTGGCATGGCTGGATTTGATTTTCCCTGTCCTTGATGCTGCAGGTTCATGGCTGGGGAGGAATCCCAGCTCTGGTGCAAGGCCAGAGCCTCCCCACCGTCTGGCTGTGCCACCACTGCTGTGCTCTGTGGCTGTGCTCTCCTCTCCCCATGCCTGCCAGGTTTTTATACCACACTGCCATTTTTCTTATCCCCTTCTCCATTTCTTCCAGGGCCTTGTTGGCTGTGAGCAGTGGCAGAAGGGGAAGGTGCTGCTGAGACCATGATGTCCCTGGGTGTCACTAAAGGTAATTCCTTCCTCTCCTGGTTTTCCTGTTTCCCCTGCCCAGCTGGAGCTGCTGGGATGTCCCTGCTGGGACCACAGGGAGGAGTTCCAGTGAGGTGTGAAACCCTGCACGAACCTCTGTGATCCCGCGGGATGCTGATCCCGAGGCCTGGATGGCCACGTCTCCATCCTCCATCAGAGCTGGGAAAGTCTCACCCAGCGCTGGAAGCTCTGGCAGAGAGGCTCGGCTCGGTGCTGGGATGGACCCGAGGTCCTGTGAGTGCTTCCCTGCCTCTCCCTGCTCTCCCAGGAGGGCTGATCCCGCCCACGGACGAGGATCGCCGCAGGATCATCCGGCAGATGAAGGTTCGCACCACCCTGCGGGGGGACAAGAGCTGGATCCAGCACCACAACTCCGACTCGGATGAGGAGAAGAGCAGCCCCCTGTAAGAACATCTCCTCCTCCTTCCCTTTCCCTGTCAGAATTCCTGAGTTGGATCACTGATCCAAGCCCCGGCCCTGCAGATGCCCCAGTGATCCCACCCTGTGCCTGAGGGCAGTGTCCAAACACTGCTGGAGCTCTGGGCTCTCCAGGCACCCTGGTCTCCGGCTGCACAAGATGTGCTGTGACAGGTTTTGGGGTGCCCGTGGTGCCAGGCAGTGACACTGCCAAAGGAATTGCTGCTCCTCTTTGTTTCTGATAAATGCAGGGTGGGCAGAAGCTTGGACAAATGTCTTGTGCTGGAGCTGGGATTCAGCAGTCCAGAGAGATTGGGAGGCTCAGGAGAGCTCCAAAGCTTTGTGAAGCCAGATTGTGCTTCAGCATCTCGGAGTGACAAACTCAGGGCAGGCCTGGAGGGAGTTTAGGATGGAAGAGGCAGGAGATCAAACAGTTCCCTGGATGTCACACAGTGCCCTGTGCCAGGGAGCACCAGTCTGCTCCAGCTCCTCTTTTCTTGGGAACAGACTCAATTCCAAACCCCTCTTCTCTTCCCCTCTCTCCAAACCCATGTTCAGCAGCCAGTTAACCACATCCTTGTGTTTGTTGTTCCCTCAGGTCTGGACAGGCTGCTCCCAAACCCACTGCTCCCCAGCAGGACAGGTAATTCCAGGGCCCATCCCACTCCTCCTCTGCTCTGCTCTCTGCTGGGGTCAGTGCAAGCCCTCCCCTCCTGCATGCCCCCCTCACCTCCTGCTGCCAGCACAGCTCTGGGCACAGCCCTGGGCACAGGGATGTCTCACTTGGGGAGAGCAGGGACTGGCTCCTGAGAGGTCCTGCAGGATGCAGGGATGACTTTAATTCAGAGGAAGGGAGCCTTTGAGCCACTGATGCCACAAGGCTGGGCTGGGCCATCAGCTGCTGTGCTGGTGCAACCCCTTGGTGCTCCAAGCAGGGGCTCCTCGGGACAGGGGGAGCCCTGGCTGGGGCTGAGGTTGGTTCAGAGCGCGAGGGGTCTCCAGGAGCTCAGGAGCTTGGAGGAATATCCTGAAACACCAAACTCTTGGGAAGGGCCTGGCCCTGTGTGAGAGCTCTGCCCTCTCCCCTGGGCACTTCCCTTTCCCTGTGGCAGCTCTCCCCACTCCTGGTGCTCTCCAGGGCAGCCACGCTGTGCTGCCTCCTGGGAATGCACCTGAAGGAGTTGGAGTGCAGCTCTTGCTCTCCAGTGATAAAATAATCAGGATCTGCATCACGTGTGATTTCCTCCTCCTGTGCCACCAACCTGGGTCAGAGAACACTGCCAGCATGGCTAATACTAATTGGCTCACTTTAAAATTCACTTTCCCTATTAAAAAAAATCCTTTATAGAGCTTGTTCTGATGATTATTCATTTGAAAACATCCCTCCAGAGTCAATCCAGCTGTGGGTTCCCTCCAGGCCTGCTTAGCTGGATTTTTGCTTTGACATCCATGTGGACATTCCACTTCAATCCTGGTGCTGCTGTTTTCCCCATGTTTTTTACTCCCTGATGTCTGTTCTTTGCACAGGTCCTCTGCCTCCAAGCCCCAGTCTGGATACCTCATCAGGTGGGTATGGAATGGGAGAGATCTGGGCTGCAGGGGAGGAGAACTGGATTAGGAGCAGAAAATGTTCCCTCCTGGGTTCCATCAGCTGGGGCCATCCCAGTGCTTGGGTCAGGAGCCAGCCTTGTTGTTTCACTGCTGGTTGGAACTTGGCTCCAACCATATTCCAGCCACAAGTTTAAGATGTCCCTTCCCTCCCCAGGGGGGTGTTCACCAGGACCATCGATAAAAGCTCGTCCGTGCCGGATCCTTCACCTTCCAGCCAAGCACAGAAAAAGTACGAGTGTGTCCCCCTGTCCCCTCCTGAAGAGAAGGAAATGCTGCCTTCCAGCTGGGCAGCATTCCCTGCAACCACAGTGGGGATATCGGGGCTACGCTGCTGTCCCCGTCCCTGTGGAGCTCCCTGGGGAAGGAGGTGGGGAGGGCTGGGAAGGTCACATTCCCAGGCATGGTTTGTGTCCCCCCAGCACTTCTCTGAAGGGACAGAGCCGCTCCCCCTCCGGATACAGGATGACCACAGAGGACTACAAGAAACTGTGAGTGGGCAAAGGGAGCAGCTCCTCCTGTCCCTGCTCAGTGTGAGCCCTGGGAATGCCCCTGGAGCTTCCAGAGCTTCCACTGGAAACTCCAGTGGTTCCCAGGGCCACATCTTCATGGGCCAGGAGATGCTCCTTGGTCTGACACCGGCCTTGGTTTGGAGGGGATTTCATCAGCAGGCAGGAATAGAGGACGCAGCCTGGGAACTGGGTTTGGAGCTTTCCTGAAGTCTGGAGAAAGGCAGGGCAGCACTGTGGGCATTTTCTGCCCAGCTTTTTTGTGTCCCAGAGCATGGCTCTGATCTGAAATGGGGATGGGGCCTCTGGACTAAGGAAAAAAGTCCTTTAGGGACATGTGCACCCCTATGGAAAACACAGGTGTCTTCCAGGGTCTGAACCAACCCCTTAGATTCACTTCTGTTTGGCTCTTGCTGCCTCTGCCCCAGCCAGCAGCAATTCCCTGACCCTGGCTCTCCCTTCCCTCCCTCCCCAGAGCTCCGTACAACGTCCGGCAGAAATCCGTGGATGGGGAGGAGGAGGATGTGCCCTTTTCTCCGGATGAGCATAAGAAGAGGTGAGGCCTGGAGGTGCCTCCCCGTCCTGCAGGGACAGTGACAAGTTCTGTTCCATCCTGGGGGGCTGGTGGACGCAGGCAGGGCTCAGGGCTGGGTGCAATCCAGGGACAATCACAGCTCTCCCTGCTCCGAGCCGCTCTGCCCACGGGCCACCGCGCTCCCAACAACACGGAATTAAAATCCTGACGTGATGCAGCCTGACAGCACGGCCCAGTTACCCAGGCAGCTGGGAAGGACTCTGGGATCCGTGGGCTGCGTGGTGTCCACGGGGAACGTGGGGATGCACAAACAGGCAGGAGGGAGGAGCCCAGCTCCCCCCAGTGCAGGTGTGCCCCAGAGCTGGGATCACTCCAGGACGGGCACCCGTGGCCAGCTCCAGGCTGGGCTGTCCTTCTCCTACCAGGAATAAAATCAGAGAATCATCCCGGGGTGGTTTGGGTGGAAGAGACCTCAAAGCCCACCCTCTGCCACCCCTGCCCTGGGCAGGGACACTTTCCACTGTCCCAGGCTGCTCCAAGCCCCAGTGTCCAACCTGGCCTTGGGCACTGCCAGGGATGGGGCACAGGACAGGAACAGGAACACGTCTGGTCTCTCTGGCTTCAACCTTGTTGCCTTTGATGGAGTTTCTGAGGCCCCTTTTCCTCAGCCACAAGTCTTGTACAAAGGAAAACCTGGTCATTGTCCCCTGGGGTCCAACCACTAAAGAGCTGGAGAGGGACTTTGGATAAGGGATGAAGGGACAGGACAAAGGGAATTTCTGACTTCCCACTGCCAGAAGGCAGGGATAGATGGGATATTGGGCAGGAATTGTTCCCTGGGAGGGTGCCCAGAGCAGTAGTGGCTGCCCCTGGATCCCTGGAAGTGATCCCTTCTCCTTTGGGAGACATGGTAGTACCCAGGTCAGTGCAGACACTCCGTGAGTGTCAGCCACAGAACCCGTGTCCCATTTTTGTGTCCATGGAATCCAATATTGCAACAGTCCAGGTCTGCAGTGGATAGTCCAGGCCTGGCACAGCTGCCCAGGGAAGTGGTGGAGGAGTCCCCATCCCTGGAAGTGTTCAAAAAGCCTGTGGCTGTGGCACTTGAGGACATGGGTTATGGTGACCATGGTGGTGCTGCTGGCTGATGGTTGGACTGGATGATTTTAAAGGCCTGTTCCAACCTTGACCATTGGACGATTCCATGAAATCCGCTGGATTCATGGAATCCAGAGCGCAGGAGCTCGTTCAGGGTTAGCCCAGCCTGCAGGGGTTGTTCCCTGCCCGTGCAAGGCTCCAGGCAGCGGGAGCAGCAGGATGAGCAGGCTGTGAGCCCTTCCCTCGCTGTCTCCCCTGTCCAGGACGGAGGCTGCCAACAGCGTCCTGCGGCGCTCGGCCGGCCGCGAGCGCGCCTACGTCCTGTCCGCAGCCAAGAAGAGCAACGGGTGAGTGTCCAGGGGCTGGGAGCGGCATGGCAGCCAGGGAAGGGCAGCTGGAGCTGAAGGGAGCCTCTCCAGCACAGCAGCCAAGGCCAGGCCACAAGGGCTCCAAGGGCTGGAGCTCCTTCCCTGCGAGGAAAGAGCTGGGAATGTTTGCCTGGAGAAGGGAAGGCTGCAAGGAGAGCTCAGAGCCCCTTCCAAGGCCTGAAGGGGCTCCAGGAGAGCTGGAGAGGAACTGGGGACAAGGCATGGAGGGACAGGACACAGGGAGTGGCTCCCACTGCCAGAGGGCAGGGATGGATGGGATATTGGGAATTAGGAATTGTTCCCTGGCAGGGTGGGCAGGCCCTGGCACAGGGTGCCCAGAGCAGCTGTGGCTGCCCCTGGATCCTGGCAGTGCCCAAGGCCAGGCTGGACACTGGGGCTGGAGCAGCCTGGGATGGGGGAGGTGTCCCTGCCATGGCAGGGGGTGGGGCTGGAAAATCTTGAAGGTCCCTCCAGCCCAAACCTTTCCATGGTATCTGCAGGGTTCCACGGTATCTGCAGGGTTCTGCAGAACTGGGAAATTCTCCAAGTATTTGTTATTGAGAGGGATGAAACTTCCAGAAAAAAAAATCCATGGGAGTCCCTAATTCCCTAAGGCGATCAAGAGTCCCATGTTCAGCCTCAGTCCTTCAGCTGCTCTCTGCAGTTTTGTTGTATCTTGTCATTGGTGTGACACCCCTGGCTGGGGCCAGCTCTGCCCAGAGGGGTGACAGGACCTTGCACACCTGGGGCAGGGTCTGGGGGGCTCCATGGTATCTGCAGGATTCTGCAGAACTGGGAAATTCTCCAAGTATTTGTTATTGAGAGGGATGAAACTTCCAGAAAAAAAAAATCCATGGGAGTCCCTAATTCCCTAAGGCGATCAAGAGTCCCATGTTCAGCCTCAGTCCTTCAGCTGCTCTCTGCAGTTTTGTTGTATCTTGTCATTGGTGTGACACCCCTGGCTGGGGCCAGCTCTGCCCAGAGGGGTGACAGGACCTTGCACACCTGGGGCAGGGTCTGGGGGGGCTCTGCCCCGGCTCAGGGACTGTCTTTCCCTCCAGTCCTTTAATTGCCCCTTGATTCTTCCTCCACAGCAGCCCAACACAGGAATTCCCACCCCTGTTTGCCAAGAGGTAGGTGCTGGACCTCGGGGAGCACTGCTGGGGCTGGGTGCATGTCCCAGGCTGGGATAGCAGATCCCAGGAGTTTCCCAGCAGAGGAAGAACAATTCCTTGAAAAAAGATTCTGTGGGTTGGATCCTGCTGGTTTTTTTTGGGAGAAACTGGTGGAAAAAGCGGGAATGCATGGTGCTTTGGGTTATGGACAGCCTGAAACTGGGGGACTCAGCCACAGCCTTCCTGTTTCCTGGGAAGCTGCTCCAGCCAGCCAGGAGAATGCTCCTCGGGCATCTCCCTCCTAGAGCTGTCCGTGGGACAGGGAAGCGTGCCCAGGGCTCCCTCTGGAACCCAAGAACTCAGCTGATGCTGTGTGGAAAAATCCCACTGACCTGGTTGCATTCTGCCCTTTGGGATGCTCAGCAGGAGCACAGGGAGCAGCAGGAATAACCTGCTCAGGAAACAGGGAGATCATGGCTGGAGGAACACAGGGATAAACTGCCTGGAAAGCTACAGAAAAGAGGGAATGATGTGGCATTTGTCTCTTTCTCCCTGTGGAAAGAATTGAGATAGAAGAGGAGGAAGGACAGCAGAGGAGGAGTCCGACCGTGCCAGGTTCATCCAGGGTTGCTCCGGAGAGCAGCAGGTACTCGTTCCTCAGGGTGGGATGTCTGATTCCAGGGCTTTGCCAGCTCTGGGGATAACTGCTTTTATCAGCTGTCCAAACACAACCAGATGTGGAGAGTTTGCAGAGGAGAGCTCACAGGAAACACTGGAGATAGAAACAGCTCCAGCTGGGATAAATGGGAAAAATCAGTTTCTAAACCCAAGCAGAAAGGCAGATGTGAGTGACAGCAGTGGCACAGAGCACAGGGACACTGCTCAGGAAGCAGCACAGGATTTGTGGGCACAAAGCAGCATTTGTGCTCCCATGGGACAAGCTCCTAAAAATCACCTGTTAATGATTTGTTGATTTGTTCTCTTTTTTTTTTTTTTTTTTTCCAGTGCTAATGGGCTAAGAAAAACCAGCCCTGGGTCTTCCGAGGATGAGCCAAAGGCAGCAGCAGCCTCTCCCTCCAGGTAGGAGTTCCAGCAGAGCCAGGATGGCTGGGACACTTTGGGCTGAAGGTCAGAGACCTCTGTGGGCACCACTCTGGGAAAGGAGAGGAACCAAATCCATCTTTCCGTGGAAAACATTTCCTGCATGCAGACAGGTCTTAATAAAGGTTTTAAGGCTGAAACCCATGTCAGGATCTGGCAATATCCTGATAGAGGGGCTCAAAACTCAAAAGGAAAAAAAACCAAATGCAGATCCTGGACTGGTTTGGGTTGGAAGGACTTTAAAGCCCATCCAGTCCCACCCCTATGGGCAGGGACACCTTCCACTGTCCCAGCTTGCTCCAGGCCCCATCCAGCTGAACCCTTTCTTGCCAAACAGGTATAAGGGAATAATTTTTAGTTGTTTTTTCAGTTGTTTTCCAAGGTTTTTGACTGAATCCATGGCTAGTGTATGAAAAAGGTGGAATAGTTCTCACTGCAAACAGCACTTTGGCTGCTACCCTTGTCCTGGTGCCTTTACTGGTGCGCCACTGTAGAAAGTGGAAATTCCTGACAAAATCAGTGCTTTTAATTTAAAATTGCTTCTGAGAAGATGACTTTGCCAGTGAATGGATTGAGAAGAGTGATGATTCATTCCCATTTTCTTCATTCCCATAAGGAACACTCCAGTGCAGGGTAGATTTGCTGCAGCTGGAGCTGGTTTGACCAGGAATTACAATTTTCTCCTTTGTCCTCTCTTGCAGCCCCAAACCAGGCAGCAGGAGCCAAACATCCCCATCCCTGAGTGACACTTCGGGGAAAATCTCCACTTCTGCTGAAATCAGGTGGGTCTGGAGGCCCTGCAGCAGCCTCAGGATCCCCTGAGGGCAGGATGGGGAATTCAGCTCTGCCTGGGGGGATTCCCTGCAGACACAAAATCCTCCAGGACACAGAGCAGCACAGAACAGCAAACACCACACAGGGAATTCCGGGGAAGGGCCAGAAGCATCTGGGAGGAAGCATTCCCAGATGGAAGCCAGGGCCTGCCACAGTTTGAACGTTGCCCAGCTCTGTGCTGAGAATCGGAATCCAGACCTGCAGCCCTTCGTGTGCAGCTCCTGTGGCTCCTCACCCCCTCCCTCACCTCATGCTCCTGCTGTTTTCCCTGCAGGAATGGTGAGGACAAACAGGCCCTGCATGAGAAATTCTCCTTGGAATCGGTGTCCCAGGGTGGAGATGGGTAAGAAGTGGGCAGGGGCTGCTCTGTGCTGCTGACTGGGTTTGCTGGGGAGCAGCAGCTCCCTGCTCCTGGTGTCCCCCAGCCCGGGCTGGGCTGCTCTCCAAGAGCAGCATCTGCTGGCAAAGCTGCAGCCTGGCAGAGATCTCCTCCCTTCCCTCACTGCTCTGGGATTCTCCTCCCTGAACACTCCACTCCCTGAATTTCCCTTTATTTTGCTGCTCCCTTTGGCTCCTGCTGCCATTCCCTGGAGCTGTTGCACCTCCGAGGACGGTGCTGGCTCTTGCTGCCTGGTGGCTCCTGCTGGTCTTGGGCCATGGTTCCATGATCTGCAGTCAGACCCACTGGGCTCAGGAATGCAGCCCTGTCCATCCTCCTGGAGAGATTTAACCCCATTTTGTTCCCCAACCAAATATCAGCAGATTTTTCTAGGATGATACATTACAAATGCTGACAAGTCCCATTTTCACTGGAATTTTCCTTTTTTTTCCAGTGACAAAGCTCTGAAGGAAAAGCCTGAGAGGTTCCCATGGGATGAAGGAGCCCCCAGAACCACCAGGGCTTCCACGAATGGAAGGTAGAGTCACTGTGGGATTCCTGACTTGGGCACTGCACAATCCATAAACTGCTGTTCTGGAGCTGGCTGCAAAATTGGAATTGATATTTACTGATGGAAAAACAGACTCCATATGGGCTTTGTAGAACTGCTCTCTGCTCTATGAAATGCAGGGGAAAGTCACTGTAGAACATTCCCCAAGTTGTGTCTCTCTTTTCCAGTTTTTCTGAGCACACAGAAGCCAAGAATGCGTTTCACCCACCAGAGTAAGTGGAAAATTCCCTTTTTCTCCTTTAGAGTGGGGGGCAGGTCCTCTGACCTGGGACTGCCCTGTGGATGAGCCCTGGGAGCAGCCCTTGCAGAGGAGGGTGGGCCTGACCCAGTAGCTCAAAAGGCCTGGGCTCTTCCAGCTGCTTTCCTCACACGAGGATGAGTGGGTTGGATCTGGGGCTCAGCCCTTCAGGAAATTCCCATGGTTCAGCAGGAGGGGGGAAAAGATATTCAACTGGAGCCAGGAAAACCTCATGGTGGATATTTTGACTTCTTGGTGTTCTCCTCTTGCTGAGCTTCCTGCTGGGACCAACCCCCTTCTCTCACAGGTCCAGCTCTGGCTCCTGGCACACACCTGGGGATGCTCCGGAGAAGCTGCTCCATCCCTCCGAGCCCTCCCAGGGGGACACCAGGTGTGACCCTGCACAGGGCCTGGGGCTGGCACCCTCTGCTTCCAGAGGGAGCTGGGCTGGGAATAAGCAACTTGTCCAGAGTAGGGCTGGGATTAGAATCCAAACTGGGCAACAAAGCAACTGGAAAAGGAAAATCCTGTGTGGGTAAACAGTGGGAGCAGCACCTTTCTGTTCACTGTTACACAACTTCTTCCCAGAGATGCAGTCTGGGAGTTCAGGGGAATTTCTTCATGGAAAGCGTTGTTGGGCATTGGAAGGGGCTGCCCAGGGAGGTCTGGAGTCCCCATGCCTGGAGGTGTCCAAGGAAGGACTGAGGTGGCACTCAGTGCTCTGGGCCGGGGACAAGGTGGGGATGGGGCACAGGTTGGACTTGATGATCCAGAGGGGTTTGCCAGCCCCTGGGATTCTGGGAGCAGATCCAGCAGTTTCACCAGTGCCTTTAGTGCCTCCATCCCACAGGATTTTTGAGCCTTTGCTCCCCTGACGTTGCCAGGGCTGCATGGTCGGGGAGGAATTGCTGCTGTTGGCAGCACTGATCTCCCTGGAGTTGCTTCCCTCCTTTGTCCATTATTCTGGGATTCATTTCCCTGCCTTGGCCCAACAAAGGCACTGCGGTGAGCAGGTTTCAGTGCCAGGTTGGATGGCACTTGGAGCACCCTGGGAGAGTGGAAGGTGTCCCTGCCCATGGCAGGAGGTGGCACTGGATGGGTTTTAAGGTCCTTCCAACCCAAACCTTTCCATGATTTCTGGATTCTATGAAATGAATTCATCCCCTGAGCTGAGGTGGGGAGGATCCCACAGCCTGGAGGTGCTGCTGGTGATGTAGGAATGTCTTCCCCAAAGTCACTCCTATTGTGCTTTGTCCAGGTGCTCCATCTCTGTACAAGAATTTCCAGGACAGGAAATGATTGTACAGAGATGTGTGGGAATTTAATCCCAGTAGCTGCCTCAGTTCCACCACCAGCCTCTCCTCCTCGTGGATAGCATGGAAAATGGGTTTTTCTGAGGGAAAATCAGTTCTCTGAGACAATTCTTTCCTGTTTCCTGGGCTGATACAAAGTGCAGTGTTGCTGTTCCATACAAATCCCCTGGAAAGTTTTGGAAGCTCTAAATTCCCTGGTTTTTTGCCAGGTCACCCTTGCAGTCTGATGTCCCTTTTCGTTCCACTGAGAGAACCCCTGTGCACGTTGAGGACACAGAATATTCCTTTAAAAGGTAAGAGTAGGGTGAGTTTAGTGGGTGTAGGAACAATTCTGAGGATTAAGGGAAACCTGAATGGGCAGGCACAGAAAGAGGCTCCTTCTCCTGCTTTTTTCCCAGGGATGGAAACAACTGAGGTTTAAATAAACCAAGAGCCTTGTGTTTATCCCCCTCCATCTCCTTTAAGACCAGCACTCCAGATTTTTCCTCCTCCTGTGCTGTCCGTGGGGCTCAGTCACTGCCCTTCAATTCCCTGATAATCCAGGGATGCTGGAGCAGCAGCAGGGAGCTGGGAGCAGCTGGAGCACAGGGACATGGGCTGTCCTAGAGAAAAGCCCAGTGCAGGCTGGCACAAGGCTGGCCTGGCGAGCAGAGCAGTGCCAGGATCCACATGCCAGTTTTTAGGGATGTGATGGGTATTGCTGTGTTTCCAGCTCTGTCCTGGGCTATGAGGAGAGGAGCAGCTCCACAAATCCTGAGGGCCCATCCCACCACCAGCCCTACTGGGAGGAGACAAGGTGAGGACTGGGGTGTCTGGGCTTGGTGATTTGGGATGTTTGGGGTTGGTGATCTGGGATGAGGACTGGGGTGTCTGGGCTTGGTGATTTGGGATGTGTGGGCTTGGAGCCCCGGGATGTGTGGGGTTGGTGATTTGGGATCTTTGGGGTTGGTGATTTAGGACGTGTGGGCTTGGAGATCCGGGACGTGTGGGCTTGGAGATCCGGGATGTGTGGGGTTGGTGATCTGGGATGTTTGGGGTTGGTGATCTGGGATGTTTGGAATGGCTCTGGACAAACTGGCTCCTGCTCCTGGCCTGCTCCCCTCCAGGGAATGGGTTTCTGCCCATCCCAGCATGGATTTCCCCAATCCTGGATCTCTGGTTTAGATTTCTGGACTCAGCCAGCCTCACTGAGAGGGGTCAAGGAGCTCCTGGCCATGACAGCCCGCCAGAGCCCCCCAGGCTGAAGGATCCCACTGTGCCCAGCAGGGCTGGGTAAGCAATGGGATATTCCCTCTGCCTTCTGTGGGATGAGGGCTCATTCCCTGGGCATCTTCCTCCCTGCTGATAAATATTCTCCCAGGTTCTCCTTTTCATTGAATCATGGAATTGTTAAGGTTGGAAAAGACCTCTTGGATCAAGTCCAAGCATCAGCCAGCACCATCACCACATTCAGCACTAACCCATGTCCTCAAGTGCCACACCCACACATTTCCTGGGCGTTTCCATGAAGAAATGGAAAGGACAACCCTTTCCACAAAGAAATGGAAATGAGAACCCTTTCCATGAAGAAATTTTTCCCGATATCCAACCTAAACCTCCTCTAGTGCAACTTGGGGCCTTCTTGTCCCTGATTCTAGTGCTGCTTCTCGTGGATGAACCTTTTACCATGGTTTTATAGGAAAACCTGGGAGAAAAGATCCTCCTTAGCTGGAGCCATCAAACCCTGTCCAGCTGGGCTACCAGGAGTTGCTTCCTAGACTTTAGATTTGGGAGGAGAGGGTGTCTAGTGAGAGACAATCAGCAATCAAATTTGGCATGGGGCTCCATAGTATTGCTGGGTCTGGTTTTGAACTTCCCAGTCAGGGCTGGGTGTCCACATGGGAGGACTTTATGGACTGATTTCCTTGCTCTTGTCCATATTTTCCACCTAAACTGGAAGGATTGAGGCTCTTGGTTAAACTGGGCTCCCTCCCAGGTGTGGCAGTGAGAACACCTTGGAGTCAGAGGGTGAGCAGAGTGTTCTTCTCCCCAGGTCGGAGCTTCGTTCCCAGGACACTGCTGGGAGCAGGGACAGGGACGTGGGAATGTCATCCTATGTTCAGAGTGAGGAAAGCATTGCAAGAAGGCAAGACTGATAATGGGACTGCTTTTCCTGGTGGGAACACGTGGGGAATTTGCTGCAGGGGGCTCTGGAGGAGGGACTAAAGGTGCTGTGGCTGGGATCCTTCCTTTCAGCCCTGCTTCTTAAGAGGTCTGGATTTTCCATCTGGTTTTTTCCCATCACTTTGGGTTATTTGAGGACTTGGGTTAGTGCTGGGTGGTTGCATTTGATGATCTTAGAGGGCTTTTCCACCCTAAAAAATTCTGTGATTCCATGATTCTATCTGGCACATTTCCATGCAGGGATATTGCACTTTTTTTTTTCCCTTGAGGCAGGAGATTCTCCACAGGCTGCATCTCCATCCCACAGGAATTCTGTGCTCAGGGAGCTTCCACAAACCATAAAGATCTCATGTCTTGGCAGGTCCAGCTCTGTTCCTGGAGGAAGCAGCATCCCAGCTCCAGAGATTCCACATGCAAACGAGTCTGAGCCACGCCGGGACAGGTACGGAGCCGGGGCACTGGGACATCCTTCACGTACTTCCAGGTCTCTTCCTGGCCTGTCCCAAGGCATGCAAATGCTCATTTCCTGGTCTAGGGAATTCAGGAACAAATACAGGCTCTGCTAGTGCTACCTTTCCCCCTGGAAGGAGCAGAGCCCTGCAGGGATCTCCCACAGGAATTGTTGTAGTTCAGCATCAGAAGGACCTGGAGCTTCTGGAGAGAGTCCAGAGGAGGCCACAGAGCTGCTCTGAGGCCTGGAGCCCCTCTGGAGCCGGGCTGGGAGAGCTGGGGGGGCTCACCTGGAGAGGAGAAGGCTCCAGGGAGAGCCCAGAGCCCTGCCAGGGCCTGAAGGGGCTCCAGGAGAGCTGGAGAGGGACTGGGGACAAGGCCTGGAGGGACAGGACACAGGGAATGGCTCCCAGTGCCAGAGGGCAGGGATGGATGGAGATTGGGCAGGAATTGTATTCAGGGAGGGAGGGCAGGCCCTGGCACAGGTGCCCAGAGCAGCTGTGGCTGCCCCTGGATCCCTGGCAGTGCCCAAGGCCAGGCTGGATGGGGCTTGGAGCAGCCTGGGACAGGGGAAGGTGTCCCTGCCCATGGCAAGGGTGGCATGGGATGGACTTTAAGATCCCTCCCAACCCAAACCACTCTGGATTCCAGTATCTGGGATACTGGAATTCCCTGATCCTGTGATTCTATTAACACCATGGTGCCCCATTTCTCCCTCTTCCCTGTAGGAAGTGGCAGGATCCACCCTCAGCAGACCCTAAACACTTGTGAGAGCTGCTCAGAGCAAAGACACCCCTTGGCTTTATGGTCAAACTGGTTTTAATTCTTTAGCAGGTCTGACTTCAGCTCCCAGGAGAGTGCCCGCAGTGCCCAGGAGCCCCAGCCCCCCATGCCTCTGTTCCAGGAACGCCAGTCCCTGGGAGGCTCTGTGCCCAGCCACAGGATCCCAGCCTACGTGGACAGCCAGCTGTTCAGCACCAGCAGGTGAGGATTTGGGGATGGGGTTGGGCATGAGGGTCCGGGGGTGAAGGGTTTAGGATGCAGAGACAGGGAAAGCTGCTGGCATGGGACACTTTCCACTGTCCCAGGCTGCTCCAAGCCCCATCCAGCCTGGCCCTGGACACTTCCAAGGATGGGGCAGCCACAGCTTCTCCAGGCAATATGTTTAGAAATGCTTTGGCTTGGCTCAGGTGTTGGGTTTGGAGCCTGCTGCCCCTGTGGAGCACAGACCTGGCACAGGGGAAATGGGCAGAGCATGGGGGAGTGCATGATGGAACCAGGGAATCATGGAGTCGTCATGGTTGGAAAAGGCCTCTGTGATCATCAGCTGTGTCACATGGTCACCACCAAGCCACAGCACCAAGTTCCACATCCACACATTTTCTGGGCACTTTCAGGGATGGGAATTGCACGCTGTGCCAGGGTCTGGCAGTGCCAGAGCCAGGCAGTGACTGTGAGCCCAGCGTGGGGACTCCAGAGATTCCTGCTTTGTGTCCCCCCAGCAGGCCCAGCCCGGATCCCAAAGGGAGCCTTTATTCTGGGAGCAGCAGCCCCAGGAGCAGCTGGTATGACAGTGCCAGGGGGCACGGGGACTTCAGCCCCCCTGCAGCACGGTGAGTCCCGGGCTGGGCTCCCAGCTTCCCCAGGCTGTGTCCCGGTGTCCTGATCCATTTTACTCCCTGGGTGTGGCACATGCTGGGTGTGCCCTGGCTGTGGAGTGGGAGGGGTCAGTGCCCAGCAGGGAGATTCCAGCTGAGATTCCCTCCCTGTGTGAGGATCCCTCAGGTGCCCAAACTCAGATCTTGAGAGTGTTGCACTTCCTCTTCCCAGCCACGAGTCCCTTCCCAGAGATCCCACCATGCCCATGTCCCAGAGAAGCCACAGGGTGCCGTTCTACATGGACAGCTTAAACTCTAACAGCTCCAGGTAAATGGGGAGTCACGAGGGCTCCGAGGGAAATTCCCCAGAAATTTATGACATAGGAGCCAGCAGGCAAAGCCAAGAGCTGAGAGAGGGAGGATTGGTTTCCAGGGAGTGGATGCATGATCCAGAGGTACAGACCAGCACTTAAGCCATTCCTAGCTAAAGCTGCCTAGCACAGGGTCTGGGATACATCCAGAAAAATCCGTGGAGATTTTTCACTGTGTGGGAGGTCAGAAGAGAGGGACAGGAGAATGGGGAGCTGGTTCCTGGCCAGGAACTGGCCTTTGCTATGGAAAAACAGAGATTAGAGCAAAGAGAGAGGGTCACTGTCTCTAGAATGTCAATGGTCAAATGACAGAACTGCTCCCAGAAGGCAGGAGGTATCCAGTATGGAATGCCATTATCCCGGGCCCCCTGCTGTCCCTCCTGGCAGTGCCAGCCATCCATGGCTGATGGATGCAGCTGCCAGTGCAAGGCTGAGGGATCTGTAACAAGGAGTGGTTGTGGGGATGAAGGGAGGCACAGCATCCTTAGACTGGCTCCAGGAAAGGTCAGCCTCATTCCAGGTCTCATTGCTGAGCGGATGGACAGAGCTGTTTTCCATAGTTTTGTTGCATTCTTCCTTCCAATTACTGAGTTGGGGACAGTTCCATTTGCCTTGGGAATGTTCCCATCTCCTGCAATTCCTCCTGTGCCTTTTCTCCCCCTGGCTGCTCCCAGTCAGGCTCCCACTCACTCAGCCCATCCTCACTGGAAGATCTCAGTGGATTTTCCATCTCATGACCCTACAAGTGAGCCTTCCCAGATCCCTTCTCCAGGACAGGGTCTCTATCCTGTGGCAGGTGTAGAAGGAGAAAGGGATTGGTGTGGTCCATGACAAGGTCTGGCAAAGGGCTGTGCTGTCCATCTGCCCTCCCAGCAGTGGCAGCCACTCTCCTGGCTGCCTGTTTGGATCCTGCCATGGCTCCCAGACTTTTCCCTGTCTCCACAGGCTCCTCTCCAGTTCCAGTGAGAGGCTCTGCAGCTCCCACCACAGCTCTGGGTACCAGCCTGACTCCAGCACTGCCGGGTAAACAACCGAGGGGGGCACAATCCCCTCGCTGCAGGCTGGGGCCATCCTGCTTGTGAGGAATCCCAGCTGTGGCACCTGGCTGTGTCACCCACTGTGGCCAGCAGGGTCAGGACACTGATTGTCCCCCTGCTGAGGTCCCACATGGAATCCAGGGGTCAGTTCTGGGCTCCTCAGGACAAGGCAGACCCTGATGGGCTGGAGTATGGCCAGGGAAGGGAACGGAGCTGGGGAAAGGGATTGGAGCCCCAGGAGCATCTGAGGGAGCTGGGAAGGGGCTCAGCCTGGAGCAAAGGAGGCTCAGGGGGGTCATTCTGGCTCTGCACAACTCCCTGACAGGAGGGGACAGCTGGGGGGCATCGGGCTGTGCTCCCAGGGAACAGGGACAGGAGGAGAGGGAACAGCCTCAGGCTGGGCCAGGGGAAGTTGAGGTTGGTGATGTCCAGAAAATGTGTGGATGTGACACTTGGGAAACAGGGTTTGGTGGTGACCATGGTGGTGGCACTAATTGATTGTTGGATTTGATGATCTTAAAGATCTTTTTCAACATTAATGATTCTATGATTCCATGACATAGAGCCTGTGCTCAGGTTTAAGGGAAAAAGGGGGTTACTTTCCTTAACCATGACAGGTCTTAGTGCAAGAAGGGAGGATTAATCCCAGCTTTTAGGCAGCAGTGGAAATGCACCATGGAAAAAGGCTGATTAATTCCTGTCAGGGCTGCAGGCTGAGGGTGGGGGGCACAGGGCTCCCCTCAGCCTGCACGGAGCTGCACCAGGGTGGGACATGGAATTCTGGAGCTGGGATTGGAAAAAGGCAGGGATATGCAAGGGAGGTACAAATGTCCCCAGCCAAGCAGCAGCAGTTCACACATTGGCTGAAAACACTGGAGATGTTCCAGAGGCAGAGCAGCCCCTGGAAGCAGCGCTGTGCCACAGGGCTCGGCGGTAACGGGGAGCTGGGAGCTCTCCCCGAGCTCATTGTGTGCCTAATCCTGACGGGAGCTGGGAAAGACTTATCCCTGAAACCCATAACTGGATGAAAGGGTACATTATCCATCCCATTCTTTCCAATTAACTCGATTTGTTTTGGTGGGTAATTAGAGGAGTTGGTATTTAGCGACAATGCTCGATATGCAGGATTTATCCCAGAACAACAGCCCCCGGTCGCTCCGAGCCTCTCCCGCACGCGTTCCGTGTTGGGGGCACACACGCGGCCCCTGCCCGAGCCCCAGCCGCTCCTTTCTCATGCAAATGTTTCCCGTTTTCCCAGGAGAGGGATCCTCTTTGTCAAGGAGTACGTGAACACTGGCGGCTTTGCAGCCTCGCCACGCCACGGCAGGTAGGGAGCGCTGGGGACAGCCGGTGTCACTGCCGGGTGTCACACCCTGCCGGGTGTCACTGCCGGGTGTCACACCTTGCCAGGTGTCACACCCGTGTGTCACACACGCGTGCAGAGCCCAGGGCTGGGCTTTGCCGCCTCATACATCCCACCAGGAGGGAGCAGCTGGAGCTGATCAGCCCGGGGGGGAGTTCTACTCCTGCTGTGGGGGTGACAGCAGGACCCGTGTCCCACTGCTGCCAGGGGACAGGCCAGCTCCTCCTGGAGTGGCTTGGTGTCTGAGGTGGGTGAAAACACCACACTGCAGGCTGGGCACTGTGAGGCTTCACTGTGCACCTGTAAACAATGACTGGAATGCATGAGGAGAATGTGGAGGGTGAGGGTTCTCATTGGAAAAACTTCATTATATTAGTTTTAAAAGGTTAAATTGTACCATTTTCAACCTTAAGTCTTCAGTCCTTTGAGTTCTGCTCAAGTGAAGCTGCTCCAGACTGGCCCCAGCGTGACAAGAGCAGGATTTGGCCCCATGCACACCATCCTCACAGTGATGTGGCACCAGTTCCCAGTTTGAGGCTCCCTGCAGGAATTATCCTCCCTCAGCGCTCTGCTGGCATCCCTGGGGGAGCAGATTACACTCCCTCCATCTCCAGCCTGTCCCAGAGCTCAGCAAAGCTGCTGTCAGCAGCCACAGATAAGCCAAATATCAGGAAACTCGAGCAGAGAGGGAACACTCAGCTGGATGAGGGGTGAAAGCAGGGATGTGCTCTGTGCCTTTTCCTGCCCAATAGTGCAGGATTTGGAGTTGTAGCAGTGAAAAGCTGCTATTTGTAGGGGCTGGATGCAAACATGAGGGTCCTTGTGAGGCCAGGGGAATTTTGCCTGGAGTCCTCTCTGGGGGTACTTAGAGGTTCCTCTTTGTGTCCTGGGAAGGCACTTGGAGGACCTTCACCAAGGAACAGGTAGCCAGGATATTCCCAATCATTAGATGATAATTCTATCTGAAATTCTCTTCCCACATATCACTGCCAAGCACTGATTTTTGCCTCCCTCCTTCCACAGTGGCAGCCTTGTGGATTTGAGTGACCTGGAGAGAGGCAGCTACAGCCACCACAGTTACCTGTCCAGTGCTCCCCTGCACAGGTAGGACGGGGGGCTGCCTTGGGCAGGTTCATCAAATCTCCATCAGAAATGATTGTAAGGCTTTGCTGTTTGAGGACACTGGGCTGTGTTTGTGGAACAGCAGCACAGTAAATGGAAATGCAGTGACAAGGACTCCAAGTCAGAGGCCAGAGCTGGCCACCAATTTGGTCAGAGGGATGGAGCACCTCTCCTGTGAGGAAAGGCTGAGAGAATTGGGGTTGTTCAGTCTGCAACTGAGAAGCTTTATGGTAACCTAATTGTGGCCTTCCAGGGCCTGAAGAGAGCCCACAAGAAAAATGGAAAGGGATTATTTCCAAGAGCCTGGAGTGACAGGTCAAAAGAGAATGCCTTCTCACTGACTGAGGAAGGGTTAGATGGGATATTGGGAAGAAATTCTCCTCTGGGAGGGTAGGCAGGCCCTGGCACAGGGTGCCCAGAGCAGCTGTGGCTGGAAGTGTCCAAGGCCAGGTTGGACACTGGGGCTTGGAGCCCCCTGGGATAGTGGAAGGTGCCCCTGCCGTGGCAGGAGGTGGAACTGGATATGCTTTAAGGTTCCTTCCCACCCAAACCATTCCATGATTCCACAGCTGTAGGATTCTGAGATCTATCCTGGGACAGCACAGTCCCCTGTTCTGTGACTCACACAGTCACACCTGTGGGAGCAGGCTGCTGATGGCTGGGATAAACCCCTGGCACCAGTGCTGGGACTGGAACCACAGCATCTCAGAGGCATCCAGTGCCCTGTTCTTCCCAGGTCCAGCGAGCCCCTGTGCAGCTACTGCAGCCGGGAGATCCGAGACTGCCCCAAGATCATCATAGAGCACCTGAACATCCACTGCCATGAGTACTGCTTCAGGGTAAGCCCCAGTGCCTGCCTGCTGGGAAGGGCAGGGCTGGGAGCAGGGATCTTCCTGCAAATTCCATCCCCAGGCCTTCAGAGGGTGTGCCAAATCCTTACATACATGGAGTGTGCCAAATCCTTACCTCACATTGGGACAAAAACAGTCAGGCAGTCACAGGTGTCCCCAGAAGGTTTTCAGGTCCTTGAATAAATGTTAGAAGAAGAATTCTTTATTATTGGCAGCATCCCCAGAACACCCTCATGTCCTTGCCCCACTGTCCTTGGGGCAGACTTGCTGCTTTGTGCTCTTTGTGCTCTAGTGGAGGTGACTGAATCCTCAAACCCTGCAGGGTTTGTAAGGAAGGTGTGTGGAGATGTGAGGAGGGTGGGAGGAGGAGGGATGGGGAGTGTGGGAGGAAGAGGCCTGCAGGGACATTTGGCTGTTGTAGGAAAGGGCAGCCTCAAAGGTTGCATCCTCACCTTTTAATAAAATGATGCAGAGACCTCTGCTCCCTCCCTTCTGCTGTTCCTGCGTGGCGTTTTGCCTTGTCCAACCTCCTTGTTTTCCCTTTGGCAGTGTGGAATTTGCCACAAAGCAATGGGAGATCTCCTGGATAAAATATTCATCCACCGGGACATTGTCCACTGTGACAAGTGCTACGAGAAGCTCTTCTAGGTGGGTTTCCAGGGCCCCTTTCTGAAAGCATTCCCAGGGGGATGGCTGGGTGAGAGCTCAGGGTTCACTGGTGAAGGGCATTTACCCCTCACATTTCCAGGGTGACCAGGCAGGGATCTCCCTGGGGTGTTCAGTGGCAAGTCTTGCTACAGCATTGGCTGGAAACTCACTTGTGCTGTCCCGGGGGTGTTGGTTGGAGCCAGAATCTTGGAGACAAACAGGCTGTGGTGGCTTCCCGGGGGTGACAGGCAGAGGCTGGCTTGAGTGATGACAGAAATGTCCCTCAGAGGTGCAGAGTCCCCACGGAAGGCAGTTAAAGGTTCCTCACTGTGTCCTGAGCTGACCCCCTGTGTGCAGGGAGTGCAGGTGCTTCGGGGCTGTGACACTCCCCTGCCAGGGACACTGCTCCTGGGAGGCAGGTGCAGCTACTCCTTTAGTAAACATCCTCTGAGCTGGAAACCTTCGGGTAGGGTTGTACATTCCAACAGGAGCGGGTTGGGCACGGTTTGATTTTGTCTGATTATCTGGAAGGAGCAGGAGGTGCCATGGCAGCGACCAGAGCTGCTGTGCTGGGGCTGGGAAACCTCGTGTGCTCCCGATGCCTCCCGGCACAGAGCAGGAGGAGGAGCAGGGAACGGGGCTCCTGCCCCGCTGCTCCCCGTACCTGGTAATGGGATGTGACTGGTGAGGTGCCCATCCCCGCACGCTCCCGGCTCCACCGACCTCCAAGGCCGCATTCCCGGCGGGATCAGCCCGTGCTCAGCCGCTCTTGGTGTGCTTGCAGGGCCCTGCGGAGCTGGGAATGCAGCCCGTGCCGGGCGGCACGCCTGGGAATGCCGCAGCTCCCGACTGGCTGAGATTGCAGAACTCCCGCTCCTGCTTCCCTCGAGTTCTTCTCCCTCTCGCTGCCCCGTGGCCGTGGTTGAGTTCAGCACCTGCTGGTTGATGCTGTCACCTGCACCAGACAAGGGTGATGGGAACGAGATAAGGCAGCCTCCTCCTCGAAGATAACATTTTCCAGAGGTGCTGAGCCCCCCAGCCTGGCTTTAGCTGCACGAAGATTCCACGTGCTCCCGGAGCTGGAGTCAGGCACAGCTCCTCGGATTTATCCCAGCTAATTGCCACGAGTCTCTCCTGATGGTATTTGTATTTCTTTCCCTTGTGCAGCCAGGCTCTGCGAGCTGGCACACACACACTGGGAGCCTTAAACACTAAATTTGGATTCTTGGGAGGGTTTGAATTTAGTCCTTAGTGAAAGCCTATTTCTGCGTCTTTCAACCCCAAATTCAGCCTAGAAATAGCTTCTGCCTGATTTCCATTTGCTTTCTCCAGGATTCCAGGAGCACTTGCAAACTATTCTAATTGTGTGTCAGCTTTAATTCCCCTTCCTGCCTCTTCCCTGAGGATGCTGCAGCAGCACTTGTGGCTGCTGCCTGCTTGGGGAGATAACAGTGTCCTTCCCCTGGGCTTTGGCTCCGGCTCCGAGGGCAGGTGTCCTGTGCCCGAGCAGGGGCATCTCGAGTCCCTCTGCTGACAAAGAGCTCTTCTCAGCTGAAATCCCACTTTCCCCCCTCAGCAGGGCTTTGCCAAGACCTCATTGCTGTAGGTTATTCACAGCCCAAATGCTCACTAACAGCATTGAACTTCCAGCAGATGCTGCACTCAGTAAAATCAGAATTGTGTCGTTTTAACCCTTATCTCAGAGCTGAGAGGCTGGGAATGCTGAATGCTGAAACCTTTCAAAAGTCAGGTGTCCAGACTAACTGCTTCCTCGTGGGAAGCATTAGGAATCATAGAACTATAGAATCCCAGAATGCTTTGGGCTGGAAGGAGTTAAAGTTCATCTATTTTAAGGTTCATGGGCAGGGACACCTTCCATGAGCCCAGATTGCTCCAAGCTCTGTCCAGACTGGCCTTGGACACTTCCAGGGATCCAGGGGCAGCCCCAGCTGCTCTGGGCAACCAGGCCTTCCCCATCCTCACAGCCAAGAATTGCTGAAAACCAGGCTTCTCCTAAAATCCTGTAATTACCTGGGGAAAAAGGAATGCTGATCCCCCACGTGAATTTTTGTTTGTTTGAGAGCAGCTGAGGGAGCTGGGAAAGGGGCTCAGCCTGAAGGAGGCTGAGAAGGGACCTTCTGGCTCTGCACAACTCCCTGACAGGAGGGGTTTTTCCCCCTTAAAGACATGATTCACCCAAAAGGAACCTGCAGCTATTATAAAAATGTTATGCTTTATAATTTGTATTGGTCTGAGCTTTGAAGAATTGCTGACCCCATGAATAAAAAACAAATGAATTATTCAAAGAGGTGAATCTTCCTGGTATTTGTGGAGAAGGGTCACCTGCACACAGATATTTTCCTGCATGATGGATGAGGTAATGCATTTTCTTTAACAAAAAGATCTTATTTCTCTTGGGATTCTGCTGCTTGTGGGGACCAATCTTGACCAGATTATTTCACGTGAAAGCAAATAAATAAAGGGTATGAAATGTGCTGGTGGTGACTGAGCAGAGGTGGAGGCAAACCCATCCTGGCACTGCAGCTCCCATGGTGGCACAGGCACCTCTGCTTTTGGAAATCCCATCTTCTGCACAGACCAAACCTCTCCAGAGCATCTGAAAATTAACAACAGAGTGACAAAATTAACACTAGCCCAGCTGCCACCAGGACAGACCTTGAGCAGTGTCAGTGCTGGACGTGGTGTTGAGGCCAACCGGTACAAAAACGAGATTCTGCTCCTAGCACGTGGCCTTGGTGACTGCCAAACATCAAATGCTTCTTATCAGGAGCTGCCAGAGGCTGTGTGTGGGTCCAACAGGCACATTTGGGAAGAAGATGTCAAAGAATGGTGCTAGTTTTATTGTTGCTCGATAAAACTGTCCTGAAGAGATGTTACATGCACCAAAGCTTTGGGAGATGCCAGCCAAGCTGTATTTTGTGCATTTTTGTGGATCACATGTACAGGGAGAGACCCTTTCCCCCTTCACTCATCCCTTCCCTACTCAGCCCTTTTCCCCTCATTTGCTCCTCTTCCTCTCTCCCTTTCCCCTCTTCCCTCACTTTCTTGCCTTTCTCCCTCCTTGCCTTTCCTCCCCCTCACTCTCATAGCCCCTCATTCACCCTTTCCCCCTCACTTACCCCCTTTCTGCCATCACTTACCCCATTCCCTCTCACTTCCTTTTCCCCCTTTTAAACCTTTTCCTCTCATTGATATCCACTCCCCCCATTCACCCCTCTTCCTCCTCACTCACCTCCTTTCCACCATCACTCCTTCATTTTCCCCTCATTCATCCCTTTTCCTCCTCTCACCCCTTTCCCCCTCACAAACCCGCTTTCGTCCCTCACCTGCTCCATTTCCCTATAATTCCTTCATTCCTCCCTCACCCATTCCATTCCCCTCTGAACTCCCCTCCTTCCCCCTCACTTGCCCCTTTCCCTTACTTACCCCTTTTCTGCCATCACTTACCCCTTTCCCCCCTTTTAACCCTTTTCCTGCCACTCCCCCTTTCCCCCTCATGAACCCCATTTCCCTCATCCATCCCCTTTCCCCCTCATGAATCCCCATTTCCCTCCCCTCATGAACCCCATTTCCCTCACCCATCCCTTTTCCTCCCCTCATGAATCCCCATTTCCCTCATCCATCCCTTTCCCTCCCCTCATGAACCCCATTTCCCTCACCCATCCCTTTTCCTCCCCTCATGAATCCCCATTTCCCTCATCCATCCCTTTCCCTCCCCTCATGAACCCCATTTCCCTCATCCATCCCCTTTCCCCCTCATGAATCCCCATTTCCCTCCCCTCATGAACCCCATTTCCCTCATCCATCCCTTTCCCCTCCCCTCATGAACCCTATTCCCTCATCCATCCCTTTCCCTCCCCTCATGAACCCTATTTCCCTCATCCATCCCCTTCCCTCCTCATGAATCCCCATTTCCCTCATCCATCCCTTTTCCTCCCCTCATGAACCCCATTTCCCTCATCCATCCCTTTTCCTCCTCTCATGAACCCCATTTCCCTCATCCACCCCTTTCCCCCCTCACTCCACTCACCTCCTTCCCATCATCGCTTCCCCCCTCACCCATCCCCTTTTCCCCCTTCTCACCGCCATTCCACCTCACTTCCTTCCACCCCCTTGCCCTCGCCCGCCCCTCGCTCCCGTGCCCCCTCACCGGGGCTGCCGCCGCCTCAGGCGGCCCCGCGCAGGCGCAGCGCCCCCATCCCCCGTTCCCCACACAGGGGCGGGGGCGGCGCCTCCCGCCGTTCGCGGGCCGGGCTGAGCCGCCGGAGAAAGGCGGCACCGGCACCGACCGGGCGGGCGCCCGCCCTCCGACCGACCGCCATCCGCCTGTCCGGCCCCCCCGGGGGGGGGGGGGCGCCCCCCCCCGCCGTTCGCGGGCCGGGCTGAGCCGCCGGAGAAAGGCGGCACCGGCACCGACCGGGCGGGCGCCCGCCCTCCGACCGACCGCCATCCGCCTGTCCGGCCGTCTGTCCATCCATCCACCCAGGTACCGTCCGAGGGGGAGGGGTGCCGGCCGCGCTCGGCTCTGCCTGGCTCGGTGCGGACCGGCCGCGCCCGTGCCCCCCGCGGGGGTCGCGTCCGCCGGTGCCGCGCAGCGCGCCCCCGTTACGGCCATGGGAGCGCTCCACAGACCCTCAGCCCATCCCTCGCCTCGCCCCCCGGCTCTCGGAGCTGCACGGGGCTGCCACAGCCCCCCGGCCTCTCGGAGCCCTCTCACAGCGCTCATGGCCATCGCAGCCCTCGCAGCCCCCTCACCAGAGCTTCCCCTCTAGCTCTTACCCACCACTGCCCCCCGGAACTCCCCCACGCAGTCCCGTGGCCATCAGAGCCCCCTCACAGCCTCCCCCTGGTTCTCAGAGCCCCCGAGAGCCTCCCCAGAGCGGCACCCCCATAAGCCCCATGGCCGTCATTGCCCCTAGGACGCCCCCAACCCCGTGGCAGCGCTCCGAGCCCTCCGAGCCCCCGGCCCTGGCAGCCCGGGGCGAGGGACCGTTACCCTGGGTGAGACACCCGGATGTCTGCTCGGAGAACTCCGAATTATTGTCTCCGACCCGCTCGCGGCTGCCGCCTTTTTGCCTTCTCCTAAACGTGTTTTATTTCTTCCCCCCGCTGCACAATGAAATTAACTTTCACAGGTTTGTGTCTCTTCCCCCGCGTGTCTTAGCTGGGGGATTTTTTGGGGTGGTTTTTAGACTTAGTGGTTGTGGGGAAAGACTGAACGCTTTTCAGCTGCTCTTCCCCCTCAACGTGTGTTTTCCTCACGTGAGTTTTTTTTTGCAGCTCCTCACCCTTGAAAGAGAACCGATTTTTTGGGTGACCCATCTCATTAATTCCCCTCCTTGAGCCACTGTTTTGCTTGGACAGTGGAACTCCTATAGCACTCCACTGGTGCCTCCTCAGAGTTGCTGAGCTTTGGGATATCTCTGGGAATCACACTGCTCCTTCCTCGGAGATCTCCTTGGAAATCACACGGTGCAGTTACCCGAGGGGATCCTGTGGGTTTGAGGAGTGGGAATCTATGTGAGGAGCTTTTTGAAGCTGGCACATGGGTGGGAATGGGATTGCTTGGTAACTCCACAGTAAATTTCCTTTCCCCAAGGTATTTTGCCTTCAGCAGTGCTGCTTACAGACACAGGTTTGGAATATGGGTGGAAGGTGTGCTCTGTTCCTCACAGCTCTTCCTAAGGGCTGTTAGTATTTTTTTATTAAATCAAGTGGAAGTTGAACATTTATATCTTGCAGATAGAGGACCAAAATAACAATTAAAAATCAGGTAAAAAATCCCCAACAAAAGAAAATGTATTTTTAAAGAAATGTACCCAGCTATTGCTGTTACAAGTGTCTAAATAATGGAGAGATGCTGAGGTACCTGTGGGGGTGTCTGTTTGTGACCTTGCTTTGTGTGACACTGAGTTTTTGTGCTTTCTTTTGCCCACTGACACTTAAAAACAAGTTACTTTTTCAGGCAGCAGAGGGAGGGGGAAGAACATCCACAGCCACAAGAAGTCAGGGTTTGAGTGCAGTTGTAACAAGTGCATAAATTTTTCAACTTTGAATTGGCTGTGTTGACTCGCTCCCTCTTCTCTCAGTCAGTTTGCCCTCCTTCTGCAAAATGGAGAGGGTTTCTGACTTTTAACCCATTTTACTGCTCTGTGGACTGCTAATGAAGGGATTTTCAGTATTAGGGGTTTTCAGCAAAGAGTCAGTTTGGAAATGAACGTGCCCAGTGAAACTGAGAACTCATGTAAATCAAGTGGAGGGGAAAAGCAGTGTTTGCTCATGTTGTAAAACTAATGTGAAATGCACTTTTACAGTTTTTTGACTTAGTGGAGTATGTAATCTTAAATTGGGATTTTTTTAAAATTTTTCCCTGTTTCCACCCCTCTCTTTTCAGTTTTAACAGGAAAATAAACCAGTAAAAATGTCACTTAATCTTATTTTCATGTACCACAGTAGCTGCAGTTCCTGTTGTTGCTTTGGCATAAGGTGGTACAGAAATCCTTCCAAGTTTTTTCTGCTTTTCCAGGATAAACCTGGTAATGAACAAAGGATGTTTTCACCATTTTCTTGCTGCTGTTGTTGTCTGACGTCAACACCTTGTTAATGATGTTTCCTGACTTTGCTCCATCAGTGCTTTTCTCAAGTATTTTGTTGGTAAACAGATGGAAACTAAACTATTGTGGGGATTAAATCAGCTTCCTTCTATTAAATTCATTGATTCAGAACAGGTGCAGTTCAAAAGAGGGATTTGTGGGCTTTGCAATGTTCAACCCTAATTTCAGTCATTCTTTTTGGGTTAAATTCAGACACCTTCCACCCCAGTGATTAGCTGATGCTTATAAAAGCCAGAATTGTCAGTGTTCATTTCCATTTGGCTAAAAGTGCTGTGGCTCTTTGCTGTGTTTGGTGCCCTGCAGTGGGAGCGGCGTCCTGGAGGATGGTGGTGCCCGGGAATGCCCCGCTGATCCAGCAGGAGCCGGCTCTGGAGCCAGCCCTGGGCAGGGACGCCCCCGGGCACTCGGCCATGGGCCCGGGCACGGAGCCCCCCGAGGACGTGGGCCCCGAGGTGCGCAAGCTGCGCGAGCTGGTGCGGAGGCTGGAGCTGGACAATCAGCACGCCAGGAGCAGGAGCAGCAGGACCCTGCTGGGGACAAATGTGCCTGGGCTGGACAACCACGAGCCCAGCCTCAACGGGATGGAGATCAACAACAGCATCAAGGCCATCGCCGAGCAGCAGGAGCTGCAGCTGATGGCAGATCTGCACAGCCAGCTGAGCAAGATGAGGCAGGAGGAAGGAGAGAACAACTTCAGAAGAGCCCTGGATGCCCCAGTGCAGTACAGCTGCAACAGTGCCCCTGAGGAGGTGTCTCCCAGTGGGGAGCAGAGCCACAGCAATGGCCAGTGTCCCTCACCTGTGCATACAAGTGACAGCTCCGAGCTCCTGGGCAGCCTGCTCATGGCAGGGATCCACACCCCAGCTGCAATCCATGAACAGAATCCCAGTGAAAAGGGTGCAGATCTGGAGGGGCTTCCGAGTCACACGGATCTGGATGAAGTCAAAGTGTTAGAACTGGAAAATGGCCCAGAGGAGGAGGATTGCTGGTAGGTACCCCCAGGCCTGGGGGATGTGCTGTGGTTAGGTGAGCAATTCCTTTAAAGCTATGAACTGATTTCTCTACAGGACTTGGGTTTTTAGCAGCAAGAATGCAGTTCTCATTAGTGACTGTTCTTGTTTTTATGTCCATTGTGCCAGACCATTATTTTTAAAAAATAAGTTTACCTGTAGGTGCTGTTTTTTCCCCCTTCTTCCAGCCACTGCTGCAGCTTCCTTTCCCTCTAAGTTTAGTTATATATAGCACATGCAGATGAATGAATAATGGAGCTTTTGAACCTTGTACACAACTGTCAAGTACCATATTTTAATAACAATTTTGTCAATGAGAATCCTAGACCATCTGTAATTTGTGCCTTTTGCTAGGACCTGAGGAGACAAACCATTCCCAGCTCCTGGAGGCTGTTTCTTTGCAGTTAAGCACCTCTTTTGTTCAGAGACATGAGCTGAACCAGATCAATGATGTAATCCTTAACTGACCCGACTCTCTGGGACTCTCCCCTCCACCACCAGCCTTGTTTAATACTCATTTTATAAATCAGTAGATTAACAAACTTTGGAAGGGCAAAGGAAATGTAAAGTTTAAGGCTGATTCCAGCTCCTGCAATAGCTGGGACTTGAGATTTTACCCGGAGTTGTTAATTTGTAAGACTTGGGAGGAAGAGCCTCAGGGCTCTGCAAATTGGGTTTCAAATTTGTGTAGCCAGATTAATCTGGCAGCAAGGATAGGGCTGCTGAACACAAACCAAACCTTCAGCTCCAAACATTCATTAGCTGTTAGAAGGGAAGGTAAAGTTTTTGTTAATGGAGTGGAGCTCAATGAGGTCACAGTATCAGCTCCAGCCTGAATTTGAGGTTACATTTAAAAGATGATTTTTTTTCTTTGCAAGTGTACTTTTAAAACCCAAATACTGGTTCTAACTTGATCACTGGAACCCTTCAATGTACCTAAACAGCATTTTGAGCAGATTTCTTATAACTATTTAAGGGAATACATTTGATGGGTTGCATATGGAAGACTAGCTTTATTTCCATGTTAATGGAAGCAGCCAGGTTTATATTCACATTTTTAGAGCCTGTGACAGGGGAGAGTCCTCAAATTCTGTTGAGTCTCAGAGGCTGAGATTTACCCAGGCAGGGGATGCTGCCCAGTGAAATCAGGAGAGATTCTGTGCTCAGGAGTTCTGTGCTTTGACCTTTCATTCAGTTGGTGGCTGGTGAGGCCCTTCTTTCCCAGGCACCCTTCACTCTGCACCTTGTAGGATCCTTGTGGGTTTGTTTGCTTTGTTTTCTTGCCAGATTTGGTTGGAACAGGGTAACCTGTGACAAAGAGGCCCCTGAGGAGCTGGATAAGGGTGGTGATCCAGGGCATTTGTGCAAGTGCTGTTTCCATAAATTATCTTTGATTGTGCTGCATCACTTCCATCTGTTCCCTTTTCCTCTTGTCAAACAAACCTGCTGAAACAGGAAGCTGCTTTTAGTGGTGGCTTCTTGTTCTGGAGCTTGCTCTGAAAGTGGGGAATGAATCCTGTGTACAATCAATAGTGCCTCTGCTCACTGCCAGATATCCCAAACTGTCTCCATAAACACGTCCCACATGCAGTCCCTGCAGGTGTTTGTGCTTTCCCACAGCAAGAACCAGTAAACTGCTTGGAGGGGAGGGAGGGTTTTCTTAAAACAAACGAAAAGAAAACCCAACAAATGACCTTAATTCTCTGGGAATTTAGGATCAGCTCTAACAAGGTGGCTTTGCTAATGGAGGGAATTTGGTGCTGCCTGGATTGAGCAAATCCAAAGGGACTAGCTGAGTGTGTTGTGTATTTGCAGTCCTTTTAAAAATATCGCACATCCTCCTTCCCTGGAAGGAGGATGGAGTGCTCAGAGTGCAGGTGGAGTCTCAGTCCCTTTTCTGGTTTGAAATGATTCTCTTTATTCAGCCGGAAGTTGCAGAAATTGCTGTGCAGCAGCTCTGAGGTTGTGTTTTGGAGCTGTGTTTGCAGGACTGAGCTGTGTGAAACCCGAGGCAGAGCCCACTCCCAGCTGCTGTAACTCTGCCCTGGCCTGCCTGGCCTCAGCTGCTCCCTCAGCTCCCTTTCTCAAATAGCTGCTCAAAATTGTAAATATCCTGGAGACCAATCCCATGGAGCTGGGCTCTGGCACTGAGGAGCTAGCTCTGTGATGCTCACCTTGGACTGGAGCACAGGGCAGCTCCTGAGCTGTTTTGGGAAGACTTTTAGCCAAATTCCCTCTTACCCAGGGAACAAACCAGATCTGCTGCTGGTAGCATTGCATTGGCTGTGTTCCCCAGTATTTGTCAATCTGGGGTTTTCCATGAAGTGAGGAGAAGAAGGAATCCCTGATACTCAGGTGAATCCCTGAGTTGCTGCTCTCATTCCCAAAAGTCTCTCTGGGCTGAAACTGGGTCATGCTGTCTTCTCCTCAGTGTTGTGTTGTGCCTGAATCCGTGCTCAGCACAGCAAGTGGGGAGCCCTTGAGTTGGTGTTTGCAGGGAGCAGGAGCGTGGTTTGCTCGCAGGAATGTCAGTGCAGGAGTTTCCTGGCTATGCCATTTCTCAGCTCTGTGTCCAGTCACCTTCTTCTGTATTCATGTTTAAGTCTTTAATTCAATGTACTGGAGGAAATCATTGCTGCTTGTACCATCAGAAATAGGGAGAGAAATTCTGGGGAAGTTCCACCAGGTGAGGATATGATGCTGCACAAGATCCAGGAATTCTGCCAGTGCAGCACCTTGTGCCTCCAGCCTGGGGGAGAGGGTTGCTTACAGAGTGTCTCTGTGTAATCCATTTATACCCTTCCCAGCTCTCTTGTAGCTTCCCTGGGATCTCTCCTGGTGACAGGGTGCTGCTGACAAGATCTACATGTTTTAAAAACAGCGATTTGCAAGGTCTTGTTCTCTCAAACTGGTCATTTTATCAGGTGTTTTTACCACTGTTGCATTAAATAATGCACAAGTGACTTCTGACCTTTCCTGACTGGTTTGAGCTGGGTGACATCTGCCCTGCTGGGGCAATCTCTGGGTGCAGGAGCTGCTTCAGAACCCAGCACAGCTCTGTGGGAGTGTCCCCAGCCCCTCCCTGCGTGGCAGAGCTGAAGGGCAGAGCCTGCCTGCTGGTGACATTGCGTGCAGAGCTGGGAGGGGGAGCTGCTTCTGGTGGCAGAGCCTGCCTTCCCCTGCCTCTGAGGCCGTGGGAAGTGCTCCAGGCTGTGGCTCCTCTTCCTCACACTTCTGTAAAATGAGGTCTGGGCAGGGAAATCCTCAGTGCCAGTGCCAGAGAGGTGGGGAGCAGGCTGGCCCTGCAGGAGTGCTGGGGTGTGTGTGAGTGTGAGCTGCACCCCAGCTGCCTTGTCATCACTGTATGGGCTGCTGCCTGGGGCAGGAGATTAATTTAACGTGAGCTTTAGAGCTGCTCTGACTTGGGGACTGATTTTTTGGTGTTTTGTTCAGCAGGATTAGTCCCTAAATAGACATGAGAAAGTGTCTTTGCAGTGCCATTTTTTCCTCTCTTTGCAATTTCTTAGGAATAAAGCTCAGACCTCTCCTTGGGCTAACAGCAGAATGTTTTTGTGTGGAGTGTTCTCCACAGAATTTTCCCCATTTTTTCCTTTTATGTTTGTGTCATTTCAGAACCTGGATAATATTGTTTCACTGTGGCTTTCTACTCCAGTCTTGTCTGTGTTAGGATCTCTGTTCAGCAGGAGTGTTTAGATTTGAGATTAGCACAGCATAAGCAGAGTACTAAATCTGAAAATCAGCTCTCTGAAGTCTGATATGCAAAGGAAAGGAAAATGAATGTATTACCTGTTTGAAATCCATGCTTTGGAGAGGCATTCAGCTGCCTTTTAGCACTTGAAGGAGGTGTATTTCATACACCTCAATTGTTCTGAACACTCTTAGCTATTTGAGGTCTCCTTATCCTTGCTTTGTTGTGTATAACTCAAAGGTCTGCAAATCAGTGCAGTGATTGCCATTTTTGGAGCTGCTGCAGACACTGGTGCCAAGTGCTTTGGAAGATGGATAATAACCCAAGCTCTGTCTTCAGAAATGGGCTTTGCTTTACGCTCAGTTTAATTTCCTAATGCACTGGTTCCAGAGCCTTCTGCAGCCTGAATTCTGCTCTTACAATTTATAAATTTCTGCTGCAGATACTCTGCATGAGCAGGATCTGAAATTCTCAGGCTTTCACTCTTAGAGCTTCTCTGATCAGGTTTTCAGTGTGAGGATGCTTTTTCTCAGTGCATTGTGCAAATTGAGAAAGTTGTTGTGTTTCCTGCATTCTTGGGCTTTGGGGTTTTTTTAAAGCAGGAATTTCAAAACCCAGCAATAGTGGCCATTAACTCCTGTAAATCCTTCTGTGACATTGATTCCATAAGGGAAATACTGTCTCTGGAATATTCCTTGGTTTTAGTGCTCTGGATTCTGTCAGGATAAAGTGCAGGGTGTATCACAAATTTATTTGTGAATGGCTACAACTTAATGGAAGAAAAAGCCTTGTGGCACTGGGTCCTTACCAGAGATGTTTGTCACAAAATACTCTGTTTTACTGGGTAAACACAAACATTAGTAAGCAGAAAGTAAAGATACTTTATTATTGAAAGGTTTCCTCTCAGAAGCTGAAGAAAATCTCATTTGTATTTAATAATTTATAAAACAAACCCCCAGTACATCAAACTGGGAATATCTGCCCAAATGTTTACTTTGTGCATTTTGTATGAGGCCATGTAAGTATCTAAATAACCGATTTTCATTTGCAATTTGACAAAAGAAAACATTCAGAGACACTTAGAGAGAA
This sequence comes from Passer montanus, assembly GCF_014805655.1. Classification (NCBI taxonomy): domain Eukaryota; kingdom Metazoa; phylum Chordata; class Aves; order Passeriformes; family Passeridae; genus Passer; species Passer montanus. The sequence continues at coordinate 2,746,237 of NW_024372813.1, forward strand.
CACCCCAACTGCTGAGCTGGAGGAACAAACTGCAGGGTAAGGCTTGGTCCTGAGCAGGGCTTTGTTCAGCTCTGCCTGACTCTGGGGTGGCTCCTGGGGTTCAGTTCACCTGGCAAATCAAACAGCCTGGAGGCTGAAAGTACCAGAAAGAAAAAAATCTGAGTGTTTTTAAAGCCAAGAATTTTTAGCTTTTCACACCCCCCTTTTTCCAAGGTTTTAGTTCCCTGGATGTGAGGTTGGGTTAAGTCAGCCTCTGGTGTGTGACACTGGTCACTGGACTTGGCTGAGCCTAGGAAAAGGTGACTTCTGCCTCTTAATATGTCCAGAGAAATATTTACTCTCACATTTTTGAGGGGCTGGTGCTTTTAGTTTAGTGCTGTGCCAGCTCCTTTGGAGGAGTCAGGGTGCTGAGCCCTTCCCAAAGCTCCTGCAGAAGGAAAATGGGAACCCTGGTGCTGTGAAATGAAACCAGAATTCCTTTTGTTTTGGTAAGTTGCCTGTCAGTGCTGTGAAGAATTGAGCTGCGTTCACTTAATTGGGTTTGGGGAAATTGTGAGAGCTTCTTTGCCAGTGGACTTGTCAGCAGAAGAAAATCAGAGTCCTCTGGCAGAGCCCAGAGGACTCCACAGCTTTGCTCCCTGTGGGAATGGCTCTGGGAAGCAAACAAGTGTTGCCATCCTCAGCTGGGCTGGAAACAGGGTGAGGAGCTGGGCAAAACAACTCATGGAGCAGGGCAGGGTTCTCTCCCTTCACCTGCAATACGTGCAGAGCAGCCTGACCTGCCCTGAGGAGGCTGTTGGCCTCTTTTTTGTGTGATGATTTTACTGCTCCTTTTGTGGTCTGAGCTGCACAGTAAATCCAGGGAGAGGGAGCACTTTGCTTCCTGGGTTTGATTGGATTTGAGTGCTTGTAATGCTCATTTATCCGTGCAGAAACGCAGCAAGATTGGCTGGGGGGTCTGCCCTGAGAGGTACCTTGGGAGAGTCAGGAATATTTGCATTCATTCCTCAGCATTTAGTTTGTCAATAACAAATTAGCTCTTGGATTTTTTTATTTGCATTTAGGTTTGTGCAAATCTTGGTGGGGAAGAGCTTCTGTGTGAGTTGTGACTAAAGAGGCTGAGTCTGTTCCCTGAAAAAGATGGCTCTGGCCAGAGGCAGGGCTGGAGTGGTGTGTCAGGAGGCAAAAAGTAGGGAATAATGTCCTTCTGCAGGTAACAAATCAGTATTTTGAGAGCTGTTGCATGCAGTGATGCTCTGTCTCATGGCCCCAAAAATGGCCAGGTCTGGGGAGTGTTGCTTTCTGCATTCCATGTTATCCCAGCCTGGTGCCAGGACAGGAGCCAGGGCAGTAGGTCAGGCAGACCTGTACAATATTTGAAATATCCCAGCTGTTTATGCTCTGTCTTGGACAGGTGTTGGTGTTACAGGCGGGACACCTGACAGCTGAGAGTCCCACAGTGTTTCTCTGTATTTCAAACCTAGGTTTTCAGGAATGAGTGGGATAATGACTGACATTCCTGCTGATTTACAGCAGTTTTGTTGTGGAAATCAGTGTTTTATGGGTTGGATCTGAGCTGGTTGTGAGAGAAAGAATAACTGGAGCAGAAAGGCTCTGTGTACCTTGCTTCAGGAGTGGCAAAAGTTGGGAGAGAGGAGGAGGCAACTGAAGCACAGGCAGACATCTCTTGAAATCTTAACTCCATCCCCACGGTTACTTGATGCTTAAATACTGGATTTTAGCCTGATGGAGGTGAAATCCTCTGGATACGTCAGTGAGGCCAGCTTTGGGAACACCACAAATGCTCAGGTGGTTTGCTGGTGACCAGGAGGGCTCTTGGTCACCTGGGAGCAGTTCCTGAGGTGAAGGAGCAGCAGGAGAGGGAGGTGCTGGTGGGAGAGCAGCAGTTGTGTGATTGTGTGCACGGGAGAGCTCCCGGCTGGCCCAGCAGCTCCTGGAGCTGCTGCTGGGGCTTTTCTGCTGCAGGGGGAGCAGCTGAAGGCTGTGCCAGCAGCTTATCAGAGCCTCAGGAGATGGGGAACCTGAGAGCCAAACCTGATGTCCACAAATCACAGAATCCCAGAAGGATTTGGGCTGGCTGGGACCTTGAAGAGCTTCAGGCTCCAGATCTAGTTCAAGGTCTCACTGCTCTCTGCACCAGGGTATTCTCCAAGTGATCTGCAAGAATTAAAAACAGTTTCACTTTTGGATGTGCAAAGGACTGATTTTTCTGTCCCCTTACAAGTTATGCATGTGTTGCTGAACAGCAAAAAACATTAGAAAATAGGGAACTGCTTTTTCTTTTAAAAATACAAATGTGGGATGTGTAAAGTACTTGAGTTGCTTTTATAGCAGAGGTTCTTCTAGCTTTGACCTTTCCTCAGAGGAATGTTCTCCTTTGGAAATCTGGTGAAGATGTTGATTTCCACCCAAACCCTTGTGAATAATCCAGGAGTTCAAGGTGATTAAATCTGTCTATCTATAAGGATAATCCTGGGTGTCCATGCAAAGCAATGAGGTGTCAGAGATGTGGCAGACACTTAGGCTGGAGGAGAATCTATCTGACATTGCAGGGAAGATAAAGCACAGCCACAGTTCCTGCCTGTCTGGGAATGTCTGAGTCCTCCAGTGAAGGGGTTTATCCCTGGAATCTGGGAATGCACCTTCGGCTGTCTCAGAGCTGCTGGGAGGACACAGCTGTGAGGACACATTCTGAGGGTTTTAAACAAAAACCAGAACTCCTGGAAGGAGATCACCTTGCAGCTTAATTTAGGAGCACCTCACACCCTCACTGCCTCTGAGGGCGTGGGGTTTGGAAGAGGGGAGTGGAGGGAGAGATAGGTGGGTATTCCAACAACTTCATTTCCAGCAGTGTTGCAGCAGCCTAGGATGGCACCTTGCATTGCAGAGCCTGTAGGTTTCTCTGTGAAGCTGTTGATTTTCCTGTTGTGGCAGTAAATTTTCTTTCTGAGTCATAATCCTGAATTTTTAATTTGGGTAACTGTTGGTTTCTGATGGCTACACTCTACCAAATGCCACTTTTGTATGCTTTGAATTAATGAGCATTTCTTCCTGTCTCCTTTGAATCCTTGCAAAGGCTCTATGTGTCTCCAAGGAAATCCATGGATGAGAAAACAGCCTCTCCTCTGAAGTGGTGCCGGCAGGTGCTGGATAACCCCAGCCCCGAGATTGAGGCTGCCTGCAGGACCCTCATCAACAGGCTGGACCAAGGTAGGGCAGCTGCAGCCTCTGCTGCTCTGGGCTCCCTTGCAAATCTCATTCGAAGCGAGAAAATCGAGCTTAGTGTTGTCAGGCTCTTGAGTTTTGAAGTTTTGTTAATATTTAAACATTTTTAAATGTAAGAAATGTGTAGAGGAAAAAATATGCTGTTGGGTAGTGGGGAGAGAACCGTGGCAAGCTGTTCTTGCAGCTTCTTTCTGGAGAAGAACTCCTGGTGCTGAGTGTTCCTAGTGGTGATGATTCCTCCTCTGGATATCCTGCTGGATATTCCTGCTGGATCTTCCCAGTTGCTTTTACTTGGGTAAAAAAATTGTCTGCTGCTCAAAGCTTACAACAATGAAATATTAAACTTGAAGAAATGGTGTCACTTGGAAACCAGTTTTTTCCTCCAGTTTATCATCCCCTAAAAGCACTTCCTGGTGGCTGTGGGCTGTGTTAATCCTGAGGGGAAATCCCTGATTTCATCTGCCTGAAGTGAAAACTTGGAATGTTGTGTGCAGTGGGGACATCTCTGATCACAGACAGTGTTCTGGGGCCTGGATTTGGGGCTTTGCTTTTCCACCTGGGCTTTCAGTGGTGGGAGATGCAGTTCACAGGACAAAAATGAATTTGTTCTGCTCCTGCCTCTGTCCTGCATCACCTGCAGTGCACCTGGTGCATATCCTGCCTGTGTCAGTCCAAATGGCCCCCAGGTTTGTGTAAAAGGGGCTGCACACTGAGCTCCTGACAGCCTGAGGGGCTGGAAAGGAGTCAGTCACTGTTTGCTACCTTCTGTGGATTCCCTCTCATGCAGCTCTCCTGGTCAGGACTGGCTGCAGCTGCAGGTTTATTGCAGACATGTGCTGCAGTCTCCTCTGTCCAGTTGGACTTGGGAACCTTCAGACACAAAAGGTGTGTGTGAAGTGACACTTCTGGGAGAATCTCTGTTTGGAAGCTCAGGGATATCCCCGAGCTCTGGACTCCAGCCCCAGCTGGGTCCCCACATTGGTGTCTGAGGGTTTGTCTCCATGGGAATGCAGGAATTCTGATTTCACTGTAACCAACAGTTTGAGCCCTGTGGTTTGGAGTCTGAGGTCACTGCTTTGGGGGTTGGTCTGGGTTGTTTTAGTTTTCATTCTAGCAGTGTTTGGCACTGCTTGAGATCTCAGGCTACTCTTGAGTTTAACCTTGGCATTCCTGATTGGAGATAATCGAATGGACTTTGAGAACAAACTTCATTTGCTTTCATAAACCATCTGTGCTTAGAAATTTGAAAGAAATCTATTTGATTACTTCTTTTCTCTCTGAAATGTATCAGACTTCAGTTGTACTTGGTCTGACCTGGTAATATTTGTGGGAGAAATAAAAAAAAGAGAACTTAATATGATGAATCTTCATTATATTAACTGGTATTCTCACAGTAGGGGGAACTGAGTTCTGTGGGCAGTTCAGCAGCCCCTTGAGTATCTCCAGACCATGGTGTGAGTAATTTTCTCAGTGTTGTAGCTGCTCATTTCCACCTCCAGTAAGGATGGGGGCACTTGGTTTTGCCACCTGCCTGATTTTGGTTCATTTATGAACATGTGAGTGTATGCGAGCTGAATGAGTTTAATTCAGAGTTGGGTTTTATTTATTTTATTTATTTTATTTTATTGGATTGGCATTGTTTCTGTGGTTTAACAGTGTCTTTGTTCCATCACAAAAATTCAGAATAACATACTTGTAACATAAAGTTCAGTGAGCTCTCTAAAATGAGGGGGTGTAGAGGAGGCAGCTACTGATGGAAATAGTCATCCATCCATCTCTGGAACTTTGTGAAGTGTTTGGCTTCTTCAAAGCCAAGCTTGACAGGAGTTACTCTTGGAGTTCTTCAGAAGGGACAAAAGCAGTTACAGGACACGAGTGGGGTCCCTGCAGCATGGCAGGGAGCACAAGTACCTCTGCTGCAGAATTTAATCCTGTTCTTGATCTTGCTCTCTGTTTCCAAAATAATTTGCTGACCTTTGTGGATTTTTTGTATTTTTCCTTCTAGCCAGTAGATGGAAAAACCTGTATTGCAGCCCCCTGGCATCTCCCAGCGCTCATAACCTGAATTCCGAGGCAGGCTCCTGTAGCAATGCACTAAACTCTCCTGGGCACCTCAAATCGACTAACAAAGCACTACTAACCTGTGGCAGCTCAGGTATGGCATGGCACTGCAGCACTGGGCTCTTTAAAATGCAAGGAGGGGCAGGGATTGGCACAGGGAAAAGTTCTCATGGCCACTTGTGGTGTTTTCCCCTTTCCATTTGCTCCCTTCCTCATCCAGGTTTCATTTGTGTGGGAGAAAACCTCCTTGCATTCTAAATGTCCTGTAGTTATTTCTTGGTTTGGGTTTCTCTACTTTCTCTCTCTCTCTCTATATATATATATATATTTATAAATTGTACTAATTTTAAGTGGCTTAAAATGGAAAACAGCTGTTGGGGCAAAAATATATTGCTCTTGAATAATGTTGTAGACTGTAGATGTGATCTTTAAAGAGTCACTTGGATTCAGTTTTCTGGGGAAGGTTTCTCTGGGGAATATTGATTAATGCAGGGAACAAAAAGCTGCCAAAGTCTCCAGGGTAAAGCCTTCAATTGCCTGAGTGGGCAGCTAAGACAAAATACCAAAAGTTTTCCTTCAGCCTTAATTGTGTGTGGAGAAGATTCCCTACCTTAGAGGCAGCTCAGCCACGACTCTTGTTACAGCCTGATAATGAAGCTCCTCCAAAATGCTGTGGCCTGCAGCCTCCCTGTGCCTGAGGAGTCAGGAACACCCTTCCAGGAGCTCCATTTGTTATCCTTGGTGCAGCTCCCAGCACAAAGGCTTTGCCTCTTGGCTCTGTTATCAAAGAATTCGTCCTTATTTGTTTGTTTTGTGTGGAAATTGCTAAACTCTACTTTGCATGTTTTAAAACACAAAGCATGTTTAACAGTCTCTGCCTCCAAACTTGATGTTAAGTGAACTTTTTTCGCCTCTGCAAAAAGAAGAAGGGTTGCCTGTGGCTGTTTTCACAGGTGCAGGTTTGTTTTTGAGGTCTGATTTTCTGCTATAAATAGAAATTAACACTTATCTCTGTTTTGCAAGCAAAAGGATGCACGTAGGACTGAGGATTTTTGCCAGCTGAGCTCTGCAGGGAAACATCTCTAAGGCAATTTCTTGTTTTTCATATGAGGTTGGGGGGCAGTCCAGGTGTCTGAGCATCTTTTCACCCAGAAACAGCTTCTGATGGGTAAAAGCAAAGTGTCTTTGGCTTCTGCAAATGTGCTGGGTGGAGGGGCAGGGCCAGGACAGGCTCTGTCCCTTCAGAGCATGATGACTTCACTTCATCTCAGGTGCTTCTTCCCTGTGCCTTGTGCAGGTGCTAAGACGAGTTACAAGTTTCCTGTCAACCTAACTGACTCAAATTTTATTTTATTTCCAAGAAAAAAAGCAGCTTTTCTACGCTTCAAATGGAAAATGTTTAACAGTGACTTCCCTTGAAAACCAAACCAACCCCTTTGACAAAGCCCAGATGTGGTTTCTATTTGAAAACCATCATCAGCTTTACTGATGGAAGAAGGAGCAGTTTTTTCCCCTCCTTGGCTATTTTTAACTAGACCTTCAATTCAAAGTGCAACAGCCAAACTAAACAAAGTTGGATTGGGAGTTTTGCCTTTTAGAAAGCTGGTCTCAAGGTCCAGCTGGATTTTTAATCAGTGTTGAAGGTGCTGTTAATTGCAGCAGGAAACCTGTGCTTGTTCATTCCACCACATCCTACAGGTGCAAGCCCTGCTCAGGATGGATTTATTTCAACTCTTTCAGTCTTTTCCTGACACCAGGAGGAAAGAAATGGGATTTTATAGTGGAATATCTTGACTTGGAGAGTGTATTTGTGTAGCATACACCCAGATGCACCATTAAGGTGCAGCCACACTTGTGTCACTGTATTATTTCAGCATCCTCAAGCTCAGAGTTTTCCTGCCATGTTCTGAGAAGATTTGAAGGCAGGGCACCTCCTGAATACTCAACAATGATGTTAAAATAAACCATTTGCCAGCAAAGCTGAGCAGCCCTTTCCAGCTGTGATCAAATCCAGCCAGGCAGGAAAAAGCAGCAGGTTCCCAACATGATTTCTTCAGCCAGCTTGGAAGAGAACTAACTGCTGGCATGGACAACACAGGTGTGAAGTTCAGGTGTAAAATGAATTTCTTACATGGGGACTGACCAAGCTGCTTCCTGCCAGTCAGCCTCACATTCCTTGTTTGAAAAGCAGCTGAAAACTGCAGATTAAAAACTGAGTGTTGGAAATTCTAAATTCTTGTTTCTCACAGCTGCACCTGAAGCTCCCAGCTGCACTGCTGAATTCCTGGGATAGATCCCTGCTGCTTCTGGTGGGCTTGTGAGTGTCTGACTGGGCTTGTGTCCCTCTCCCCCAGGGTACCTGAGCATGCACTCGGCCCTGAGCTCGCAGTCCTCGGTGGACAGCGAGCTGAGCACCTCGGACGACTCCATCTCCATGGGCTACAAACTGCAGGACCTCACTGATGTCCAGGTCATGGCACGGCTGCAGGAAGAGAGTGAGTTTTGTTTGTTTGTTTTGGGTGGTTGGGGTTTTTTGGGGGATTTTTTTGGGTTTGGTTTCGGTTTGCTTTTTAATTTGCTTGTATATTGTCAGGCAGGAAAACTTAAATAAAGGCATAAGCTGGAGAGAAGCTGTAAATAAGCCAGTGCCACCCAGGCAGGTGTGTTTTCATGGGAGGCAGACTTGAAATCTTTGTTTCCACCTTTGAAATGCTGGTGGGTGCAGAATGAATTAAACTAAAAGCTTTAACCTCTAAATGAGACTCCCATACCTGTAAATTAGACTCCTGTATCTACTTAACCTGCTGGAGCTTGATGGCAATGTCCACAATCTCAGGAGGGATTAGGGAGCACTGCAGGTCCCCTGAATGTTAATTGTGCTGTAATTAACCAGTGCTGATGCAGGTGACGCTGTTCCCGCTGATGGAGTCCGGGGAGGACAGGTGTTAACCTGGCTCTCCTTCCAGTGTAAACAAATCACAGCCAAAGCATGCCTTTGGAGCTGGGGCTGTGTTGTTGGATGTCGTGCTGCCCGTGTCCCCCGTGTCCCCAGGCCTGCGGCAGGACTGCGCCTCCAGCTCGGCCTCCGTGTCCCGCCGCAGCTCCAGCGCCTCCCTGCACTCGCTGCGCCGCGGCACCTACAGCGACCAGGAGTTCGACACCTACAGCCTGGAGGACGAGGACGACTGCGACTGCTCGCTGTCCCTGCGCAGCGCCCACCGCTACTCGCCGTCCCCGCTGAGCTCCCCGCGCTGCCAGTCGCCCTCGTCGGGCGCGGAGCTGGGCAGGGCTGCGGGCTCGCGGCTGCGCGCCCCGCGCAGGGCCGTGCAGAGCCCCATGCAGGAGCGCCTCAAGTATGCCAACAGCGAAGGTGAGGGCCGGCTCAGCCAGGGAAGGGGCTGTGGCACACACGGATCCCCCTGCAGGGCTGGGGCCTGGAGTGCTGCTGGGCAGGGAGGGAGCTGTGAGGTGCCCAGGGGTGAAGGCCAAGGGACACGGGCTGGATCCAGAGGATGGCCACAGGACCAGGGCAGGGATTGTCCCCTCTGCTGGGCACACCTCGAGTGCTGTGTCCAGTTCTGAGCCCCTCACTCCAAAAAGGATGTTGAGGGGCTGGAGTGTGGCCAGAGAAGGGAGTGGGGCTGGAGCACCAGGAATGGCTGAGGGAGCTGCAGTTATTCAGTCTGGACAAGAGCAGGCTTGGAGGAGACCTTACTGCTGTCTACAACTGCTGACAGGAGAGTGTAGCTAGATGGAGATTGGTCTCTTCTGCTGTGGCCCAAGTGAAAGGACAAGAGGTAACGCCTCAAGTTGCACCAGGGGAGGTCCAGGTTAGGTGTTAGAAACAATTGTTTCCCTACAGAAGTGGTCAGGCCTTGGAATGAGTTGCCCCGGGAGATGGTGGAGTCACTATCTCTGGATGTGGCACTTGGGGGTGTGGCTTAGGGATGATCCTGGTGCTGCTGGGTTGATGGGATGAAGGTCTCTTCCAACCTCCTTATCCTGTGATCTCAAAATCACTGCTGTTTACTGGAAGCTGAGCTGGGTACAGGCTGCTCTGCTTTCAAGTGCATGGGTTTCTCCAGAGAGCCTTAGAGCAGCAGCCGGGGGCTGAGGCTGTGTTTGCTTTCAGAGGAGCTGAGGCACAGCATGCCCAACCTGGCCCGCAGCAGCCTGCGCGCGCTCGAGGCCGTGCGGAGCAGCCGCAGCCTGGAGTCCGACCTGCAGGTGCCCAGCAGCCGCATCCCCAGGACTCAGCAGCGGTCAGCAGGTCGGTGCCACACCTCCCACAGGCCTCCGTCCCCTCCTCTCCTTAGGCAGCCCTCAGAGGTGCTCTTGTGTCCCTGCAGGTCTGACTCCCAGCAAGCTCAGGTATTCCTCGGGGGCCGCGCAGTCCCCGCTCACGGGGCGCCAGCCCGGGAAGGTGGCCCCGGGAGCCAACTCCCTGCTGCCCGGCAGGCAGGTGGGGAAGCCCTGCAGCTACACGGCTCCCGTCCCCCCCGTCCGCAAGCCACAGCTCCACACGGGCTCGCCCAGCAGCAGTTGCACTTCCAGAAGCACCACCATGGTCACTGTGGCCAAAGGCTCTGCCCTGAAGGCACGGCCGGGCGTGGCAGGGGTGGCCGTGCCCAAGGGAAAGGCAACGCCCCCGTCCAGGAGGTGAGTGGGGCTTCAGACCCCTTTGGCATTGTAGTAACCATGCCATGCTTCGTGGGTGAAAGCAGAGCGTGGGGAGTGGTGTCCTGACACTTCAGAGTTTTTGTTCTTGTTGCTGTTTTTTTAACAGCTGTTATGCTACAATTCATTATTGAGGGAAATTAAATTGATTCAGAGTTATTATGCTATGACTGATAGCAGACTAATAAGTGACCAGTACTTGTTGATCTTTAATGTCCCACTGGAGCCTTACATTGAAATCTTTAAAAACATGAAAAAAGGGATTTTTAATCTCCTAATTTATATCAGTACTCTACATACCTGATTATTTTTTGTGTATTCAGTTATATTTATATGGAAAAATATTTCTCTTGGACTCAGTCACGGGCTAAATTGGAACCTTACATTGAAATCTTTAAAAGCATGAAAAAAGAGAATTGTTAATCTCTTAATTTATATCAGTACTCAATATACCTGATTATTTTTCATGTGTTCAGTTATATTTATATGGAAAAATATTTCTCTTGGACTCAGTCACGGGCTAAAATCACAACAGTTAATTTGGCAGATACCAGTGTTTAAGCATCCAGTAACAGGCACTGAATTTCTTAAAGTGCTTCAAGCTGGTGTTTGCTGATGCTCAGGGTATGCCAGCAGCACTTCACCCATGGCAGGGAGATACTGGTAACCCAAACCCCAAACCTGTGTCCACCACAGGGCTTTTCCTGGAGCCATCCCTGACATGTTGTTTTGTCCCCCGCAGGTTCCTCCAGGCAGCACAGACCCCCCAGGCCCCTGAGGATGACTCCTGGAAGGATGGGTGCTACTGACAGCCCAGAACCCCTCCGTGGAGCAGATCCCAGCTGGCTGGGCATGACCTCACTGGGAAAGGCCCTGAGCCCCTGTCCCTGCAGACTGCTGTACATATCCCTCATTCTGTGCTCTCCACACCACCCACCTCCCTCTGCTCTGCCAGGAGCCAGGGCTGGGGCAGACAGCTCCCACCCTGCACTGAACCCTGAGTCTTCCCAGGAAGACTGAAAAGCCTTATTTCACCCACACCCCAGCTGCAGCCCTGGGGAAGGTGTGTCACCAGCCCCTCCCAGGGATGCTGCAGAGCTGGGGGTGTCCTCTCAGTGCCAGAAGCAGCTCTGAGCTGGTGCTGTGGCAGAGCTCGTGGAGAGTAGAAATAGTGACATAGGTGTTAGATTTGAGACTTTGAACCTGATGTACTCTAATATTTGTCTGGAATTCAACTCGGTTTGGTTTGTTGGTTTGGTTTTGTTTTTTTTTACTTCTGTATAGAATGTATTTCTGCTACTTTTTATTGTTTGGTCTAGAGCTGCAGCAGGTTTTTATAACTGTAGAACACTGAGCTGTTGTATCCAGCTGTCAGCACAGGTCATGAGGAGCAGTACACAATATTTGTGTGGGGTGTGAACAGGCAGGGACAGGGATGCCAGTTAAAAACTGCTGGGCACCAGCACCTTACCTCAGCTGAGCAAGCTCAACACCACTTAAGAGTAAATTTTTAAAAATCCCCTTCCCTTACAGCTTTGTCTTGAAGTGTTGGAGATCTCAGCTGGTTCCCAACTGCCCTAACTTTTGTAGAAGTTTTCTACTGTCTCTTAAGGATTTTGTTCCAGTGTCCTTTTCCTCAGCAAGTGCTGGATGCTACAAATACAGTCTTAGTCCAGGAAATATGCACTGATAGCAATGTTCTCCCTGCCATCAATGTGACTTTGATAGTGTAGTTTAATAAAATGTTATGGTGCTGAAATAGATCTGCTTTATTCCTTTAGTGAGTTTTGTGCCACGAATGAGGCTTCTTCTGACAGAAAAGAGCTCTGCAAGGATAAACAGGGCTTCAATAAAGTCTGCTAGGATGCAAGCAGTGAGATTTACCTTCAGGTCCTCAGAGATCAGAAGGACAAGGCACTCAGTGTGTGCCATTTCTGAAACATCCCCATGTGGCCTGAGCAGAACCGAAGGCAGGAAGCAGCACAAGGGAAGTTCCTGCACCACAGGAACTTGTGATCCAGGAAGAGGAAGAGACAGTTGTGCCCACAGTGCTGTGAGGGGCCCAGGAGTGTTCCTGTGCCAGGCCAGGGCTGGCACCAGCAGCCCTCACAGGGCAGAGAAGGGGCCCAGGAGGCTCAGCTGGAGCTGCTGGTCTGTCCCTGGTTGGCACTCCCACCCTGATGAAGCTCCATGGGTGCCAGCACTGCCCTGCTGAGGCTCTCCCCTCATCCAGAACATTCTGTTCTGAGACTTCTCCCTGCTGGCACAGCTGGACCCAGCTCACACTGATCTTCCCAGGGCACAGAAAGGTGAAGGAGCAGCAACATCTGTCTGATTTCTGTGTTACTGGAGGGTTCTCCTGTTGCCTTTTCTGTGCCCTGTGTTGCAAAGGGGATTTTCCAGGCACTGCCTTTCTCCATCCACCTGAATTAAGCACTGCTGCTCTTCCATGGACATGTAACAGGTGAAGAACAGAAACTTCCTGAAAGCATCAGATACCAACTAGTTGAAGGCTGCATCCCAGTTCAAGCCTCTCAGGCAGGTGGGATTGTTTCCATGTTTTCCAGCCTGGCTGGCTGTGGAGATGCAGACCTGGATGCAGTTCCAGGCTGAGCAGAGCAGCAGGAAGGTGCTGAGGTTGGATTTTGTTTGGATTCTCAGGTTTCCAGTACAAATCTGATGCTGACAACAGGCACTTGGGAGAGGCTGTTCCACTTCAGGAGGGAACACAGCACAGCTGTGACCCCAGTACAAATCTGATGCTGACAGGCACTTGGGAGAGGCTGTTCCACTTCAGGAGGGAACACAGCACAGGTGACAGAACCATCACACTTTGAGCTGTTAATTTAATTTTATCCTTTGGTTTTTCTGAGCTGTTCTCATACCAAGTGATCTGACTTGAGCTCCCAGTATTCTCTATCATCCCAAGCCCTGGCTGATAGCATTAAAATGCAGCTTTGCCTTAAACTGAGATAACAACTCCAACAATTTCTGCAAGTCCAAGAGGAAGTCCAACTCCCTCATCCCCAAACATGAGCCTTCTTCCAAAACCTCCCCCTGCATCAGCACAGAGCATTCCCAAGGGAGGTGTTCCACAGAACTATGGAACTCAGCTTTCTGTACAGGAATTTTATTGAAATCAAGGTAATGGGTTTTTACACTAATGCCTCAGTGCATCTTCAAATCCAACTCCCTCATCCCCAAGCATGAGCCTTCTTTCAAAACCTCCCCCTGCATCAGCACAGACATTCCCAAGGGAGGTGTTCCACAGAACTATGGAACTCAGCTTTCTGTACAGGAATTTTATTGAAATCAAGGTAATGGGTTTTTACACTAATGCCTCAGTGCATCTTCAAGAAGGAAGGGTTTTCTTTAAAAATTGTTTGTACATAAGACAAGAAATCATCCAAATGAACATGGTACAGCACGATCCCTAAGCATGCACAACTGGACCTGGGGCTGCAGGAGCTGCAGGGGGGGGGCTCCAACTTTACATTCAGAACAGAAAGAAGCAGGTGCCAGTGGCCACTGGCACTTCATGGATGTCAACATCCAATCAGCCTTGGTGGAACTTCAGCCTAGCAAAGACAAATCCAAAGGAGCTCTAGTTCCTAGGAGACTGTAACTCTTTACCTGGGCCCTGATGGAAGCTCCATGGTCAGTGCCACACGGGAAGGAGCAGCAGAGCCACCTCCCCACCCTGCCAGTGTCACCAGGACTCTGTGCTCCAGCTCAGGCACCAAAAGAAGCCTCCCCTTCCATCCCTCGACTTCCCTGGGCCAAAAGCAGATTCCTTCCCCCCTGAAGCATGTTTCCATTTTTATCCTGGGAGAGGAGCCCCTCAGCTCCAGGACAGAGGTGTCCCCAGCCCTTTCCCAGGCCCCAGCAGCTCCAGCTCCTCAGCCAGGCCTGGCTTGGGATGGAGATGTGCAGCTGGCACAGAAACAGCACCCCTGAGCCTGCATTTGGTTACCAGCCTTGGGTTTGGTATGAAATCCTCCCAGAGAACATTCATCCTCTGGCAGAGCTTTTCTCCCTCAGACCTTGGAGAAAGCCACTAGCCACCAACTCCAACACTTCTCTGTCCTCCAGTTCCAGTGCATACCTTCCAGGAGAAGCACAAGCAGCAGCTCCCTGACACCTCAGCAAACCAGATTGGCCCCAAATTCACAGTAGCCAGTGCCAGAATTACTCATTGCAGTCCTCCTTCCAAAGAAGAGCAGAAATCATCTGTGAGGAAGCAGATCCTGAACCGTGTGCAAACAGCCCCGTTGCTGTGTCCGTTCAGCCGCCACCCAGGGGGAGATGAGGAAGAAGTGAGGATGAAGAGGCAGCCATTGCACACGCTGAGGTGACCCCACACCCTCCTCCTGCCTGCAGGATCACTGCAGGACCAGGGAGGTGTCCCCAGCAGCAGCAGCTCCACCTGTGAGTGCAAAGCCCAGACCCCAATTGTTCCTACCAGGGTGACACTGTGACCTCCCCATGGTGCAGCACTGGGAGCCACCAGCTGTGGAACCCCAAACCCACCTCTGTCCCTGTTAGTTTGGCTCAGCCCACCCTGAACCTCTGTGGGACAGCTCCATCCCAGGTGGGAGAGCTGCAGCCACTCCTGTCCCCAGGCAGGGGAAGCCACACGGACACGGGGCCAGCATGCACAGAGCCCTCCGCAGGGGGGGCATTGGGACAGCAAAAGGAACACAAAAATCCTTTCAAGTAATTAACCCAGCCCACTCTTGAGGTCACAGCTGCAGAGCAGCGACCAGCTGGGTCTGTCTGGGTGATAAGGCAAAAAGTCTGAAGTCCTGGAGGGATGGGAGGTGGAAGGTGGCAGTGGTGACAGGCGGGAGTCACTGCGGAGGTTCCTTCTTCACGCTCTGCCTCATCTCCTGGTGAGCAGCTCCAGCTCCAGTTACTTCTGCACACAGCTGGGCCAGGCCAGCCCGCCACACACAGCTGACAGGATGATGTACAGGATCACCTGGGGAGGGAATTGGGGATTCCAGTGTTCACTAACTGCCACAGCACAGACCTGGAAACCCCAGATGGTCAAACCCTCAAAGAACCTGTCTAACACTCTCCTGTCCCTCCACACCCCTGCAGCTGGGAACTGTCCCCATGGAGGTGACAAAGTGCTTCTCACCCTGACCCTGCAGTTGCTCCATCCACAGTCCTCACAGCTGGAGGGGAACTGTCACACCAAAAAAGCCACTTCAGAGTCACAGAACAAGATCCCAGCAGGACTGAGAGCTCAAAAGCCACCCCAGCTCAAGCAGAGCATCTCAGCTGCTCCTGGGGCAAGCAGGGCCAGCTCCTGGACACAGTGCTCCCATCTCTCAGAGGGTCACAAAGGTTGAAAAAGACCTCCATGATCGAGGTCAACCTTTGTTCAAACCCCCTCACAGCCACTAAACCATGTCACAAAGTGCCACATCCACTCATTTTCTGAACAGCTCCATGGTGACCCCAGCACTGCCCTGGGCTGTCATGGAAGGAATTTTTCCTAATATCCAACCCAAACCCCCCCAGTGCAACCTGAGCCCATTTCCCCACTTGCCTGGGAGAAGAGGCCAATCCCCACCCCATCACAACCTCCTTCCAGGTCCTTGTAGAGCCAGAAGGTCTCCCCTGAGCCTCCTCTCCTCCAGGCTGAGCCCCCCAGCACTCCCTGCAGTACTGACTGTCCAGGCCCTTCACCCTCTCCTCACACAAGCCCATCAGGAGGCACTGCCCTGGTTCTGCCCTCCCAGGCAGAGCTGGGCACACAAAGATCCCAGGACAGCGACAGGGGTTTGGAGTTTCCAGGGGTTCAGCAGCTCCACACTCACAATGGACACAATGATGATGACGATGGTGAGCTTGAGGTTCTTCATACACATGGCTCGGGCAAGGTTCCTGCTGGTGGTTTTGAAAGTGACTGACTGCAAGAGAGAAAAAGGGAAATCCCAGGATGGATTGGGTTGAAGGGACCTAAAACTCATCCAGTGCCACCCCCTGCCATGGCAGGGACACCTTCCACTGTCCCAGGGTGTCCAAGCCCTGTCCAGCCTGGCCTTGGGCACTGCCAGGGATCCAGGGGCAGCCCCAGCTGCTCTGGGTAACCTGTTATGGAAAGCTTGTCCCATCCCAAGTGTCCTCTCTGTACCCTGCAATTTCATGCATTCAAAATAGGGTTTGGGCACCAAATGACCCCAAACGCCCCCAGGCTGGATCAGTGCAGCCATTCCCACACAGCTCAGGCAGGATGCACCTGCCCCTGGAAGCAGCCACTCCAGCAGCTCATCCCACTGGGTAGTGCCAGCTTTTCCTACAAACCACCCTCCTGAGGCTGCAGCAGGCAGGAACCACATCCTGGGAGCTGCAGTTCTGCCTTGGGGCCCATTCCCAAGGTGGGGAACACCAGCCCTGGATCTCCAGGGATGCTTCCTCCTGGGCTGTGGGACATTCCCACTGCAGGATGCTCCATCCCTTCATCTCCCTGTGCTTCACAAAAGCCCACACTGCCTGGGACAGGTCCTCCATGAGCTCAGCCCAGCTGCTGAAGGAATTCCAGTCCCTTTCCCTAAAGCTTTACCTGAGCTCTCAGCCCTGCCACCACCTGAGGGCAGGGGAAGGTTTGAACACCTGGGAGCTCCGGGACTGCTCCCTGCTGGATAAACTCCAGGCATGTCTTCTGCCCTCCAAAGCAGGAGGGCTTTGGGACAGCTCAGGGATCCCCAGAGCTGCACACAGGAGCTCCTGGCACTCTCCCAGCCCAAGGATTGGATGCCACAGGAGCTGGGCACCAAGCCAGGATGCTACAGAGGAGGATGCTGAGCCAGGGCCAGGGATTCCCAAAGGAAAGACAAAAAGCTTCCAGAGTGCACAGCACTTTGCTAGATAACTGTGCTTTATAATTACATTAATTTGGGGTTTTTTTTAGTCTTCATTTCCTCAGAAACATTCCAAGAAGCTCCAGAGTCTTTAAAGATTATTTAGATGCAACAACTCAGCTTTTTTAATTTTAAATCAGCCACACTTTCCCTGCTGGTATCAGAACAACTCCACAGATGCACATTTTCCAGTTTATTTGCATCCAGCTGCCTTCAGCCAGGCTGCCAGGGAAGGGTAAATTGTGATTTTATCTCTCCTATCACTGCAGATCATGAGAGGGTTTCCCCCTCCTTGGGCACAAGGGATGAGGGCAGGGATGTGTCACCCTTGGCTGGCTGTGGCACAGGGAGCAGGGGAAGCTGGAGCTTTCCCAAACTGGGAAGCAGCTGGGAAACAGCTTGGAGGGGGAAGGATTCCCTGCAGGTCTCAGTTCCTCTGTGTCCTTTAAGCACCTCCTGGTGCTGTCCCCACCTCCCTGGTGCAGTAACACAACTTCCCCACACTCACCGAATCCACGAGATTCTCTGTTTTATCAATCAGCAGCTCCAGCTTCTCTCCTCTTTGTGCCACGAGGTCTGGAGAAAAGAGACAAAAAATCCAGCTCTGAAGGTGAAATCCTAGGGCAAAAAGCTTCTCCCAACACCCAAGCCCAAGCCAGGAGCTCCTGGCTGCAGCTTCCAGCCTTCCTGGGACAACCAGGGACTTCAGAAACAGCCTCACATCACACAGGCTGCATCCTGGGACTGAATCCTGCCCAATTGCACATCTCACCCTCTATTCTGAATGGTCAGACTTGGCCCCACGCGAAGGCCAAGCAGGAGCAGCTGCAGAGAGCATCTCCCAGGGAAGCAGTACCTATGTTCCGGACCATGATCCCTTTGAGCTCGTCGATTTGCGCTTGTGTCTCTGCCACCTGGTCCGGGCCCTTGCTCTCCGAGTGGTATTTCTGCAGCACAGAACATCATGCTTTACTCCTGCAGCTAGGTCTTACGAGCTCTAAGAGGAATTTGTCACACTTGAGACAGATCTGCTACTTGGAATGGTATAAAATTAGTAGGATGGTTTCTAAGGTTGTGTTGGAAACATAAAAATGTTTAATAAAAGGCAAAATAACAAAGATAATAAATAGTTTAATGAAGTTTAATAAAAGGCAAAATAACAAAATGCAGAATAACAAAAGGCAAAAGAAACAAGTTTTTCTTATAGAGAAAAACTTGAGTTAGGGGTAAGAGGTTTGTACTCTTGTTAAAACACTCTATAAAAGTGATTATTTCTTGTGTTTTATGTTTTTTAAGTTAATTACTTGGGTGGGACCTCTTGGCTTCTGTCTAATTGGGTAGCTCTAGGTCTGAGGTGAAGTCTTAAAGGTCTTATGAGATGTCTTTTTACTAAATTGAAGAGAGAAACTTTTGTGCTTTTTCCCTTTTTAAGCAGACAAAGAATAATTTGGTCACTCTGGCAACAGGGGGCACATTCCTAAAAGAACAGGCACGGAAAACAGGAGCCTCAAAAACCAGGAGTCAGGGAAAACAGGAGCCTCAAAAACCAGGAGTCAGGGAAAACAGGAGCCTCAAAAACCAGCATCCAGTGAGAAGAGGAGGCTCAAGAAGCCAACAGTTTGGGAACACCACACCAGATGGTGAAGGTGGCCAGTTTGAGTGGCCTGACTGCTCTCCCCAAAGGAAGGGAGCAGCCAGGAGCCATCCCATGTCCTGGAGCCATCCCAGAGGGTCTCCCCTGTCACCTCCTGGTCCAGCTGAGCCCTCACTGACAGCTCTGCTGCTGCCAGGCCCTCTGGTTTATCCTGAGCACTGCTCCTGTCATCCCTCCCGCTCCATTCCCTTCCCAAGTGACAGGGACTTCTCTCAGACTGTGCCCCCAGTTTGGGGATCCCAGGGATGCTCTGGTGACTGCACAGCTAGGGGTGGGTGAGAGCAGCATGAGCCAACACCAGGCCAAAGGAGCTGGAGTGCTTGCAGAATCCAAGGCCCAGTCAGCACCAGGGAACCGAGCTCTGCTGCTCCTGCACGGATTTTAGTCACTGTTCACATCACTGTTCTGCTCCATGATCACCCACACAGCTGCTTAAGTCCTGATTTTCTTCTGGTTTGGAGTTCAATTTCTGACAGCACAGGGAACCAGTCTGACACTGCCACCCCCACCTGGGCAGTCACAACTCACAGTGACAGCACCAAATCCAGCAGCTCCTCCAGCTCCACCTTCTCCTCGGGGGGAGATTCCCAGGAGGTTTCACACTGGCCACTGTCAAAGCCAGGCACTGGTTTTACTGGAAGCACAGCCTCCCTCTGCAGGATGATCTGAGTGCTGCACTTGAGCTGGGGCTGGATCTCTGCCTCACACAGGAACCTCCTGGAGAACCTCCCTGCTCCTGCAAGCAGGGAACGTCAGCCCTCACATCCCACGGGATCAGGGGAGGGAAGGGCTCTGTCAGCACTGACCTACCCTCAGCTGACCCCCGAATCCCAGCAATGTGCAAAAGCTCAGGCAGGCAGCTCCTCCTGTGCTGGGGGGGATGGAAAGGCTGAGAATTTAGAGGAATATCAGCCCCATTGCTCCAAAGACAGCCTGGCTTTTCTGATAAGGCAATTCCAGCTTATTCCAGCCCTGTGGAGCTTATAAAGTGATGAGTCAGCAGTTTGGGTAGTTTCACCAAAGTGCTGGTGGAGAGGAAAAGCTCCTTCTTCAGACACCCGAAGTTAATCCTATTCATTATGCACTGGCACTGTTATTCCTTGCTCTCCCCCTGCTGTGGAAGGCAAGGAGCAGCTCCTAGAATGAACTCCTGCGATTCTCCCTGCTGCAAAGCACCTGCACAGCCCCAGATTCCAGTGCAAACTTCAGGCAGGAGCAGCACAGGTGCAAATCCTCCCTCAGAGCCCTGGCCTCACCCTGCAGCCACCACACAACTGGTACAGCAGGGAGTGCTCCACAATTCCTGCACTGGGGAGGGCTCTGCTGTGCCCACAAAGGGCCCCTCCTCCTGCAGCTGTGACACCCCCAAACCCAGCCCTTCCATGGGATAAGCAGGGAAAGAGCCAAGCCCTCCCTGGAGAACAGCCCCAGCAGAGCTCTGAGAGCCTGGGGACAGCCCTAAAGCCACCATTCCCAGGACACCCCATCTTTAATCGGAGGGACACCTCCACCCCCCCCAAACGCCAGGCCAGGAGGGCTGTGGGAGCAGCAGGGCCTCACCAGCTGTGCAGCCAGCACGGAGGAGAACTCGCTGTTCATGGCGTAGGGCAGGGCGGTCTGCGCGCGCGAGCCGTACGTGGTCTGGAAGCGCTTCTTGATCTCGTTCAGGAACGTGAAGGCTCGGGAGCGCTCAAAGTCCTGCCAGCAGAGAGCACAGCTCAGCCACAGCAGCCTGCGGGGCTGGGGCTGCAGCCCGAGCTCTGCCTGTGACACTGGCAGCCCCGGGGCTGGGCCAGCTCCACGCCCGCACGCAGCGGGAGGATTTCCTGCAGCACTTCCGAAATTCCACACCAGGCAAATTCCACTGGCAGCTGGAATGGGCTCTGCACCACCAACCACTGCACTGAGACAGAACTGGGCTGGGCCAAGAACTTCACCCCAAAACTCCCAACCCACAGGAGTGGAAGCTCCCTCCCGTGGCAGGGCTGGAATGGATGATTTGGAAGGTCACTCCCAACCCAAACCATCCCACAACTCCAATTTGAGCTCCAGGCTGGGTTCAAAGCTGTAACTGAGGTTACAGCAGCTCCAGTGGGAGAAAAGGCACCCCAGAGCAGCCCTCACTAATAACTGCCATGTGGAAACCAAAACTCCCCAATTTCCCAGGGCCTGCCCAGGCTGCAGCTGTGTCCCCAGTACTCACATCATCTGTGATGCACAGGTAAATGATCCTGTCCTGGCAGATGTAATGGAACAGGTAGCTGCAGGGAGTGGAAAGGAACAAACAAAACGTCATTGGAAGCTGCCACATTTCCACAATTTCGTTTTCCAGAAGCCACTGCTGCCTGTGGGGCCTTTGGGGACTGGCAAGAGAAAATCCCAGCTATTCTACAGAGCTGGGACACATAAACATGTCCAAAGGAAATTCCCAAAAACCTCCCACTCCAGGGAAGTGAGGCTGGGACACAGGTCTCT
Source organism: Passer montanus (assembly GCF_014805655.1). Taxonomy (NCBI): domain Eukaryota; kingdom Metazoa; phylum Chordata; class Aves; order Passeriformes; family Passeridae; genus Passer; species Passer montanus. The sequence continues at coordinate 2,767,222 of NW_024372813.1, forward strand.
GCCCTGAAGGACTGTTCCCATAAAAAAGTTCAAAAATCCTTGCACATCCACAACTCTCCTGGAAGGAGTGAAGTGAAACTTGTCAGGTACCACCCTGCAGACTCCTCAGAGAGGCCAAGAAGGATCCCAACAGCAGAGAGAGAGAAACCCCAGAATCCCTGATGCCAGAGGGAATCTCCCCTGGAGATTTATACAAAAGACACAGAAGCTGTTCTTAAAAACAAAAAGAACTCATTAAATGAATTTAAGGAGTTCAAAGAAACTCAAGTTTTTCCTGTTTCAGAACAGGATGAACTATCTTGGACAGAACTCAGGGGGTTTTCAGCCTACAGGCTGAGAGGCAGAGCATCCCTGGGAGGCTCTGGACAGGAGAACAACTCCAAGTGCTCACCGAGCCTCACAGCTCCCACATTCTGCTCAGTTACCTCCAAAAATGCACCCCAGCACTCCTGAAACTCAACTTTTCACTTGGCTGAACAGCACTCACAGCAAAGTGATTTTAAAGGAATAATTTAAAATATTACAATTTATCCTAAAATTCCAGCAGGGGAGAAGAGCTGCAGCATCCAAGGTGTGTCAGACTCCAGAGCAGGCACTGCCTCCAAAACATCTCCCACAGGCACAGGCTGTGCTCCTGAGCGTGTGGGAAGCCCAGCCCAGTTCTGCATCCTCAGAACAGCTCTGCAACAACAGCCTGGGCACCAGAGAGGATCCAGCCAGGCTGCCAATTCCAAAAAAAGAGCAGGAATGGGTTCCAAAAAAAGAGCTGGAATGGGCTCCAACCCCTCTAAATCTGTTTTTTTTGCACAGTTGTTCTAGTTTGTTCCCATTGACTCACCCACTTCCCACGTGCAGGAAGTCGGAGATGATGGAGCATCTACTCCCTGTCCTACCAACCCTGACCAAAGGTTCAGAGAGCTGGGGAAATCCTGGGAATAACCCCTCTGTCCTGCAGACTAGATTTGGGGCAGCTCAGGATGACTCCATGTGATCTGTGAGCACAGCTTGTCTCAAAGCCCCCAAGAAGGGTGACAGTTTCACTTAAAGCCACGTTCAAGCCTCAGAAAATCCAGGGGAAGCTTCCAGAAGCCAAACTCCAATTGTATAAAAATGGAAAATTTGATTTTGTATCAACTGCCCTGTGCTGCTGCTGGAGCTGAACTCAAATCCTGGTTATGCTGCAAAGTTCTGGGGGACAGAAGCAGCTATTGAGCTGGTGGCATGTTCCATCAAATGGGAATTTGGATGGAAAAAACCTGCAGAATCACAGAAAAACCCCCGAACACACCCAGTTTGTCCCTGCCCTCATGCATACCCACAAGTCCCCCGGAGCCCAGGAGAGGGGTTACTCACTTGCCATGGGAGTAGGTCAGTTTGTTGTTCTCGGAGGGGATTTTGGCCAGGATCTGCTCAGTGACCTCCAGGAAGTTGCCCCCACACCAGGCGTGCTTGGCCAGGATGGTGGTGCCCCTCGCCACGACTGCAAACAGGATGGCCATGGCTGCTCTCCTGCTTGGCACAAAACAGGTGACATCAGGAGTGGGGCACCTGCAGGGTGCCACAGGGAGCTGCACAGTGTCCCTGGCACAGGGAGCAGGACACCACAGCCACAAAGGTCTCTCATTTCCCCTTTCAGGCTCTGCTCACGATGACACTAAACCCTCTACAAAAAGGGTTTTTATCACCTCTGTGCCCTGTGAGGGTGGCAAAGCTGAGGCTACCCCAGAGCAGCTGTGGAGCCAACATCTCTGCCTGAGGAGCAGCCAAGGCAGAAACCAGATCCAACAAGTTTATGAGAATAAAAGAAAATTAAACCTTGAATAAATCACATTAAATGCTGCTCACAGCAGAGGGAAGGGCAACCCCAACAGCCAGAGCAGCTGTGGCTGCCCCTGGATCCCTGGAAGTGCCCAAGGCCAGGATGGATGAGGCTTGGAGCCACCTGGGGTAGCAGAAGATGCTGGGAGCTGCAATTGGATGAGCTTCAAGCTCCCTTCCAACCCAAACCATTGTGGGATTCCTAAGTCTCCAGAGCTGGAAAAACATCCCTGCTGCCACAGAAAGGGACACTCTTAATCAGCTCAAGTATCAGCACATTAATCTACAGCCAGAGCCAGATCTAACGCATGGAGCACATGTCAGAGCCCAGCTGGGACAGCTGCCCTGCTCATCCTGCACATCCATAAGCCTCTTTTCTGCTCAGGAAGGACTTAGAACGACTTTGGACCCTGCAAAACCCAAAAATCTCATTTTTCACTTTGTACTTAGGCCCTGCTTACTACCTGCTCTGTTCTGTGCCTTGACAGATCTGGCACGATCACAGACCTCTCCTGAACCCCCAGGAGAGCTCTCTGGGAACAGCCACAGAGCAGGAGGCCTGGCTGAGCTTCTGGACCCAGATTTTCCATCCCCCCGGCACTGCCTGGTGAGAATTAGGGATCTCTTCTGGATTAACAAGGCCATGAAGGGAGGTCCAACCACCACCCCAGCAGGGCTCACCTGGGCAGGCTGAGCCCCACAGACCCAGGCCTGGCCAGCACCAACCAGAGCATCTACAAACCTCCCACAGGTCTGAGCCCAGCACTGCAGGGGAAAAGGAAAAAGTTTTACTCACAGGACAGACTCCACACAACCACCTGGGAGCTCTGCCAAGGGGAACAGAACCATGGAATGGCTGGGGTTGGAAGGGAGCTCAAGACCATCCCCACGGCAGGGACACCTTCCACAGTCCCAGGCTGCTCCCAGCCCGTGTCCAGCCTGGCCTTGGGCACTTCCAGGGATCCAGGGGCAGCCCCAGCTGCTCTGGCTGTTGGGGTTGCCCTTCCCTCTGCTCTGAGCAGCATTTAATGTGACTTATCCAAGGTTTAGTTTTCTTTCATCCTCATAAACTTGTTGGGTCTGGTTTCTGCCTTGGCTGCTCCTCAGGCAGAGATGCTGGCTCCTGCAGAAGCTTCCAAGGAATTGCTTACTCCTTTACATTTCAGCTCCGAGTAATCTCCACTTTGGCTCATTTTCAGGTCGAAATGCTCCTGTCTTAAATAACATTGTGGGCTAACTCAGCTCAGGGAATTCACTGCACCCTCCTGTCCCTGCAGAGGACACAGAGGCTTTGGCCAGCCCGGGCTGCCCCAGGCCTGTGGAGCAACACCAGGGCACAGCCTGGAATCACAAACACCTCTTGAGCAACCAGCTGAGTGTCCAGCACCAGGAAACCACTGTCTGCTCCTGCAGTCACCCAGGAGCCACAGAAAGGAGCAGCTGTAGCAGCAAACACCCCCCAAACCCTGCCCCTGCCCTGCAAGGCCAGCTGAGACCCAGGGTGCAGAGCCCACACAGACACCTCAGTGCCCTGAGCAGAACTTATGCAGCCCCAGCTGAGGATTGTGCTTTAGACAATTCCTACAAATCTCTGCTCATTTAATACTGGACACTGGTGGAACCTGAGGTGACACTCGCTGGCACTGCAGGATCCCACAGTCCTCAATTCCCCGAGTTCCTGGCTCTTGCCTCCCTGGATTCACACCCTCAACTCCCCGAGTTCACAGTCCTGACTCCCCAAATTCCTGGCCCTCGCTGTGCTCAGGACACAGGACCTCTGTGCCTGGCAGTAACACCAGCCCCAGCTCTGAGCAGAAGGAGTTAAATGAAGTAAAAGAGATTAACCAGGAGCATTTTCCTCCCTGAGCAGCCCTGTACCAGCCCTGTGTTACTCCTGTTAGTAACACAAATCTGTTAGACTGCCACAGAACGTCCTTCCTCAGCAGTTACAGGAGTCAGGAATGAAATCCCTTTACATCAACCCCTCTGCAGAGCTTTTTTATATCTAAACTTACAATATTACACAGCTGGAAGCAGCCAAGACCAAACCTTCCAAAAAGACACTGCAAGATGCACGAGCTGCTGTCTGAGGTCCCTCTGGGGATTGAACTGAAAGATCCTAGAAACACAGAAAGGTTTGGGTTGAAGGGACCTCAGTCCCATCCAGTACCACCCCTGCCATGGCAGGGACACCTTCCACTGTCCCAGACTGCTCCAAGCCCTGTCCAGCCTGGCCTTGGGCACTGCCAGGGATCCAGGGGCAGCCACAGCTGCTCTGGGCACCTGTGCCAGGGCCTGCCCACCCTCACAGGGAACAATTCCCCTCCAAAACAAGGGCACAGAAAAAAGGCACAGAAAAAAACTCTTAAGGAACACCAGAAACACAGGCTCAGTCTCCAGCACGATGTTTAGAACTCCTGTAAGGATGATTTACTATTTTCCAGTGATTCTTCTGGACCAGAAGATTCCCAGGTTAGTGCCAGTGCGCCACGGAAGGTCCCTGCCTGCACTTCCAGAAATCCTCTTAACAGAAAGCAAAGGGCACCGCTGCCCTTTAAGCAGGGAACAAGGGGAGGTGTTGCAACCCAGCGAGTTGCAAACTGCTGCAATAAAGAGATCGTTTGAGCAGGATGAGCTCAGCAGAAAGCAGCCCTGGCTTCGGGCTTCCCTTTAACCTCTGCCAGGCAGCTGGAAAAATCATTATTTCATTACAGAATATTCCACCATGAAGTCCTGGGGCTCTCCTGTTCATTCTGAACCTGAGAATTGTGACATTTGTGCTCCAACTTATCCCAAGTTCAGCCTCCCTTCTGCACACAGAATTCACTTCAGTTTCCCACACTGCATCCCTACAGAAACAAATCACCAAGGAAATCAATCCACGTGGTCTTCCAGCCCCATCACCTTTCCTGGAAGCAACATTGCAGGGTTTGGAAGGGGGTAAGGACACACACCACCACGGTGATTGAGTAAGCAGCTCTCTAAAAAGGGAACACGTGCAGCCCATGGAATCGGGGAATTGTTGAGGTTGGAAAAGCCCTCCAAGAGCACCAAGTCCAACCATTCCCCAGCACTGCCAAGGCCACCCCAACCTCTTTTGTTCCCCAGGTGCCACATCCACATGGCTTTTAAATCCCTCCAGGGACGGGCACTGCACCACCGCCCTGGGCAGCTGTGCCAGGGCCAGACAGCCCTGCCCACCAAGGAATTCTCCCCAATATCCAACCTGACCCTCCCTGGCACAGCCACATCCTGACATCCTGTCGCTGGTCCCTGGAGCAGAGCCCGACTCCCTCCAGCCTCCCCACAGCCCCTGCCAGCACACCTGTGGGTAATTAATTCATTAATTAACTAAGCCATGCAGTGCTACATCCGCAAGACCGTCCACTCCCAGACACACCAGCAACACCTCAATAACACACCGGTAATACACGGGTAACACCCCAGTAACAGGCCAGTAACACACTAATAACATCCCAACAGTGTACTGGTAACAGGCCAGTAACACAGGAATAACACCCCGGTAGCACAGAGATTTAACACCCCAGTAACAGGCCAGTAACACAGGAATAACATCCCGGTAGCACAGAGATTTAACACCCCAGTAACATGCTGGCAACACCCCCGCTAGCAGGCCAGTAGTACACTAATAACATGCTAGTAATACCAATAACATCCCAGTAACACGGCAATAACACACCAATAACACCCCAGTAACACATCAATAACACCCCAGCACCATGCCGGTAACACCCCCAGTAACAGGCCACTAACACACTAATAACATCCCAGTAACACAATGATAACACGCCAGTAACACCCCAGTAACACAATAATAACACCCCAGTAACACCCCAGTAACACACCAGTAACACACCAGTAACACCCCAGCACCATGCCGGTAACACCCCCAGTAACAGGCCACTAACACACTAATAACATCCCAGTAACACAATGATAACACGCCAGTAACACCCCAGTAACACAATAATAACACCCCAGTAACATCCCAGTAACACACCAATAACACCCCAGCACCATGCCGGTAACACCCCCAGCAGCAGGCCACTGTCACTAATAACACCCCAGTAACACGGCAGTCCCACATCAGCAGCACACGGCAGCAGGCCAGCAGCTCTCCCGTAACACGCCGGTATCACCGCGGCAATCCCCGGTCACTGTGCCCCCCGTGCCTGTGCCCGGTGCCGAGCGCGGCCTCCTCCCGCCGGCAGCGCCTGCCGCCCGCGGGGCTCAACATCCCAGTAACACCCCAGTAACACGGCAGTCCCACACCAGCAGCACACGGCAGCAGGCCAGCAGCTCTCCCGTAACACGCCGGTATCACCGCGGCAATCCCCGGTCACTGTGCCCCCCGTGCCTGTGCCCGGTGCCGAGCGCGGCCTCCTCCCGCCGGCAGCGCCTGCCGCCCGCGGGGCTGGGGCTGGGGCTGGGCCCGGCCGGAACCCCCGCTCCCGAACCCCCCGGCCCGACGCGTTTCCGGCCGCGGGGCCGCCGGGAGCCCGGGGCTGCGGGCCCGGAACCGCCATGGCCGGCAGCGGCAGCGGGCCCGCGCTGGAAACCGTGAGGGGGCACCGGGCAGTGGGACCGGGACCGGGATCGGGATCGGGGTCGGGGGGGCCGCTCGGTGCCTTCCGTGAGGCGGAGCGGGGAGCCGGGCCCTGCTCCCGGGGAAAGCAGCTCACGCTGTGCCAGGGAGGGTTAGATGGGGTATTGGGGAAAATTCCTTCGTGGACAGGGCTGTCCAGCCCTGGCACAGCTGCCCAGGTGGTGGAGTGCCCGTTCCTGGAGGGATTTAAAAGCCGTGTGGATGTGGCACTTGGTGACATGGGCTGGGGTGGCCTTGGCAGGGCGGGGGAATGGTTGGACTTGGTTCTCTTGGAGGGCTTTTCCAACCCAAATGATTCCCTGCTTCCATGATTCTGTCATTCCCAAGCCTGGCTTAGTGGTAGGGCACCCTCGCGTGTGGTGGGGTGGCATCAGTGTCAGGACAGATCATCACAGCTCCAAGGGACACCCTGTCATCCTGTGGTGCACAGCAGCAGGTGGACGTCAGGACTAACCTGGTTCAAAACTAGGGGGAGTTTTGGAGCTTTCCCTCCTCTCTGAAGGTGTTTTGGTCCCACAGCAGCACCAGAGGTGGCCCAGAGATATCTCCAGCCCTCCCAGCTACTCTGGGGAGCTGAGCGTGGGGGCTGATCCTCACCCTTCAGGTGTCCCCGACAGGGAGGTCACAGCTTCTCTCCTCTCGCACTGGTGACAGATCCAGGCGGATGGGACTGACGGGAACTGTGTCACGTTCGTGCTGCACGACGAGGATCACACCCTGGGCAACTCCCTGCGCTACATGGTCATGAAGAAGTGAGTTTCTGAGGGACCTCCGTGCCCTGCTCTGGCCTTCTCCTAACTGATCCACACCTCAGCTGTCCCTGGGATCAGGCAGACGATCCCAAATCCCCTCTGTGCACACCCTTCCAGCCTCTGTGTCAGACACAGAGCCCACCTGCTGCTCCTCCTTTCCCTTGTGCTGTGTCAGGACTCTGAGAGCACCAAAGCCCTCAAAGGGCCTGACCAGCCTTTCCTGAGCCCCCACCCACACCCTCCCCTGCCCAGGAACACAAGTTAAGCTCAGCTCAGGGCTTTCAGTCCTTCCTGGGCTGCTGGAGGAGTAACTGGGTCCTGGACTCTCTTTGCTGCCCAGAGAGGCTGTGGATTTCCCATCCCTGGAACTGTCTCAGGCCAGGCTGGATGGGGCTTGGAGCACCCTGGGGCAGTGGAAGGTGTTCCTGCCCATGGCAGGGGCTGGGACTGGGCTGCCTTTAAGGTTCCTCTGATAAATCACTGTGACAACACAAAAGAAGCTGCTGGCCAAAGCTGGGGGCAAAGCTCCAGCACTCAGCTCAGCTGGAGGGAGAGGCCCTGCAGCATTTTGGGAGCTCCTCCAGTGCCCTGGACCACTCAGCCTCTTCCACCAGCAGAGCAGCAGCAGGTTTGGTTACAGGGAGAATTGCAAGCATCCAGGATCCCCTGTTTGGATCTGCAGAGCTGGCACTGCTCTGGCTGTGGTGCCAGCACAGTGCCAGCCGTGTCTTTGCCCTGCAGAGCTCCAGCTCAGCTCAGAGAGAGATGGGTGTGAGGGAACAAGGTCACAGGGAGTTTCCCCTCAGCACATCCCTCCCCTAAGTCTTTCTGGAAACATCCAGAGCCCCAGCAGGCCTGGCGTGCCCTGAGCCTCTCTCTTCCCTGGGATTTGCTGTGGACTGGCTTGGGTCTCACTGCTCCCTCTCCTCTCTGCCCTCCTGCAGCCCTGACGTGGAGTTCTGTGGCTACTGCATCACACACCCCTCAGAAAGCAAGATCAACTTCAGGATCCAGACCAGAGGTGAGCCTGGGGCATCTCTATGGCTGGGGCCCTGTTCTCATGGAATTCCCCCTGCTCATGCCAGCTTCCCAGGAGTCTGTGTAAATAATGGAAAGCTTTTCTCCCTGTCCTCTGCCAGGCACTGCAGTGCTGAGCCTCAGAGGCTGCTCCCAGAATTCTGCTCCAGCTGCAGTGGGAAGCAGCATCCCTGGCTCCAGGCACCTGGGCTGGCTGGGAGCAGCCCTGGCACCCCAAGCTATGGGGCTGGGGAGGGGGCACACCCCTGGGAGGTGGGGACTGCCCTTGGGAACCACCTCCCGTGTCCCTAATCCATCTTTTCCCATCTTTCCCCAAAGGGGCCCTTCCTGCTGTGGAGCCATTCCGGAAAGGGCTGAATGACCTGATGGGTGTTTGCCAGCATGTGCTCAACACCTTTGAGGTGAGGCATTCCTGGGGAGCTCAGGCTCAGTTCTGTCCCTTGGGCCATTCCTGGAGAGCTCAGGGTCAGTTCTGTCCCTTGGGCCATTCCTGGAGAGTTCCAGGTCAGTTCTGTCCCTTGGGCCATTCCTGGAGAACTCAGGGTCAGTTCTGTCCCTTGGGCCATTCCTGGAGAGTTCCAGGTCAGTTCTGTCCCTTGGGCCATTCCTGGAGAAGCTCAGGCTCAGTTCTGTCCCTTGATCCCAGAGCGGGAGGCTGAGGCCTGTGTTGGAGACACCTTTGGCACGAGAACCTGGGAGGTTTTTTGGCCAGGCTCTGCCTGATCCATGGCATGGCCTGGCTCCCTTTCCCTTGGAGTGACTGTAAAGCTCAGTCACTTCCAGAAGCACCTGGAGCTCTGTCAGAGCTTCCCAGCCTTTCCAGGCTCTGGCCAGAGCAGTCCCAGCACAGCAGGGTGGTGGCTCTGTGCCACCCCAGGTGACATTTGTGCTTTGCTTTTGTTTCAGAGGAGCATGAAGGAGTTCAGGGCACAGAAGGAGGAGGAGATGCAGTAGCCTTTGGGAATGGCATGGATGTAACCTCTGTGTGTTGAATTCCCTGTGTCCAAACCAGGTCTTTTTTGTTGTTCTTTTTTATGACTTTGCTGCAAAATGTATTTTCTTTAATAATAAAGTTTATTAATTTAGATGCTGTAGAGCTCATGCTGTGTCCTGCTCAGCACAGGGATGGAAAATCGTAGAATGTGGAGACAGATTGCTCCACAGATTGGGAAATTTATGGAAAATGGGCTGGTCTTGAAATTCCTCAGTCTCTGTTTTCCTTGAAACCCATTTGTCTTTATGATTTATTTGTAAAACCATTTCAGTGAAAGTTAAGCTAAAAGCCCACCCCAACACCTGGAAAATGTTTTAATTGCATGTCTCATCTCTTCTCCCCTTTTCTTCTCTCAGTTTTTCTCTATGACAAGGTAGAAGGGGCAAAGAAGGAAAAAGAGGGAAAAGAGAGATGTGGGAAAACCAACAAAAAAAATCATCAAAACCCTGATAAATACAACTTTTTCATGTAGTTTTTCTGAAAATTCTGGCAAGAATGTTAGAATGGAATCACATGGATTCACAGTCACATGGAATCACATGGATTGCAGTCACAGACTGGTTTGGGTTGGGAGGGACCCCCACTCCCTGTCCTCCCACCCCTGCCATGGGCAGGCACTCCTTCCCCTATCCCAGGGTGCTCCAAGCCCTGTCCAACCTGGCCTTGAAAGCTGGCAAATCACCTGGGGGATGAATTACTGCCAATAATAAATGCGAGAGAGCCCTTTCCCATGTTTTACTTGGTTCTAGTGGCTCTTCCAGCTGAGATTGGACCTTCTCCACTGCCTTTCCCACCTCCACATGACCACGAGGACGTCTCTGTCCCTCACAGGGATTTACCCAGGCTTTCTTGGCTTTCACAGCTGGGAATTGTCACTCTTTCCTCCTCACCCCACAGAGTGACCACCCCAACATTCCTTCCCTTCCCACACGCTCCCCCCGCCCCACGTTCCACCCCGAGGCAATGGCCAGAAGTCCCTTGGTTTTCCTGCGAGGAAATGAAAAATCCTGTGAGGATGTGAATGCCCTTCCCTCTCCTGCAGAGGTGACCACGGGGATCAGGGGCTGGGTTGGAGCTGGTCCTGGGGAGTGCTCCAGCTCCTTCCAGCTGGGTTGGGACACGACGGCAAAGCTGATTCAGGCCCAGCCAGGAAGAGCCTGGGAGAGGATCGGAGGGGTCCTGCTGTCCCTGTGCCTTGTCCTGGACAGTGACACGGATTTAGGAAGAGCTGTACTTGTTGCTCAGGCGGGAGCTGCTGCGGTCCAGCCCCAGCTCCTGCCCCGTGGCTTTCCACTTCCCAACAGATCCCTTCTCATCCGTGGGGGTGATGCTCAGGGCCGGCCTCTGGCACCAGCAGCACAGGCACGACTGGGGAGACACAAGGGGGAGAGATCACACGTGGGATATGGGAAAAGAGGAGGAAATATTCCCGTGTTGTCCAGCAGGTGTCCCTGCGCAGTGCCAGGCTGGGAATTGCTGGGAATTGCTGAGCCTTGCTGTCCCGCAGCTCTGCTGGGAGCGGGTTTGCCAGGATACAGCTGGGGAGGGTGGGAAACGATACTGAAATTTGGGGCATTTTTTATAATTGTGTGTCCTCGTCATTAGGGGACAGAAAATACAGGTGATGCTTAGATTCCATCCCAACAGGTGGGCTCAACTCCCATCCCATCCCATCCCATCCCATCCCATCCCATCCCATCCCAATCTCCTTCCCTTTCTTTCTCAGGGCTTCACCATCCTGAAAATTATCTCCCAAAGTCTTGGGTTCAAAGTCTGGAGCAGCCCCAGCCCCTGGTCTGATGGTTTGTGGAGATGTTCCTGTTCCAGAGTGACAGGGAATTTTTGGCTTGTCCTAAATCCTGCTCTGGCAAAAGCCTCCCCTCAGAAGGGCACTGAGCACTGGTGTAATTGGAGAAGAGAGATATCTAACGGGGAAAAATTGGGATGAGGAATAAAATCAGCTTGTGCCCCTGGGCCTGGGGGACCATTCCTACCTGGAAGCAGTTCTTGAATTTCCGGCTGACAAAGTACAGAGCCACGGGGTTGATGCAGGAGTTGAGGGAGGCCATGTTGATCCCAAAATAATCCATCACCAGGAGGAAGCTGAGATGGGAAGGGAGAGAACAGATGTGTCAGAAGCTCATAGAGAACAGGGAATTTCCAAACTGCCTGGCCTGGGATCCTGCTTCTGTGGAGGAGCAGTGACTGATAACAGAGACGAGCACAAATCCATCCTTCCCTGAGAAAAACCACTTTTCCTTGCATGGAACATTCCCTGAGGAAGCCAAGAACAGGAGCTGTGATTTCTCCTGGTGCTCCTGATGTTCCCAAACCCCAGCACAGCAGCAGCCCCTGGCCTGGGCTGACGGGTGGAAGGAGAGGGCACCTCCCACCTGGCAGAAAGTGAGGAGCCCTCAGCCCTGCTGGGAATGTTCCTGTACGCAGGGGACCTCAGCTTCACAGGGACATTCCAAAATTTAATTTAACCCTTCTCATGTCCCCCCACCCTCTCCATGCCCATCAGGAGGGCGGTGCAGTCCGGGCAAGGAATTACTGAAAGCAGGAGGTGGAAGGCAACTCCCCCAGTCTGGCCCAAGCCCACAGGGCCTGTGCTGGTCCCTGGCTCGCAGGGCTGGGGGCTCCCAGGCCGCTGTCACCTGCTGGGGGCCCTACCTGAGCAGCTCACAGCGGTTGGGGTCTGTCTGGTCGTAGATGGTCTTCTTGAGGATGCGGCTGAGGTGCAGGGGCAGCCAGCAGAGCGCGAAGATCACCACCAGGCAGAACACGGTCTTGGCCACCTCCCGGCGCTGCCAGACAGGGGCAGGGGGAGGATGAGCACAGGGGATTCCAAATCGTGGAATCATGGAATGGTTTGGATTGGAAGGAACCTTAAAGCTCATCTTGTCCCACCATCGGCAGGGACGTTTTCCAGGTTGCTGCTGGAACCCTGCATCAGGTCCAGGCTGCAGAAAGGGGCAGGGCAGCAGCAGCTCCACGTGGGCCAGACCCCTCCCCACCACAGGTCCTGGTGGCTCTGCTGGGATGGTGTTCCCTGGGACACGGGGCCTCCTCCATCCATCCAGCACACTGTTAAGGTGACAACTAGCTGGAGCCCCTCAGGGAATCATTCCCAAAGTGTGGGAGGGGACAGTGAACTCTTCCCTGCACTCCTTGTCTGGGATTTGGCACATCCAGCCTTTGGTCCAGTGTGGTGTGGGCTGGGATAAATGACCAGGAGAACTTTAATGAAGCTGGGCTGCAGCCAGAAGGGTTTGGGGTCATCCCTGAGGCTGGAGATTATGGAGCTGAAGGCCCTTTTCCCTGCACCAACATGCCAAGATCCACTGTGAGGATCTTGGATCCACTTGGGGATCTTTGCCAGCTCATCCTGTCCTTCACAGGGATGGGAAGTGTCCCCCCTCCAAGAGCACTCCCTCCTCTTTGGGAATGCCAGCACTCCTCCCTGGTTCTCTCACCCGTTTCATGTGGTCGTTCAGAGCGATCCTCATCCCGTTCCTCTTGCTCAGCATCTCACAGGACATGAGGGTGTAGAAGATGCCCGTGCACACCAAGGGCAGGCAGAAATAGAAGCCAAAAAGCCACCAGTCCTTCACGTCCCGGTAGAACTGTGGGGGAAAGGGCAGCTGGGGGAACCTGGGAGGTGCATGTACCTTCCTGGAGCGGGATTGGGATTGGGGTTGGGGTTGGGTTTGGGATTGGGGTTGGGGTTGGGATGCACAGGTACACTCACGAAGGGGGATTGAGATTGGGATTGGGATTGGGGTTGGGATTCGGGTTGGGGTTGGGATTGGGATTAGGTTTAGGATTGGGGTTGGGATGCACAGGTACCCTCATGAAGCGGGTTGGGGATTAGGATTGGGATTGGGATTGGGGTTGGGATTCGGGTTGGGGTTGGGATTGGGATTAGGTTTAGGATTGGGGTTGGGATTGGGATTGGGGTTAGGGTTGGGATTGGGGTTGGGATGCACAGGTACCCTCATGAAGTGCGATTGGGATTGGGGTTTGGGATTGGGGTTGATCTTGGGATTGGGATGCACAGATACCCTCATGAAGCGGGATTGGGATTGGGATTTGGGTTGGGGTTGGGATTGGAATACACAGGTACCCTCATGAAGTGCGATTGGGATTGGGGTTTGGGATTGGGGTTGAGGTTGGGATTGCGATGCACAGATACCCACATGAAGCGGGATTGGGATTGGGATTGGTATTGGGATTGGGATTTGGGATTGGGGTTGGAGTTGGGATTGGGATGCACAGATACCCACATGAAGCAGGATTGGGATTGGTATTGGTATTGGGATTGGGATTGGGATTGGGATTGGGATTTGGGTTGGGGTTGGGATTGGAATACACAGGTACCCTCATGAAGCGGGATTGGGATTGGTATTGGGATTGGGATTTGGGTTGGGATTGGGATTGGAATACACAGGTACCCTCATGAAGCGGGATTTCTGCTCCGAGGCCAGCATGCACACCCACAGGTGCTGCTCCCAGTAGCTCAGCTCCACCATGTCGAAGGCGATGGCCTCGGGCACTGCCAGCACGATGGCCACTGCCCAGATCAGCAGCACCTCCACGGCCTTCCACATGGGGATCCCAATGCCCTGGATCCGGCTCCAGGACGCCACTGCTCGGTACCTGCTCGCGTGTGGGAACGTGACAGGAGCAGATGGGAGTGAGAAGAGCGGCCAGGGAGGGGAGCAGAAGGTGAGGTTAGAATTGTCCCCAAAGATCCTTTCCTTCACGCCTTCCTCCTCCACCTCTGAACCTTCCCAAGTGTGGGAATGGGAAGCAGAGGCTCAGAGGATGGATGGGATGGGGGCTGTTCTTGGCCACCCTTCCTCACCACCCCACCCACACCATGAGTGTCCCCTCAGCCTTTCCCAGCAGGATTTCAGCTCTGTCGCCAGAGAGCTCCTGCTGGATTGCAGCTCCACATGAGAGCAGTCTGTCCCCACCTTGGCACTGGCCTGGGAACGAGCTCCTGGTTCTGCCATCCCGCCAAGGGACGGGGCAGGCTGGGCTGGGCAGGGCAGGGTGGCTGTTGTGTCTCACCTGTCGATGCTGAGGGCACAGAGGCTGAGCACCGTGATGCCCACGGAGGCTTTCTGGATGAAGGGCACCAGCTTGCAGACCTGCACCCCGAAGGGCCAGTCCTTGGCCAGGAGCTGGGGAGGATCCACAGGTTACCAGGCTGCTTTGGGAAAGTGCTTCCAGCTTCCTCTCTGTGGGTGCACCCTCGAGGTGTGGGGAACCCACAGAGAGCAGGGAGAGCTCCCTGAGCTTCCCACCACTGGGAATGTGGTCACTTTCCCACGGTTTGCTGGCACTAGGAAACTTTCCTTTCCCTGTCTGGACACAGAGATGAAGGATGGTCCAGACACCAGCTCCTGACTCCAGACCCTGAGGGGTTTTGAAGAGATCTGAGTCCTAAACTCCACACTAGGCTGCTTTTGATTGTTTTCAAAGAGAGAATTAAAGTCATGCTCTGACACAGCCAAAATCCAGCCTGGACAGCTCCAAAGCTGTGTGTCCTAAGCTTTTTGCACACTCTGACCCCTGAGCACACTCACTTTCCTGACAGAACACGGGCTCTGTGTCCCCATGCTCAGCCAGGACAAGCAGAGGTGGGGACAGTGTGTCCTGATGGCTGGAGAAATCCAGGCCACTCATTCCAGAGCAGAATGAGGCTGAGTTCACAACCCTTCTGTCCCTGGAGTCCCCTTCCTGAGGCTACCCCAGAACCAACCACCCATTCCAGCTCCTTCCTTCGGCCTCAGCAGCAACACAAACCATGGAATCCCAGAAGGCTTTCTGAGGCACCTCAAAGCCCATCCTTGCCGTGGGCAGGGACAGCCTCCACTACCCCAGGCTGCTCCAAGCCCCACCAAGCTGGCCTTGGGCACTTCCAGGGATCCAGGGGCAGCCCCAGCTCGTGCAGGAGCTCCTCCCAGGCCCCCGGGGCGGGAGCAGCCCCATCCCAGCGGTGCCAGGCGGAGCTGACCTTGTAGACGTTGATGGGCAGCGCGATGAGGATGTAGAGCAGGTCGCCCAGGGCCAGGCTGGCGATGAGCACGTTGGGGCCGTTCCTCATGCACTTGTTCTTGTAGATGATCCGCAGCAGCGTGGAGTTGCCGATGATGCCCACGACGAAGATGGTGCAGGACACGATGGTGTTGATGTACTTGAAGACGTGGCGGATGTCGGCGGGCCTGGCGCACACGGGCAGCAGGGGCGGCTCCGAGGGCAGGCTGCCGGCGGCGCCGTGCGACCCGTTGGACACGGGCACGGCCCGCGGCAGCCCGGGCTGCGCCAGGCCGGGGCCCAGCGCCCCCAGGGCCGCCGTGCTCTCCTGGAAGGCCCGCGGGGTCTGGCCGTGCGCCCCGCAGAACAGGCAGCTCAGGACGACGGCCAGAGCGGCCGGGAAGGGGATGGGTCCTGCGGAGGAGAGGACAGCGAAGCCGGGGGCAGGAGTCCTCATGGTGCTTGGGGAGTGTCTGTGGGGTCCTGCTGGGATCTGCCAGTGGAGAAAGGAACCAGGGAGAGGAATTGTTCAGCAGAGGATGGAGAGATGGGGTGTTGGAGGGAAGGACGGTTGTCCAGCCTGGAGAAGAGAAGGCTGAGGTCTGACCTCTCGGGGTCTGAAAGCTCCTCACAAGAGGCAGCTCTGATCTCTGCTCGCTGTGAGCAGGGACAGACCCCAGGGAACGGCTGGAGCTGTGAGCAGAGAGGGTTAGGCTGGATATCAGGGAAAGGTTCTTCCCCAGAGGGTGCTGGCACTGCCCAGGCTCCCCAGGGAATGGGCACAGCCCCGAGGCTGCCAGAGCTCCAGGAGAGTTTGGACAGCGCTGCCAGGGATGGACAGGGTGAGGTTGTTGGGGGGTCTGTGCAGGGCCAGGGGCTGGGCTGGATGATTCCTGTGGATCTCTTCCAAGCTGGGATATTCTATTTTATTATTCAATTCCATTTTTGAGTTGTTGGAGAGCTTCATCATCCCAGCAAACAGAAACAATGCCACATCAGATCCCACCAGGCCAGAGCTGTTGACCCTGAGGGTGGGGTTTGTGCTGCTAAATTTAAACAGTGCAGTAGAACAAGCTGGAAGGAGAACAAGCAGTCCTTGTGCCTCTGACGTGGCCCTGCAGTGGCTGGGACACCTGCCTGTGCTCAGTGACTGTGGGAGCAGGGACTGCACCTCCTGCATCGCTGCTCCTGTGGACAGTCCCAATTCCCTTCTGTGCCCATCCCCCTCCTCACTTGTAATCCCAGAATCGTTGACATTGGAAAAGCCCTCCAGGATCATCCAGCTGTGCCCAGTCCCCACCTCCTCACCAGCCCCGAGCTCTGAGTCCAGGTGTTCCTTGGACACCTGCAGGGATGGGCACTCCAAACCTCCCTGGGCAGCCCCTGCCAAGGCCAAACCACCCTTTCCATGGGGAAATTCCTGCTTGTGTACACCCTGAGCCTGCCCTGGCCCAGCCTGAGGCCGTTCCCCCTCCTCCTGTCCCTGTTCCCTGGGACCAGAGCCCAACACCCCCCCAAGCCCCCACGGCTGTCCTCTCCTGTCAGGGAGCTGTAGGGTTTAGTTTTGGGACATTCAGTTCCTGACAGGTTGAAGTGGCAGTTTTGGGGCACCTCTGTCAATGCCAGCACATCTGGGCAGTTCTGCAGTCCCACCTCGGGGTCCAGAGAACCAGCAGAACTTTTCCAGCTCATTCCACAGGGAAACTGAGGCCTCACCTCCATCCCCCTGCCCAGCCGGTCCCACGGCTGCTCCTGCAAAGGGAGGGCTCTTCAAAACACTGCAGGGCTTTTTCCAGCCGTGCCACGCTGACGCCTGAGCTCTCACCCTGTCAAAGTGCAGCAGGAAGAGCCCAGGGGCTGCACCACGACCACGGGAGAGAGCTGAGGGTGGTGCTGGCACCATCCCAGGGCGTGGGTTTGAGGAAGGGGTTCTGGGAGATCCAGGCTGAGAAATGAGCCCAGAGAAGGAGAAGGAGAGGGCAGCAAACTCCAGCCTGTTCCTCGAACAGGGATAAATCTGGGGGCTCCAGGATGGAGTCAGTAAGGAATACTTTTGTCAAACTGTGAAACTTCCCAGCTCTGAAAGAAGAAATTGCTGTGGCTGGAGCCTTTGTGAGAGTCCCTGGGATTTCCCTGCTCCAGGGAGCAAGTGAGGAAATTGCTGTGGCTGGACTGGGAACTGGAGCCCTTGTGAGAGTCCCTGGGATTTCCCTGCTCCAGGGAACAAGTGAGGCAGGGATCAGGGAGCCTGACTGGGATCAGAGCGGGGACTCAAGCTCTGCTCTGACGCCTCCAGGCAGAGCTGGGATCTGATCCCAAACCCACTGCACCCAGGATCTGCTTCCAGGAGCAGCCAGCCAAGGCACTCCAGGCTGCAGCAGGGCTCTCCCTGCCCATGGCAAGGAGAACCCCAGGCCCTGGGGTTCTCCCACCCTGGGAGGGGGTGGCCAGGCCAGCCAGGAGCCCCCAGGACTGACCACAGCTCCTGTGGACACGGCTGCGGGAACGCCTGGGCTGGGCTGGGAAGGGTGAAGAAAGCAAGGAAGAGATGGATAAATACCCCAAAGGATCACAAACCTGGGCACAAATCCCTGCTCTGACCTGCTCCAGGGATTTCAGCCTCGCTGAACTCCCCAGCCATGCCTGGCACAGGTGCCAATGGGGCTGTCCCAAACTCTCCTCCCCACCGTGCCCACGGGAGTGCAGCTCTCAGGAGAGGGCAGAGCCCGCTCAGAATTCCTGCCCGAGGTCCCTGAGGGCTCTCAGGGACAGCTTTGGATGGCACAGCCACTGGTGGCTGGGGGACAGCGGTGGCACTGGCAGAAAGTGCCAGAGCACCCCTGGAGTCGTGCCCAGAGCCCCCCAGAGCCCTGGGCTGTTTCAGGAGCCCAGCCTGACCACAGAGCTCTGGTAAAGAAAAATGTGAGAGCATAAAAACCCTGGGGCTTGGCAGAGGAGCTCATGTGAGGGAGGATCACAGGACACAGCTCCTGCCCAGCCCCTCCACAGCACAGCTACAAAGCACTGCAGAGGAAAAACACTTCCTCCCCAGCTCGCCTTAAACTGAGTCAAATCTTGTATTAAATACAAAATTCAGGCAAGGAGAAACTGTTTTCTCCTGTCCAACTGCCCATTTACTCCTTGCTCTTCCCATCTTGGAGTGCTTGGAAGCACAGCCCTTCCTCAGCTGAGGGAAACTGAGGCACGGGAGCATCAAGAAGCTTGTTCAGATGGGAAACCAATACCAGCATGGTAAAACCCCAGATCCACAACTGCTTTCACCCATCCCAGTGGGAATTTTAACTGTGCCAAGCCCAAATGACAGCTGAAGTCACTGGAATCCTGACATGGATTCAGGGAATCAAGGAGAGATCCCAGAGAGAAACTCAGACTCAAAACTGTCACTTCAACCCTACAGAGCCTGATTCTGTCTGAAAGGAGCTGTGAGTGGGATTGGAATCCCTCTTCCCTGGAAGCCCAGGAGAGCCCAGCACCTCCATCCTCACGTCCAGCAGCCTCTCCCTCCATCCTCCTCCTTCTCCTCTTCCTCTCCCTCCCTTCCAGAGCAGTTCCACCTCTCCAGACTCATCTCTCCAGACATCAACCACAGCTTTTCTGTGGATAAATATTGCAGCACAATCTCTGTGGATGGAGGAGAGGAGGGAGAGAGGTGACAGCAGCACATCCCACCGCTCCCTGCCCTGAGCAGGAAGAGTTTCCACCCCAGGAGTGATGGATTTCTCCTCTCCCTGCCACATCCTGGACCTGCTCCAGGCACCATGATCCCTTCAGTGCCTGCCCCAGAGGGGGCTGCAAAAATTCACCTGACACAAGGAATCATTTTGTCTGCAGATGAATGCACAGAAGAGCAAAGCTTCCCATGGGAGCCGTTACCTTCCTGCTGACCATGGAATTCGGGAGCTGTTCCTCAGGGCTCCTTCCCCCTGCCCGGGACGCTGGGCATGTCCTGGGGGAGCTGCAGTGCTTTGGATGCTGGAGTTGGCTTTTGTGAGGGGGCTGGAGCTGCGGGAATGCTCCTTCCTGCCGTGGCTCCGCAGTGGGTGGTTTTATAGAACATCCCAGGGCTCCCCCAGCACAGCCCCTGCGACCAATGGCTGAGGGCGGGATGGGGACGGAGGAGGGAAAAGCGGCAGAAACACGGGATAGCTCTGGGAAGGAGTGAAAATAATAAACAAATAACGCTGCACTGGGGGTGGCACTGTCTGCTCCATGAGTGACAGGATCCTCATCTCAAGATTTGTTCTAAGTTGCTGATGAGAACTGGACCAGCCTTGCTTTTCTCAGTGGTCAGGGTGTGTAAATAGAGTAGAAATCATCTGTACATGCACGAAAAGCCAAGTTTAGTGGGAAAGACAGAGAGGTAGAACCAGGTTTAAGTGGGAAGGACAGCAGGAAAAGCCAGGTTTAGTGGGAAGGACACGGAGGTAGAGCCAGGTTTAAGTGGGAAGGACAGCAGGAAAAGCCAGGTTTGGTGGGCTGGGCCGGATGGACACAGCCCATCCCTGGCCTTGACTGGAGCACTCAGCTGCTGCTCTGTTTTGTCCAGTAATACCCAGAGATGTTTTCACCCTGTGTGTCCCAGAGCTGACTCTTGAGATCAGTGGATCATTCCTGCACCTTGGTTCATTCCTGGGACTCTGGGGCTGGACTTTTGGTCTGGCCCACAGGGGAGCAAACAAGTCCATTGCCAGCTGGAGGCTCTGAAGGGCAGCAGGAGTGACCTGGCCCTGTCCCCTCTGCTCACTCCATCCCAGGCAGAGCAGGGAGCAGCCCCTCAAAGGGCTCCTCTGCCCGGGGCAGAATGCATGGATTTAACCACCCTTTAACCCTTTGGCCTCTGTGAGGAGCTGCAGCTTTTCCTGGGCTCTCTTCCCAAAACAGAGGAGTTTGGGGCACGCAGGGCCCCCCTCCCTGCCCCTGGGGGGTCCTGCAGCCTATTCTGGGCAGTCACGTTCCTGCACGGGACAGGACATCAATGGCCCTCTTTGTTCTGACGGGGACAAAGGATGGCTCCAACCCCTGGGAGACCCCCAGGAAAACCCAACCTTGCCCAGCCAGAGGGGCTCTGACACATATTGGGGTCCCAGGCTGGTGCTGAGTCACTTCAATGGTGAGGAGATTGAGAGGAATCCAGTTTACAGCTGTGGTCATGGAGCAGAGAAACATCAGGAGAATCATTTGGGAGGTTCTCCTTTTTCCTCCCAAATCCCAGTCTGGGTGCTCACACCCATGGAAGGGGGAATGCAGCTGTGTGCCCGGGGATGTGCCCTGGGATGTGCACAGGAGGGGATGGAGAACCCCCACTAATTGCTCTGATTGTGGCACTAATTAGGGCACTAATTGCTCTTCACAGCGCTGACCCCCAGCCAGGCCCCAGACCCCATTTCAGTATTGCTGGAGGATTCCCAGTGCCCAGGTGTGGGTCTGTGTTATCCCAAACTCTGTGGGAAAGCAGGGATGCCTGGGAGGAGGGAACATCCCTGGAGGCATCACATACAGAGCCTCTCCTCTGGGAGCTGAACAGGAAAACTCGGAGACAGTCCCTCGGGAATTCAGACAGGTAAAACATTACAGAGAAGCGACTGCTGGGGACCTGCAGGGACAAATCCCTCAGGAAGATGTTTTTCCAGGGTTGTCAGCTGGCAAATTCTGCTTTTGGAAGGCCTGGTGTCATCTGACTGAGATGCTGGGTGTATTTGTGCTCGGGCAACCTCTGGGAAGGCTTGGATTTAGTTCTGCACACTGGGAATGCTGAAGTGGAAAGCTCAGAAACTGCCTCCCAGCCCGACACCTCCACTGGCATCACTTTAAATAAATAAATAGAAGACTGTGCCTGCATTTCTGGTCATACTCCTCAAGTTCTGCTGCCAGCATTCCCTTTGCCCTGCCTCTTATGCCAGAGGGGTCTGGAGTGCTGGAGAACAGCTCTGGCGTCTTTCCAGCAGTGCTTTTCTGCTGCAAATATTTTCATTCACATCAAGTTCTGGTCTCTGAATTTCCCCTTCTCCTTCCCCCGTCCAGGCCGATATTCCCTGGTTGTAACTCCTGGAGCAGCCCAGCAGTGCAGCAATAAGGAGAGCAAGAGGTGGTGCCAGTTCCTGCCCTGCCCTCTATTCCATTCCTTTCCTATCTTAGGGAGAACTGAGCCTGAAGTCCCAGAGCTGCCCTTCAGGTGAGCCAGGAAAAATGTCCCAGTGGCTTGGGAAACATGGAAGCAGTGGGGTGCAAACCCCCGTTTGTCCCCTGGTGCCCATCCTGCCCCATCAGCCCAAGAGGAACTCGGGTAATTCTCCCTGGATTTAACACTGGAACCTCCAGCAGCTCCGGGCTGGATCCCCCAAACCGGGACATTCTCCTGTGCCAAGAGCTGGAGAGCAGGGATTATTTCAGTGTCTGCAGCCCCCTCCCTGCCGGCAGCCGGGATGGGTGGGCGCAGGAGCGGGATTGCTCCGGCGCACGGGACTTTCCCTGCCCCGGGGAGGGGATGCCTCGGGAAGCGCAGCCAGATCCCTGCTGTTCCCACGAGCCCGCGCTGACCCCGCACTTGAAGTTTTTGTGCTCATAACTTTCTTATCAGCCGGGGCCGAGCGAAGTCAAGTTCTCTGGAGCTGTTTGGAGGGGGACGGGGCGTTTGCAGCCCCGCCCGGGCGGCGCGGGGAGCTGAGGCCAGCGGCAGGGACAGGGACAGGGACAGGGACAGGGACAGGGACAGGGACAGGGACACGGGGCAGGGACAGGGACAGGGACAGGGACAGGGACAGGGACAGGGACAGGGACAGGGACAGGGACACGGACCAGGGACAGGGACAGGGACAGGGACAGGGACACGGGGCAGGGACAGGGACAGGGGCAGGGACAGGGACAGGGACAGGGACAGGGACAGGGACAGGGACAGGGACAGGGACCAGCGGCAGGGACACGGACCAGGGACAGGGACACGGGGCAGGGACAGGGACACGAGCCAGGGACAGGGACCAGGGGCAGGGACAGGGACACGGGCAGGGACAGGGACATGAGCCAGGGACAGGGACACGGACCAGGGCCAGCTGCTGCCGCTCCGTCCCGGGCTCCGTCCCGGGCTGTGGCCGTGCCTGGGCTCCTGGCCGACCTCGGAGAACCCGGGGCTTCTGATGAGCCTCGTGCTGTCTTCAGATGGCCCTGCTGGCAAAGATCAGAGCTGCTGCCGCTCCGTCCCGGGCTCACGGCTCGGGCTGTGGCCGTGCCTGGGCTCCTGCCCGACCTCGGAGAACCCGGGGCTTCTGATGAGCCTCGTGCTGTCTTCAGATGGCCCTGCTGGCAAAGATCAGAGGCTGGGGGGCTGTGTGCCTTGGGGAGCAGGAGCCTTAAGGAAGTCGCAGGGGCTGGGGACATCTCTGCGTCCCGAAGATGTGGAAACCAGCGATGGCAGGATGTTGATCCTGGCTTGGTGGGAAGAGGGATTAAAATCACAGAGTCACGGAGCTGTTAAAGTGGAAAAGACCTTTTGGCCACCAAGTCCAACCATCAGCCACCACCATGAGCACTGCTAAACCTTGTCCCCAAATGCCACATCCATGTGGTTTTAACCCACTTCCAGGGATGGGAATTCCACCTCTGCCCTGGGCAGCTGTGCCAGGGGTGGACAACCCTCTTTGTGAAGAATCTTTTCCCAGTTTCCAATCAAAACCTCCCCTGGCACAGCCTGAGGCCATTTCCCCTCATCCTGCTCCTTGCTCCCTGGGAGCAGAGCCCGATCCCACCTGGCTGCTCCCTCCCTGGCTTCTCCAGGAGCCCCACAAGTCCTAAGGGCTCTCCAGAGGCAGAGGGGAGGCACCCACAGCCACAGGGCCGGGATGACTGCTCGCAGGGTGGTTGGTGACTGCAGGTGACAGAGGATCCCCCAAAGTGCTGGTGGAATTGTCCCTCTCACCTCGAGCTCTGCCACAGCTCTCGAGAAGGTCCCCGCTCTCCTGGATGGAGGAAAGGCAGCAGGAAACAGCTTGGATAAACACTGTGGCTCCTCAGGATCCACAGGTTGCTCCACAGCTGATCTGGTGCCAGGCTGGACATGGGAGTGAGGCACATGGACCCAGAAAAGGGATTTCTGCCAGGGTTTTATGTGTCACAAGGTGCATTTCCCTGAGGTGTTTTGGGGAGGTCTCCCACAAACCTCCCTCTGTTGGAAGCGCTGATGCCATTTGCTAAGGAACTTGATTAAAGGTGGGTTACAGGTTCCTGCAGCAGAGCTGGGATGTAATTATTACATTAATTTCTCTTTAGTAGATCTTTGAATCCTAAATACTGTGGGCTTTAAACCTGAACAAACTCCCCTGCCCTGTGTGATTGTTCTAACCTTTAATTAATTCTTTGCTTATACACACCTATGTATGTAAAAAATATTGTTATTAATTGATAGAAAATGGAAGTGGATTTGCGCTTTTTAATTTCTGAATGCTTAATTTATTTTGGCAAATCTACTTAATTCAAGTAGTTCAGCTCCAGAACTGTGAATATTTTGAATTCAGGGCCAAACTTCCCAAAAAATTGGAATTGAAGTAAATCCAAGCACTGTCAGTACTAGAGTGGATCCAGACACTTCATGTGAAACCCATGAAGATCTGGAGAGATCTCCAGATCTTCCCAGTGGCTGAAGAGCTGAGGCAGATCCTTGGTGGCTTTGGCAGGAGCAGACCAGCACCGGAGCTCCCACAGCCACAGCGCCCAGAAGCTCAGTGGGACATTCCCTGGGTTATTTCCCAGTGTCTCCCACCTTCCGTTCCCTCCTTCTGCTTAACAAGCTTCTGAGAAAAGCTTGGACAAATGGGTTATTGCTCCTGAAATGATTGCAGATAATTATAGAGAGATTAATGGCCTCTCCTCCAAGAGCCACCGACAGCTTCAAGGGCTATTGACCTTTCCAGGAAACAGGAATGAGGAAAGGCAGCAGGAAACAGCTTGGATAAACACTGTGGAATTTAGAGTCTTCAAAATTCTGGGGAGGCCAGGACTGCTGAGATTCCCCCTATTCAGCCCATGGAACCCCCTCAATGCTCACCAGGGAAAGCTGGCAATGGGGAAGTGAAAAATGTCTCGTTGGCAGTGGGAAAAATGCCTTGGGAATGAGAGAAAGCAGAGGAAAACACAAGTGGGGATCCCCTCCCTGGCATCTGGGAGAGAACCTGTCCTTCTCCTCATCTGGGCTTTGGTTATCCCTGGGGAAGGAGGGTGCAACAGCCAGGAATTCCAGGCTGCCCTCACTCTGGGATTTGCCAGATCACTTTCACACCTTGGTGGCCAGCTGAGGGATGAGCCAGGAAAAAACAGAATTTAATAGAGGTGGTGGCAAAATCACAACTGGGCACTGCTGCGTTCAGATTCTCCCTGAGCCTGGACCCTGTGGGAAGAAAAAAACATGGACGCCATCCAAAAAAAGGGAGAATCCCTGGCTCTGGGAGTCCCCACTGCCTAAAGGGGATCTGAGCCTTTTTTGGTGAGTTTTGCAGTGGCACCTCCAGCAGGGATCTGGAGGAGGCTTGGAACGAACCAGCTGTGTTTTAGAGCTCTGCCCACTGGAGCCACCCTGGAGAGACGACAAAAGGAAGGATGGAAATTGCTTTAGGAGTGTTGGAATCCTGCCAGGAGATGTCTCCTACTGAAGGTGAGAACCCTGAAGTTTGCAGCCCCACCACAGCCTGGGACAGCTTTCTCTGGATCAGGCACTGGCTGTTGAGATCAGTGTCCCCAAAAATGTTTGAGGAAGACAAGAAGTGTCCCATCTTTAATTCCCTGGCTGCTTCAAGGGAATCCTGGAAGGAGAGGTGGGAACAGCACACAGTGCACATGTGCAGAGCTGGCTTTAGCAAGGAATCATCTGCTAAAAATCCATCTCTGCACAGGAATCATCCCATCTCAGGGAGATCTTCCTGCCCTCAGCAGTTCCAGTCCAGGATTTAATGCCATGAACCTCTAAGCTTCCCAAGCCACCCTGCCTCCTGATGGGGAGGGGCATTCCAACCAGAGTGGGCAAATCTCCCTTCACAAACGTGTTGGAGAGCATCCCAAGGAGGCCTAAGAGGTGGTGAAGGATGGAGGGGAAGCCCAGGAGTGGAGGCTGAGGTGACTTGAGAAGAAGAGGCTGAGGTCAGACCTCGCTGGGGTCTGAAAGCTCCTCACAAGAGGCAGCTCTGATCTCTGCTCGCTGTGAGCAGGGACAGACCCAGGGCACGGCTGGAGGGTTAGGTGGGAGATCAGGAAAGGTTCTTCCCCAGAGGGTGCTGGCACTGCCCAGGCTCCCCAGGGAATGGGCACGGCCCTGAGGCTGCCAGAGCTCCAGGAGAGTTTGGACAGCGCTGCCAGGGCTGCCCAGGGGATGTTGGGGGGTCTGTGCAGGGCCAGGGGCTGGATCCATGACCTTTGGGGTCCCTCCCAACTCAGGATATTCCAGGATGCTCTGCAGGAGGGGATGTGCTGGGGGGGCAGTGTGGAGGTGACCCTGGAGCCCAGGGTGGGTCAGGTGACACGGGGGAACAGAGGGGCTCAGAGGGGTTTCCATCCTGCTGGAGTGGACCTGGAGTGACACTGATGGAGGGGAGAAACAACCATGGAGAAGAGGAGTTGCCTTGTAAACGAGGGATGGCCTGGGGGCAGAAGCAGTCACGCGTGCCAGGGCTGACTGGGCCATGTGAGGAGCCTCAATGGGGCTCTGTGAGGGGACACTGGGCCCTCTGTGAGGGCTGCACGTCCCCACAGAGCCACTGGGTCACAAGCACCGCATGTGACTGGCCACTGCCACGCCTGCGTGGTGGAATGGGGAGTTAAGGACAGGGTTTGGGGAGCCACTCCCTGCTCCATGAATTAAGCAGGAGAGGTAGAGAGGGAACGGAAATGTTTTGGGTTTTTTTCATTATGAAAACACTCCCAATATCCCATTTTATGAAATGTTGGTTTCTGGGGAGCTCTCTGGGCTCCTGCACAGGAGCTCTGCTGCCATGGGTGGACGAGGACAAGGATTTTCTTGAGAAGACTCCTCATTTGTCACCCCCTGATCTCCTCTGGGATTCAGGAAGGGAAAGCAGCACGTGGACGGGAGCTGATGCCCTCTGTCACCTGCTGACCACACCACAGAACAGTTTGGGTTGGAAGGGACCCTGAGGGTCACCCAGCTCCATCCCCCTCCACAGGATGCCATCCACCAGGCGTGGGAGGTTCCTCCGTGCTGAGGTGTCTCTCCACCAATGAAAGCACCCTGGAAACACTCCTGGGACAGCCCTGGAAGGAAGGAAGGAAGGACCTCCTTCAGGGGTCTGGGATGTCCTGAGCGCCTCAGCACCCATCTGTCAGAAGGTGAAAGCGAGGGGAGGAAGGAGCCCCACCTGGGAGCAGGGAAGTGGAGGGAGATGTCTCAGTGGTGGGGCTGAGATGAGCCCCAGAGCTTCCCACTTGAGGAGGGGAAAGCAAAAGTGGAAAAACAATTCCAAATGAACCCCACCCCCACCCAAACAGGGATGGGACAGTGGCAGTGTTTAAAGGGAAAACTGGGTCCTCCTGTTTATTTTAAGCTGGAAGCCAAGAGGCTCCTGCCGGCGACTTCAAAGAAAAGTTTGTTTCTGTGTTCTGCTAATTACCAGAACACCCAGACCCCATCTCTGGGGCCTGGAGTGTTGCAAAAACATGGAAAGGTTAATTGAAGGCAAAGGGAAAAGGAGAATCCCAGCTTTAACCTTCCTGGGCTGCCCTTGTTACACTGACAGCACGGTGCAGGCAGATTTAATGACTCCTCATTACCCTGGTACCTAATTAACCTCCTGCCCTAAGCACAGAGAGGCTGAGAAAAAACTCCCTGCCCAGGAACCCCTCTGCCAGCAGCCCCCAGGGTTAAAGGAGACATCTCCAGCAATGCCAGGCTCAAATCCTGCCTGGATTCCAGCTAATTCCTGTGACACAGAGAAGGGCAGGGATCCCAGCTCCGTGGTGTTGGATTTTGGGAATCTCTTTGCCCATCCCAATGGGATCCCTGGGTGCAGGGTGGCTCCCAGGAACAGATCTGGCACCAGGCTTCCAGTGGGCCAGGGAAGACTCCAGCTGGTCATGGCAAGGATGCTGCAGGGTTGTGTGAGGGTCTGGAAGGAGGTTTGGGAGCACAGAGCTGGACAGCTGCCCCTGTGCCCTCCTGGCAGCTACAGCAGGATCACGGAGTGGGTCAGGTTGGAAGGGACCACAGTGGATCCTCTGGAATATCACTCCAGATGCTTGGGATTGTCCTGTATGGAACAGGAATCTGTCCCAGGTAATGGGGAAAAAGACGTTATGTGTTCTCTTTGCTGGATCACCTCCTGTTTTTCCTTTTGCCTCAAATACTGTTGCAGGTGAAATCAAGGACTGGCCCCTTGATTTCACCTCCAGGAGGCTGGAGAGGGATTTCCCCTGAGGGCATGGAGGGACAGGACCAGGGGGAATACCTTAAGCTGAATGAGAACAGGGGTAGGTGGGATATTGGGAGGGAATTGTTCCCTGTGAAGGTGGGCAGGCCCTGGCAGCTGGGGCTGCCCCTGGATCCCTGGAAGTTCCCAAATCCAGGTTGGACACTGGGGCCTGGAGCAATCTGGGACAGTGGAAGGTGTCCCTGTCCATGGCAGGGGGGGCACTGGGTGAGCTTTAAGGTCCCTTCCAACCCAAACCATTCCATGATTCCATGATCCACACTTCCAACAGAGCTGCTGGGAGCTGCCAGTCCTTGGTGGGACCTGGCCCTGCCTCTGAGAGGAAACAGTTCTGTCACCTGTGGGAGCTGAACCACCAACAGGAGCCCAGTTGGTTCAGGTTTGGAATTTATTACAGGAATTGCAGTTTATTTCTTGGTGTCACCACCTGGAACAAGTCCGTGAGTGCCAAGCGTGGATAAGGAGCCCAGATGCCATGGCCACAGTGTCCAGTGGGAATGCTGAACATCTTGCTGCACTTTTAGGAGCAGTTGGGCACCCATGGAAGACCTGGGGCAAAGGAGGGGCAGCAGAGAGAAAAGGAGCAGGAGCAGAAGCGTCTCCATGAGCCACGGCCACGTGATGGGCCAGAAATGCAAGGCCAGAGCTGGAGGGAGATAAATCACCCCAAGCTCCCCTGGAGAGTGCAATGGTCTGCAAGGCTTATCTGGGCTTTGATGTGTCACTGAACTGCGCAGAGGAAGGGCCTGTGTGGAATTCACTCCCCAGGACATTCACTGGTGTCCCGCGCTCACATCCTCTGTCCGTGGGGGACGGGGCCATGGGCCCGGCCCGGCCTGGCCCGGCGCCTCGGGGTGAGCTGCGCGGGGCCCACACGGCTCCCGGGGAGGTGGGGCAGCAGCTCCAGCTCCTCCTGCCCCCCTCCTCTCCCCCTCCTTGGGAACTTGGGGATTGCTGCTGCTGGGCAAGGAGGAAATCGCTCCCTTGGGGTGGTGACTGGAGGGGACAATGAGGCTGTGGGATGTTCTAACAACCACCTGGGGTGTAGGGTCCCCCCCAAACTGCCAAACCATCACACATCCACAGGGGTTTGTACATCATTTGTGCCCCTCTGTTTCCTTTCTTTAGGCGTTGAGGATTTTTAGAATGGTTTGGATTGGAAGGGATCTTAAAAGCTCATCCCAGGCTGCTCCAAGCCTTGTCCAACCCAGCCTTGGATATTCCTGGGATCCAGGGGCAACCACAGCTGCTCTGGGCAATGCCAGGGTCTCTCCAGCCTCACAGGGAGGGATTCCTTCCTTTCCTTATACTCTTGCCAAGGTGAATCCAATGCCCCTGCAGCTCATTCCCAGTGCCCTCAGCCTGTCTCAGGTGGGATGGATCACATAACTTCATTTCTGCTGGAGTGCAAAGACAGTTCCCTGGACTCTCCAAAGCAGGACCAGGCATGACCAGGGCTAGGGAGACAGGAATGCTGCAGGTCCTGCCCCAAACCCTGCGCAGGGGCTGGCCAGCAGCTCCAAAGGGAAGAGTCAATCCCAACCCTGCCCCTTGCCATGGATAAACTGAGGGATCCCCTGAGTGCCTTCAAAGCTGTGTGGATGTGACACTTGGGGACATGGGGCTGTGGTGGCTTTGGCAGTGCTGGGGGAGTGGTTGGACTCAGTGACCTTAAAGTTCTTTCCCGACCTAAAACATTCTGGGATTCCACGACTGCAGCCTCGGGCCGAGGGGCTGGTGTTGGCCAGAAGATGGTGCTGGCAGGAAGGTGATGAAGCCTCCGCTCCACTCCGCTCCTGCCAACAGAGGAGAGCTCAGATCTTTTCTTTTCTTCCCCTCCTTCTTCCTAGAAGGATCGCTGTGAAAATAACTGGGCACATTTAATGGTCCCAGTCCCACCCCACAGCACCCACTGGGTTATTTATTGCATCCAGCGGGGTCCTGAGAGCTCAGCTGCAGTAACCCGAGACCCGGGAGGCTCCGGCAGCTTCTGGGCAGAGGGTTCTCTAATGGAAGCACAACCCTGATGGATAATGGTTTTAAGCTGATTTATTTTTCCCCAGGATCCTTCTCAGAACGCCCTCCTGACAGGCTGGGCTGAGCCAGGCTCCCCCACAGTGGGTTAAATCTGGGGATTTCCCCCCAAAAGCAGCACAGGGGGACACCTCACCCTGGGGAAGGGCTTTTGGGGGTTTTAAGGGTTTGCCCTTCTGGCAAAGGCTGTGAAATGCAGGGGTTGGTTTATCCTGCTGCAGTTTGGGGCACTGAGAGGGACCAATCTTATTTTTATTTATGCCTCAACATTTGTTATGTTCTTGTAGGGGCTGTACAAGTGCTGTCCCCAGGAAGGCTTTGCCTGGCAGCCAACCAGGGCAGAGAAAGCCTCCAAGATTGGGCTGTGAGCGGCGCCTGCCATGGGTTGGTGACACAGATGGCCCAATGCCCGCCAAAAAGGTGTGCAAAAGCCCACCAAAAATTCCCACCAAAAAATCTGCTAAAAAAGCCTGCCAAAAAGCCCGACAAAAAAAGTCTGCTAAAAAAGCACACCAAAAATTCCCACCAAAAAAATCTGCTAAAAAAGTGTGCCAAAAAGCCTGCCAAAAATTCCTATCAAAGAAGTCTGCTAAAAAAGTGTGCCAAAAGGCCCGCCAAAAATTCCTGTCAATCTTCTAAAAATGTGCACCAAAAAGCCTGCCAAAAAAGTCCACCAAAGATGCGTGCCAAAAAATGAGTGCCAAGAAAAAAAGCCCGCCATAAACACCCACCAAAAAAGCCCTCCAAACAAAAAAGGCCGCCAAAAAAAGCCCACCAAAAACACCCACCAAAGAAAGCCCACCAAGAACACCACCAAAAAAAACCTGCCAAAAACACCCACCAAAAAAAGCCCGCCATGAACATCCACCAAAAAAAGCCCTCCAAAAGAAGCCCTCCCGAAGTGCCCTTGAAGAGGGTCTGTAGGAGCACCGCGGGCACACAGCGGGAGCCGTTCATCTTGGGGAGCCTGGCAGGGAGCAGGGCTCACCCTGGGGATCTGTGCAGCCCCTTCACCCCTCGCGTTCTCCTCCCGTGTCCCTGTCTGCACCCGAGAGGGAAGATGTGAGCTCGTGTCTTACAAAAAATCGGATGGGTGGTAACCTTTGGAATGGGTCTGAGTGTCTCTGCTAGCTTCGGGCAGCAGGTTTGCTGCAGAGCCCAGACAGTTTGGCTCCTGATAGAGCCAAGGGTCTGCACAAGTCTAAGTTTCTGAACTTTGGGGTAAAACAGTAGGTTCAGGGGAGAATACGGGGTAGGCAGCTCGGGAAGGCTGTACCTTCCCAGTATCTCAGCCAGTGGGGGAAGGTAGAGGCAACATGCGGCCGGGAGTTTGGGATAACAGGAGGCTGCGCCCTCCAAAACCCAGAGGGAGAAAACCCCACGGATGTGTGCCCTGGTGGACTCTCTCTCTTTGCCCAATGAAGTTGCAGGACTCCTCTGTCTCCTTTGTGGACACAAGCCTCTGTGTTGTGGATTTTCCTGATGGAAGGAACAGCAGGGTGCTGCTGTTTGGAAATGGTGCCCAGCCTGGCACGGGGCCACGTGGACACAGCGCAGTTCACGGCACACTCTGTCTGCCAGGCCAGGCTGACAGACACACAGCCTTCTTCTGGGAGCCTGTCCCTGCCTGCTCTTTCCTTCTCTGTGTCTCTTTTTCTTCTCTCTGCTCCTTTTTTCCTATCCCCCTTTAGCAGGAGCACTTACCCTTTTTTATCAATACACGGTTATCAGGTATGATATTGCCATGTTTGCATTTTATTTTTGTCTGAGCAATCAATCAAAAAGATCCCTTCCTAACTCCCCCTTTCACAGTGGAACGGGACAGGCACAGTCTGTCCTGGGGGTAAATCCCCACTGGAGCCACAGGGGCACCTCTGGTGCCTCTGGAGCTGCTGCCCTTGGCTGCTCCCTGATTCCCCTGCCTGCAGTGCCTGGCAAACCCACAGGGATCCCCATTCCCAGTGAAGGGGGAGAAGCAGCCCCAGTGTCAAGGAAAAAGGCACCAAAGCCATCAACCACCCAGGGCAGGCTCCTTCCCTCCTCCCAACATCCTCCTGCTGGGCATGGCAGGAGTCTGGCAGCAGAGACTCATGGAATGGTTTGGGTTGGGAATGACATTAGAGATCATCTCCTTCCATGGGCAGGGACACCTCCCACTGTCCCAGGCTGCCCCAAGCCCTGTCCAGCCTGGCCTTGGGCACTGCCAGGGATCCAGGGGCAGCCACAGCTTCTTGGGCATCCTGTGCCAGGGCTGCCCACTCTAATTGTAAGAATACTTTTTCTTCATATTTAATAAAATCCAGCCCTCTTTTAGTTTAAAATCATCACCCCATCCCCGAGGTGTGAGTGGGCCTGGAGCTGGGATGTGCCCCAGGATCGTGGGACAGTGGCTTTGGGACCTGAGCCCCCAGCTCCTGACCTGTGGAGCTGAGCAGTGATGCTGGAGGGAAAGGCTGAGCTCAGCCAGACCTGATTTGTTCCCTGCATAGCCAAGAACCCAAATTCCCAAGGGCCAAGGGCTTCTCCCCAGCCTGGGCAGTGCCAGCACTTGGGACTGTGCCCTTCCCGTGGCTGGTTGCCTCCACACTCCCACTGAAGGGGGAGAGCAGGGGCTGAGGGGCGCTGACCCTTCGGGATGGGTGTTACAGAGTGGGTGGGAGCAGGCTGGAATTTATTCTGAGCTTGTCAGAGAATGAAATCATCCTCCTGCAGGGTGAGGATTGACAGCTGTGGCTCTCCAAGCCCTCTGCACCCGGCAGGTGAGTGGCTGGGGGCCACTCCCAGGTGTTGTGTGGCATCCAGGGCAGTGGCAGGGAGGGGATTATCCCTCCCTGTGTCTCAGGGCTCCTGCAGGACCACTGTCCCTTCTGGAGGGGGATACTCACTCTGGACATCCTTTCAGCTGCAAACCATCTCCACTGGGATCCCCAGGCCTATTATAGGCTGATTAAATATTAAAACAATTCATTTTGTACTTAAACTGTTCCGAAGGCTCCTGCTGACGAGGACTTTGAAGTCTGCGGTGCAAGGCTTTGCTCTTGTTTCCTCCCTGCTCCATCCCCTCCTTCCACATTTTCCCAGGCAGGGAGGAGGGCAGGGGAGCCCTGGCTGGGTCTGGCTGTCCCAGGGGTCTGGCCTGAGGGTGTGGAGGGTCTGTTGGTCCTTGTGTGGGAGCTCGATGGCGCTGCTGGAGCAGGAGGAAAGCTCTGGGTGCTGATTCCAGGGACCAGGGTGAACTTTGGGAAGAGCTCAGCAGCTCTGGGATGTGGATGCTCAAGGAAAAGGGGCAGTGAAGGCCTTCACCTGGTCCTGCTGGTGCCCTGGGAGCCCCCAGGAGCTGAGGTCAGCATTTTCATGTCAAGGAGGTCCCTGCTGCTTTTCCTGTGCTGCTCTTTCCAGGCACTCCAGGAATTATTTGATACCTCCAGGACCTGAAGCTGGAGCATCCTAATTCTGGGTGCAAGGCCTTGGTGACCCCCAGGGTGACACCCCTGGTGTCCTCCCCCCCAGTGCCCTGGGGTCCTGAGGTCCACACCCACCTGCAAAGAGCATTCCAAGGTGGGAAGGCAGGATGGGATGTGGTGAGCTGTACCTTCACTGGGGGACTGAGGATGGAGATGTGGGAGGAGCAGCCTGGGGTCTGTGACAATCCCTTCCAAGGGATGGAGTGACTGAAGGAAGGGGAGGACATCTCCTGGGAATGAGGGATTGCTCAGGGTCTGCTCGGGGCAAGGTCCAGGGTGGGACCCCAGCCCTGGAAGGATATCTGAGCATCTCAGGGCTTCCATTTCCAGCTGCAGCCTCCCTGTTTGTGCACCTGATCCCAGACCTGAACTTCCTCCGGCCCCTGCAGGGGGAGGAAAATGGGAGTGGTGAATATTTCCCCTCCCCAGCTGGATCTGGCCTCCTTCCCGCTTCCCTCCCCCTTCCCCAGTCCCATCCCTTACATCTGCAGGATGTGAATGCAGCAAACTCTCAGCAGAGCTCATTACTCCGGGCCCGCTGCTCTGAGCGGGGCTGAAAGGTCCTGCTCGTAATGATTTGGAGGTGATTTGTATTTAAGGCGCTCGGCTTTCAGATGCTGCCAGGGGGAGGGGAAATTAAATAATTGAAAGCTGTGGGGAAGGGAAGGAGAGAGCCCTGGATGGAGGGAGAGGACCAGAGTTTCTCCTGATCCAGAAGTGTTTCGGTTCACCTGCGTCGGTCACATGGGTGCAGGTTTAAAAGGATGGAGGAAACTGTTCCTCTTGTCCATGCAGGGCCAGAACATGCTCCAGGGACTGATGGATGCCCCAGGGATTTTCCTGGGATGGCACAACTGGGCAATGGGGCAAAAGGTCTGACCTGAGTGGGACAGGGACCCTCTGCCCTCGATGTCCCGGTGGGACGTGGCTGCCTTGGCCACATCAACTGCTCCCCTCCCCTCCTTTCTGCTCTTCCCCCCTCCCTGCCTCTGGCACACTCCAAGCCATAAGGGCGATTTTCCAGCCTGGCAGTGGGGGTGAGGAAGGCTGGAGCCCACGGTGATGTCCCTCAGCTGGACAGGACAGAGCTGGAGCCCCAAAGGCACTGACTGAAAACTCCCATTGAGAGCCTCAAGGTGCTTGTTAAGGTCTCAGAAAAAAAGAAAACACCAGGCAAACTCTGTGGGGTGGGTGGGGAAACTGAGACATGAAGGGTGGAAACGAACTTGCTGGGAAAAGGGCAGGTGGGTTGTATTATCTACCTGGAAGTTCAAGCTGGGATACGCAGCTCAAACTTATCTAAGGCAATGTTGTTCCCCTTTCATACACCAAAGGTCCTTTCAGCCTAATTGCTTCTCTCTTTTATTGACCAAATTGCCAAAAAATCCACCAGTCTGCTCTGGTTCTGCCTGAAAATAAATGAACCTTTACTCTGCAGGTTGTGGCTCCTGCTCCTCTTCCAGCTGCTGCCAGAGCCTGGGATCACCAGTGCTCCTGGGTGTTTGTGGGGTTTGACACTGGCCTGTGGCTTCTGGAAAGCAGAGCACCCTCACAGAGCCCTTCTGCCCCTGAACTTGGAGTTTGAGCTCCAAAGCTCTTTAACCTTGACCCGGACTCGTGCCTGGCTGCAGGTGCCCGGGGGAAGCTGCTCCCCAGCCTGGGGAACCCGCAGATGCCGATGCCCTTGCCAGGCCCTGATGAGCTCCCGGTGCTTCCAGGAGTCCCTGGAGGAGGCAGGTGGCCCATTAGGCTCGGTTTTAGGGCTGGGAAGGGGAATTTTCCTTTAGCCTGGTCAGTGAAGATCACAGAATCAGCTCGGCTTAGCCTGCTCTGGGGCTAATGAGCCAGGAGAGGGCCCTGGAATGAAGGTCAGGAATCAATAGCCTGGGAAGATCTGATGCTTTTCCACAAGCCCTTCATGTATTTCCCAGCTCTGTGCAGAAAGCAGGGGAGTCTTAGGAGCCTCCCCTAAAGTCCAGTGTTTAACCCTTGTATGTTTTCCCCTCCAGCCCAGTTTCCCCCCAAGGTGGGATTCCCACAGCGCCATCCTCCCAGAGCATCACATTTTCTGCCAAAAAAGAGGTGGGGGTGTGTGCCTGGCTCTCTTGTAGGGAGGGAAGTCTAAGAAACTGAGCTTTTCTTAATTCCATTGTCAGAAAGTTCACTTCTAGGCTAAAGAGACTGGGAGGGCAAAGGGCTGGGAGAAGTGATAATTCCCTGATATTGGCAGCACTAGTGTTCAAACCCAGCACCCAGACACACCTTTCCTTGCAATCTCATGGGGAAAACTCCCTCCTCCTGATTTTGGGGTGAGGACAAACAGCATTTTGTTGTCCCTACCCCCACGTGGCTCTGTCTGTGGCTGGAACTGGCTGGTGCCCTTGAGGTGTCTGGCCATTCCTGCCTCCCTCCCTCCAGCCCTCTCTCCCTGCAGGCTCTCCAGGCAGGGGAAGCAGCCTCTCCTCTCTCCTGCTGCATCCTTGGTGGATGTCCCTGATGGACCTGCACGTCCCATTCCCACTGTGGATCACAGCCATGTAGAGAAGAGTGAAAGAAAAGTGTTTAGAGAAAATGCTTCCATGTTTTTGTAGCTCCAGCAGTGGGAATTCTGGATCTCTGCTCCAAATGTGTGTCCTTTCCTTGTGATCCTCACATCCCATGACAACTCCCAGCCAGCATCTTTGGGGAGTGGGAAAGCAGTGTCTAATTAAAGAAGGTTTAATTAAACCTACTGCCAGGCAAGTCACCCCCGTTCATCCCATATCAGCTTCCCCGGGTGGTGAATTTGGAACTTGTACTTGGAATTTGGGGTGAAAATCAGCCAGGGATGGAGAGAAATGACCCAGAACACCTGGAAGGGGAAGTTGGTGCCCTTAATGTGCGTCCTGATAACCCTTATTGCCCTAAATTTATTGGGAAAATAAGTTATATGAAAAATAATGACAATATGAACAACAGCAACAATAATAATGACAATGATATTAATAATATTATTAATAATAATAGAGACCCAGGGGGTTTACAGAGCATTGCATCCATAAAAACATTTTCCTGAGGACCCAAATCCATGGTAAACACTCTATCACAGAGCTCCACAAGAACAGCTGGAATGAGCCCTAAATATTTATTATTAATAGCAAAGCTGTTTATTTTTTACATATTAAATAGGTCATATCTCATCTAATA
Source organism: Passer montanus (assembly GCF_014805655.1). Lineage (NCBI taxonomy): Eukaryota > Metazoa > Chordata > Aves > Passeriformes > Passeridae > Passer > Passer montanus. The sequence continues at coordinate 2,803,620 of NW_024372813.1, forward strand.
AAACCTCAGGGCTGGCTCTGCTCGCTGGGAGAAGGATTTTGCTGTTGTGCTGTGAGCAGAAAGAGGGAATACAGGAGTTCCTACTTGGGCTGGGCAAGCTGGGATCACATCCAAAGTTCCAGCCTTTGGGTTTGCAGGAGGGCTGGAAGATTCCTGCCTGGGTAACTGCTGCTGGCATCTCCCAGGATGTGGTCTAGAAATGTGACCAAGAGGTGGGGATGCAGGTCCAGCCCGTCCCGGGATTCCCTGTGTCAGGATGGATAAACCACTTAAACCCTGGACTGGGCTGGAGCCTGGAAATGGGAAGGCACCAAGCAGCCCTTTGGGATCTTCGGAGTGACTGGGAGGCACATGGTGACAGCAAAAGCTCTTTTCCCCCTTCTGAGACATCATTAAGCAAATATCTACAAACCTTCCCGAGCTCCAGAGCCTGAATTCCTGAAGTTTGCTTGGATGCTTAAGTGCCTCAGGACTTAATTGCTGCCAAGTCCAGGTGTCGAGGGGAAATGAGTGTTGCACACACCCCCCATCATTTCAGCCCCCTTCCAGTGGCATTACCCCCACATCAATCTCCCCAGGCCTCCCAGGAGCTGGCAGAAGCTGGGTATCCCCATGGAATTTCCTTCCAAGTGCAGTGCAGCCCGTAATTCCTGACCTGGATGTGGGATACAGCAGCAGGCTCTGCCCTTCCCCGTGAGCTGGGGGTGTGGAGCCAGCCCTACAAAGCTTGGGAAGGAATTCCTTCCTGGGAGGGTGGGGACAGCCTGGTCCCAGCAGCACGGGGACAGGCCAGGGACAGCAGGTCCAGCCACCCTCACTCCGAGAGACCAGGAGTGAGCCAACAGCGTGGGCTGGACTCGATCCTGGGCTGGTTTGGGAGCAGAAATTGAGAGACCAGGAGTGAGTGTGGGTGCAGCCACAAGCGTGGGCTGGACTCGATCCTGGGCTGGTTTGGGAGCAGAAATGTGTTCCAGAAGCCCAAATACCCCATTTTCAGGACAAGGTGTTGCATCATTGGAGACATTCAAGAGCTTTCCTAGACTGTCAAACCCTTCCTGAAGGACAAGAGAAAATGGCCTCAAGTTGTGCCAGGGGAGGTTTGGGTTGGATTTAGGGTATTAGGGAAAAGATTTTTCATGGAAAGAGCTGTGGAAAGCATGGAAAGAGCTGTGGAAAGCATGGCAAGGTGCTCATGGCCAGCCGTGGCACAGCTGCCCTGGGCAGTGTGGATTCCCCATCCCTGAGGCAACACCTGACCTGTGGATGTGGCACTTGGGGACGTGGGTTACCAGTGGCTTTGGCAGCTTTGGGAGAACAGTTGGACTCGACGGCCTTGGAGGGCTTTTCCAGCCTGGAGTGTTCTGTGATCCCATCAGAAATCCCACCTCCCACCCAGTCACCACCTGTGCAAATCCTGCCGTTCCTCCGGCAGCTCCAGCGCCAAGTCCGGGCTCCTTCCCCGCCCCTGCAAACTCTTCCTGGCACATTTCCATGGAATGCAGAGCCCCACGGAGCATTTCCATTTAAAACAAGGCAGGAAGCTCCACCAGGAGCCTCCCTCCGAGGGCCGCCGGAGCCTCGGCAGCATCATGTCAGTAATTTGTTCTACATTGGTGATAATAAGCAATAAGAACATAAACACAGGCAGGGCTTTGTGTGGAGAAGTTTTTTTTTCTCCTTTTTTTTTTTTCTTCTTTTCCCTTTTTTTCCCCTAAAGGAACCTCTGAGGTGGGGGGGGGGAGAGAAAAAAAAAGGCATGAATGATTCATCGATGCGAGGGGGGAAAAGGCGGAGAGAGGGAGAGAAAGAGAGAGAGAGATTAAGAGAGAGGAGCTTCAAAGTGACTGGAGAGGATTTGAAGTGCTGAGCGTTCCTGGGCTGGGCAGAGCAGCAATTCACCAGAGAGGCCCCGTCAAGCTCCCTCCACCCCGGCCTCATCCTGGCTGCCTCCTCCTCCTGCTCCTCTCCAGAAAAATCAGCCTCCAAATCACAGGTTCAAAGTTCAGCATCATCTAATGATGGGAAGGCCTCCCAGCCCCTCTGTGAGTGGCATCTGTTTATAGACATGGCCCTTCCCTGGTGGTTTAGCCTGGCTTAAAATAATTTTTAAAAGAAAATTGACATATTTATATATATATATATTTATATATATTAGAGGAAGAGGAAGTGGGGAATGAGATGAAGGGCTCCATTAAAAAAAAAATTATAAAAGGATCTACTGGTGGTGAGGTGCCTTTGATTCTGAATATTAAAAAAGGCCGTTGGATTTCAATGTAATGAGAATATTAAGGCTGCTGCCTTGATTTGTATTCACCGGCCAGCCCAGGCAGGCTGGGGAGTGGGGAAGGGCGGCACAGCTCGCTCCTGGCTGGAGCTGTCACCCTGGGAAGGGCTGGGGGAGATGGAGGGAGCAGCCCTGCCCCTCCCCGTCACACAGGAGTGGGATGGGCACTTCCAGCACCATCCCCGTGCTGGTGGAACTGGTCAAAACTCAATGTCCTTTCCCAGGGAAATTCAGGCATTTTGAAACAGCATTTTGGGCTCATTCAGCGGGAGCTGGAGGCCAAGTTGAGATGAGGTGGTGGTTAGGAATTAAAGTGGAGTTAAATGGGATTTGGGATGGAATTCCTGGCTGTGAGGGCGGGCAGGCCCTGGCACAGGGTGCCCAGAGCAGCTGTGGCTGCCCCTGGATCCCTGGCAGTGCCCAAGGCCAGGCTGGACAGGGCTGGGAGCAGCCTGGGGCAGGGGAAGGTGTCCCTGCCACGGCAGGGGTGGCACTGGATGGGCTTTGAGATTGCTTCCAAGCCAAACCATTCCATGATTCCACAACTCTATGAATTCCTTTTCCATGGAATACGAGTCTTGAAACAATTTCTTTTTAATTTTGTTCCAAAGAGCCATTTGGTTCCTGCTCCTCCAGTTGTCATTGAACTGAGCACCTGTGCACTGAGATAAATCTGAGCAAGGGACAAGTGACATCCACGAGTCCTGCAGGACCCATTATTGCTCCTGTGTCACAAAGTGGCCCAATGATGAATGGCTAATTAGCAATTCACTCTATTTTATTAATCAAAGGCCATGCCATTCACTGGCCTAATGAAAGAGTTTGATGTTTTAATATTTCTGAAAAAGGGAAAAAAGAAAAGATCTCAGGACTAATTAGAGGAGAAGCTGATTTTAGAAAGAACATCTTAAATTATTGCTTGGGTATCAAACACTGCAAATCTCCCAATTTGGGAATGAAAAGAACAAAAAATAAAATCAGAGGCTTGAAAATAAATTTTAAAAAAGAATATTTCATAGTTGTCCATTCTGTCACATCAGAATATATCAGGATGTGTCATCAGGGGTCACAAGTACTGAGTATGTACAGCTCTGAACAAAACAGAATGAAATTATATTGAACAAATAATTCCATCACAAATATTTGACCACAGCTAATATTAATAATAAGGTGAACTTTCAGGGAATTGTAACTTATTTTTGGGAAGTGCAATATTCTAAAGACTTGGATAGGCTTTAAGGTCCCTCCCAACCCAACCCTTTCCATGAAACGTTCCACGCCCTCCTAAGCTGGAAATGCCAAGAGGGGGATCAAACAGGGCCCTTCTCCTGTTTTCTCAGAAGTCCCTTAAAAATCTCATCTCCATGTGACAAACAGTGACCAAGGACTGATGGAAAACCGACTTTATCAACTCCCAGCTCCTCATTACCAAAGCCTGGGTGAAGCCACAGCCTTTTAGCAGAGGGAAGGGAAGCTCTGGAAGTGCTTGAATTCCATGGGGCTCCAGCTGAGGCTCTCAGGGAGCCTGGGCAGGGGTGTTGCCATTGTAATGGGATTTCCCCCAGAGGAAAATTCCCCCTGCAATGCCCAGACACTGCAGAAAACACAATTAACTCCACTGGAGGAGCCTTAAGCCCACTTTCCTTGAGTGTTGTGTAATTAAAACCTCTGCCTTGTTAATACATTAGTGAGATGTTTGCATATAATTCATCAAATGTTTATGAAAATGCGTAACAAATAATCCTGACAAACAAGTTGCTTAATTGAGAGAAGGGCTGGGAAGCCTTGTGAATTTTTAATAAAAAGGGGGAAGGAAGCACACTACATTAATCAGACAAAGTTATCTCATTCAATATTTTCAAGTGGCTTCTCCAGCACACATTTTATTTCATGTATTGCACAAAAGGAATGTCTTGGTCCTCCAGTGAGATTTGCAGAGCAAACCCTGCCTTGCTCCAAACCGGCCCTTGGCTGGAGGCATTCCCTCTGTTACTGAGCAAAATCCCAATTTTTGGTTCTCAGATAACAGCACTGAAGCCTGGCTGGGATTTTTCACTTTGTGAAGAAGAACCTGTGTGTCTCTCTGCAGGTTGTAGAGAACCAGAGATGATGTCAGAACTCACAGCATGGAGCTGAGCTCCCATCTAACCCTGTCCTTTTGCAGCCCCTCTCCCTTGTCCTGTCACTCCAAGCTCCTGTAAAGTCTCCATCTGTCCTGTAGGATTCTTCCCCACCGCGCCCATCTCCTCTTGGAGCCAGAGGCTGTGAGCCCACAGCCCCTCAGGTCTCCCCATCAGCACAAGAAATCTCCCCTGGGGATGGAGATGCACCATGAGGAGGGAGGATCTGATCCCAGAGCAGCCTGGGATCCAGGGCTGATCTGATCCCGTTGTTTCCTCCAGCTCCTCACAACCCACTGGGATCCCACAAACCTTAACCTGGATCTGTTGTTCAGAGGTGCAGTGTCCATGGTCAGCCTGAGCTTCCCCAGCCATTGGTTTGGAGTAAGTTTGTATGGACAGGACAAAGAGCAAGGCTGGGAGTGGAGGGGAGAGAAAGAGCAGAACAGCAGGAGAGAACGGATGGAAAAGGAGGGTTTGGGATGGGAGAGGTGGAGATTCACTGTGGGTGTTAACAGGAGGCAGCAAAGGGTTAAACCTGCCCAGGTGTGGAGCACACCTTGCTTTGGCCTCCTGGCAGATCCTCAGGTCCTCCAGGGTCTTCCTCCAGCCCCAGCTCCTGCCCTGGCTGGTCCCAGCCCGCTCCTCGTGGCTCCTTCCATCCTGGCTGGAAGCAGGCAGGAAAAGCTGCACTTGGGAACCTGGGGTGAAAATTGCCCAGCCCCAACAAAGCTCACCCTGGCACGTTTGACTGCACTCCAAAGTGCTCCCACTGAGCAAGTCAGGGATGAAGAAACAGAGACTCTGTGGTTTAAAAAGCTCCCAGGCCAGAGTCAGCATTTCTGCCCTGCCCTGCCTCATGGATTATTCAGCACGGGACTTGTTGATGCACACTTATATTCTGCTCCCAGTGGAGTTGATGATCTTCCTTGCTCAGAACAGCCTCTGCTCTCTCCCCTCCAGGGGGGACAGTGGCCAGAGCAGGGCTGGGCTGGGCTCACGGCCGGGATGTCCAGGATGGGGATGGAGCACGGAGCTCACAACCATGGCTGGTGCTGCTGGCAGCCAGGCAAGGACTGGGGGCACGATGGGAGAGGGTCTATGGGAGAGAGAAAAGTGGGAGAAGTGCAGTGGGAAGTGAGTGGTGTTAATGAAATATTCAGCAGTGGTGGGCCTGAACGCATTGCCGAAATTGCAGAAGCAGGGATGATTAATATTTCACAGGGTAAGCTGCCACTTGGCTGCTTTCTGCACACAGATTCCACCCCCACTTGCACACACACCCCTTCCTCCTCCTCCCCACCCTCTCTGCTCCCCCAAACTCTGCCTCCACCACTTCCCTGGCTCCAGCTGATGGCTCCCACCACAGCTGGGGGAGGTTCCCTGGCCCCTCCATGAGCTCTGCCCAGGGGACGCCAGGTCCCAGAGTTGCCTGGTGGGAAAAGCACCAGCAGGAGGGGGAAGGGAGTCGAGGGAAAGCACATAATTTATTTTTCATGGGAATGGGAGAGCAGGTTGTCCTATTTAGTCACATTAGATGCTCTGTTAACACAACAGGAAGGAAAAAAAAGAAAAGGGGATGAATAAATGCTTGGAGCTGAAGAAGGCTGCTCCCGGGTTCTCTGGGAAAAGGGGCCTGGTCTTTCAGCAGTTGAGTGTTTTGGCTCTGGATGAGTCTCCCAAGGGGTGTCCCACGTAGGGGATGGGCAGTTAAGAAGTCAGGGAATATGAGGGAATATGAGGCTCTTCATCAGCTGGTTTGCTGCAGGTGGAACGGCCCAAGGTGTGGTTTGGGACATTTCCACCCATCTGGTGTGGAGACAGGGGAGTCCCAGCACATGGAGGAGCTCACTATAAACACCCTCAGAAGCAGCTCAGTGCTTGACCTCTTGGGTCAAGCTTTGGGTGACCTTATCGTGGTCTTCCAGGACCTGAAGGGGCTCCAAGAAAAATGGAGAGAGACTTTGTACAAGGGATGGAATGACAGGACACAAGGAATGTCTTCCCAGTGCCAGAGGGCAGGGATGGATGGGAGATTGGGCAGGAATTGTTCCCCGGCAGGGTGGGCAGGCCCTGGCACAGGTGCCCAGAGCAGCTGGGGCTGCCCCTGGATCCCTGGCAGTGCCCAAGGCCAGGCTGGACATCGGGGTTTGGAGCAGCCTGGGACAGTGGGAGGTGTCCCTGCCATGGCAGCGGTGGCACTGGATGGACTTCGAGGTCCTTCCAGCCCAAACCATTCCATGGCTCTGGGATTCTCCCTGCCCATGACAGATTTGTGCCCCTGGCAGGGGCACAAAGCCCCTCCCAGCCCCCCCTCCTGGAGCTGCTGCCCTGCTGTGGCCGGGGTTACTCAGGACAGATGCAGCTCCTGAGAGCCGAGGTGGGCAAAGGCAGGTGGAGGAACCCTGTGCAGAGTCCCAGGTCTGGGGAGAACAGACGCCTGGATTTCTATTGTGTAAGTGGGGATTTGTCCAGGATGGTGGAGGAACAACTCAGATTCGAAAGGAATAAAGAGTGAATTCTTCCTTTGTCCCAGGAGTGTTCCCTCCAGGGCAAAGGTCAAGTGCATTGTGTGGCAGTGTTTGGATTCAGAATAAAATAAGTGACAAGGGCGCAAACCTGGGGCATGCACAGGGACTGAATAAAGAGGAGTGTGGGTGAGCCAGCAGAAAGCACCCCCTCACCCTGGGGGTCATTAACATGTGCAGGAGGTGACCTGGTGACATGGTACGGGGGACAGGGACACCGATGTGAGGCATTTAAATGCTGCCCTGAGCATATTCAGTTATTGATTAGAGCAGATTTCTGAGCACAGCTGTAGGGGAAGTGATCAGCTCCTCTGGAAAAGGGAGACTGTGCTCAAAGCGTTGGCTGGAATTTGCTCTCAGCTCCGTTCTCCACTTCTCCATGGGAATCGGGGGCTTTGTTGGTTTCTCCCTTCAGATTGTCCCCCCATCCCACAGGGATTCTTTAGGCAGAGTTCAGTGGTGAGTTCCGGAAGAGGGCTCAGCATAAAGCCTGAAATGCTGGTTGAGATGGGATTTGTGCACAGCTTCTGCAGAGGGAGGACTTCCTAACTTGCAGAGGGAGGACTTCCTAACTCAATGAAGTTCTGGTGAATGATGCTGATGACCTCAGGAAGTTCATCCTTTGTTGTGAAGCTGGATCAAACCCAAACCACAGCCAGCTAAAAATCTGTTCTTCAGGATCTCCCACCTTGCCCACCCCCTGTGCCCAGTTCAGCTCAGGGCTGTTGCCAGCTGGATACCAGCATGAGACCCTGCACAGCCTGGCACTGTGGCTTCAGGCTTGATCTGAAGAATTGCTTAGACTATTGATTTATTCCACTGATTCATTTAAAGTCAAGAGCTTTTTTGCGGTTCTCTCTTCTCATTCTGAACTCAGATTGAGAGACCTTTTCTTAGGGCTCAGTTTTATTGGGGCTGCTCAATAGCAAAAACAGGCTTGAGCAGCAGGCCCTGGCCTGGAGAGGGATCTGGGTTTGGGATTTTAGTTTGGAACTCTTCCATGCTGTGACACAGCTGTTCCTGGAAAATTGGAGATGTTCTTCAGAGGTGTGCAGAGGAAATCTGATGGAATAAATAATATAAGAGAGTTTCACCCACATGCCTCAAAGCCACAGAAATATTTGGTGTCAGGGCATGTGAGCTGGGTCTCAACAGCATCAAAACTCCTCAACAAAACCATGACCTCACTCAGATTCCTCATCCTTCCTTTTGATAGCGTCCTGAGATCTTTTGTTCAGGTTCCCTGTCTATAATGCCATCAATTCCCTTGAAGACTGTTCAGTGACTGTGGAAAAAAAGACAAAATTCTGCTCATGGGGTTCTCCTCCTGCCTGGGGTGGGCTGCAGCCACAGAGGGAGCAGGTGGGTCTTGGTTTGGAATCCTCACACCCAGATTTTTTCAGGACTCATTGAATCAGGCTTCTTGGAGATTTCGTGGAGAAAAGCCCCAGGCAAAGCCTGGCAGAAAGCCCCAGTTTACCCTCCCTGGGCACAGCAGCAGCGGGATGTTTGGGAGCAGCAGATGTGCTTCTGCACCAGTGCCACCTCTGAGTGCCAGGCTGGCAGCCAAGCATCCCGAATGGATCGTGCCAGCCACTCCCAGCTGTGAGGGAAGCTCTGCTCCCTGCTCAGACCATTGCCCTTCCTGAGAACCGAGCTATGGATTTCGATAGCGACGCTTCCTGGCCACAGGAAGGGCCACACGCCGTCCTTGCCACTGTGACACCAAGCTGCCTCCTCATCCGCTCCAGCGACAGCCCTGCTGTGCTCCCAGGCTGCCCCTGAGCCGGGCCATTCTCCTTTTCCCACCAGGAATTCTGCCAGCTTTGCAGCTCAGTGTTCTCCCAAGGGAGCACAAGCAACATTTCTGGAGAGGGAAGAGGAGCAAGTTTTGATCTCATTGATGGAATCACAGATTGTGGAATTCCAGGATGGTTGGCTTGGAAGACTTTAAAGCTCGTCTCCTTCCTTGCCATGGCAGGGACACCTTCCACTGCCCCAGGCTGCTCCAAACCTCATCCAGCCTGGCCTTGGGCACTGCCAGGGATCCAGGGGCAGCCCCAGCTGCTCTGGGCACCCTGTGCCAGGGCCTGCCCACCCTCACAGTCAGGAATTCCATCCTGGCAGAAGCCACGGAGCCTCTGGTTCTCCACAAGCCTGGCTGCCTGCCATGAGCAGCACAGTGATTTCCAGAAATCCAGGAAATATCAGCAATCCGTGCTCGGAGTCAGGTGGTGAGGGAGGAAATCCAGTCATTTGACACTGGTCAGTGAGTGAGGATATGGGTTTGTCAATAATTGGCTTTAATTAAGTCAAAGTTGTTTCATTAATATAATTTTAAATGGATTCCCTGCAACTCCTGCCTGGGGGAATGTCAGGGTTGGGAGAGGCTGATTTTACTGCAGTGTAACTGAGGCGGGGCTGGGATCCCAACACAGGAGAGGGAAAACCAGCAGGACCAGGTGAAACCAGGTGAAATATTCAAGCCTTTTCCTCCTGGGAATCTGGCTCTTCCCTGTCAGGGCTTGGGGACTTACAAAGACCTCAACCAAGCTCTTTTTGGTTTTGTTACCCCAGTGATTTCTGTCCAGAAACTGCAAGGAATAAATTACTTATTTTATCCAAGAACTAGATGCTGTTTCCTAGTTTTCCCTCAGCAGGGACAGGGACACTGGAAAAGCTGCACTATCCCCAAGCCTGGGCTCTGATCCAGGAAATGCCTTTTCTTCCTGACCAAGCTGGGAGTTTAAACTTGTCAAATCCCAACCAGCTGACGTGAGCTCCTGGGTGCCACCAAACCACTGAGTGCCATTCCCATTCCCTGGAAGTGGCCAAGATCAGGTTGGACACTGGGGCTTGGAGCACCCTGGAATAGTGGAAGGTGTCCCTGCCAATGGCAGGGGTGGAATAGGATGAGCTTAAGGTCCCTTCCAAACCAGCCATTGTGGGCTTCTTTTTGGATTTCAATTCTTTCTTTTCCATTTCTTTTCTGACACAAGTGGCAAAGGCTGCATGACTTTCAGAGCACAGGGTTGAGGTGTGTTGGTATCCCATTCCTCACTATTTGCTGGGACAGTCTAGCAGTGGGAATTCCCCATTGACCCTTTGCCCAATTTTAATCTGCTCTTTTATCAGGCCAACCCACCCCTTTGAAGTCCCTTTAGTTGTTTCTAGAGCTGAATATCTACAAACAATTCCCATTTTCTCCCTGCTCACTCACGCCCACAATCCAAATGTTCCATCACCTAATCCCCAGCATGTTTCCCCTTCTAGTTGTGTCTTCTTGGATTAAAAAACAAATAAAGAGGTTCCTGCAGTGAGACTCCTGCCCTGGAAACCACCTCTAACCAAACCATAAACTCCCTCTTGCTGGAGCCAGTTGATGCTGGGATGGTGATCACCCCAGTTTGAATTCCGGTAAATAATTGACATTTTTGCTCCTACTCTTTTGTTTTGTGCATTTTTAAAAACAAGAACTTAAAAATTAACCAAATCAGGCTGCTGGGTTCCCCAGTGAGGCGTTGTGTGCAGCAAAATAACCAAGTGTAAATAAGGATGTGAGAGGTGGTTGGGGCAAGGATGTGCTCTGCCCAGGGTGGCTGCAGAACGTGAGGAAGGGCCATCAGGAGATTCCTGCATTTCCACCCCCACACCCTCCTGTGGACGGAGCCTTTGGCATTTTGTCAGGACAGGACCAACCCCACTGAGTCCTGGATCAGGGAATGTGCAATTTATTGAAACTGTGCTTCAGCCAAACACAAACTGTGGGACTGCTCAGGGGTAGCCCTGTGGTCTGTGGGGCAGAAAAGCCTGGAGTATCTCCCAGCTCTGGGAAATCCAGGCTTTTGTTTGGAAGAACAACCCTTTTGGCAGGTGGTTTTTTTCTATCTGTCTCACACTTCAGTCCAGGGTGAGTGAATCACCTCTGGGCAGCACTGCTGTCCCTCTCCATGGCACAAAGGGATGCTTGGGCTCAGGTACCTCATTTTTGGGTGGATGGAGCTGTGGGAGGCTTAGGGGAGGGCTCTGTCCTGCATCCTCAGTGCTGGAATCGATTGGGAAGATGCCTGGTGGCACCAGGATTCTGACCTGTCCCACCTGCCCATCCTGAGAAGCAGGTGAGACACCTGTGCCATGGTCAGAACAAGAGGTTGGTGTCACTGTCAGACCCAGAAGGTCCTCAGCCCTCCCTTCCCTTTGGCTGTCTGTGCAGTTTGGCCATTTCTCACCTCAACTCCCTTTAACCGCCTGTGAAACTCCCCCACCCCTCATGATGCTTTCCTTCCATCACCTCCTGGCACATCTGTCACATCTGGTGACTCCTTCTGTCCACACCAGCAGTGTGAGCTCCAGCCAGGTGCTCATCCATGGTCTGCTCACCTGTCTGGGCCACTCTCCAAAAAGCACAGGCTGGTGGCAAGCAGATGGACCAGGGCTCGTGCTGGAGGGCAGGTGTGGGATGTGCTGGGTCAGAGACTTGGGATGTGCTGGGTCAGAGGTGTGGGATGTGCTGGGTCAGAGGTGTGGGATGTGCTGGGTCAGAGATTTGGGATGTGTAGCAGGCACAAGGCCTGCAAGGCCTTGGCGATCAGAAGCCTGAGCTAGGAAATACCAAAGTCAGCATGACTAAGGCTTTAGAAACCCCTCTCTTCCGCCTTTTGGACACTGTTATCTCCCTGTATATCCATAGGTCACTTCTGACCCTTACTATTGGACAGTTTTCAATACCCCTGTAAGGTATAAAAACCCCTCACTCTGCCCGGTTAGGGAGAGAAGAGCTGTCACTGAACCCTTCATGGAGACCCCAATAAAGAACCCGCGGAACCCACACAGCGCTGCTCCCTCTCTCTCTGCGTCTGCTGCGGCGGCGGTACCGACGGCACCAGGCAAGCTAAAAGAGCTGAAATCACTAAAAGGCTGGCATTCCCCACTGGGCTTCTGCCCTGAGGGTAATAGCCCAGCCATAGGGATGTGCTGGGTCAGAGGTGTGGGGTGTGCTGGGTCAGAGGTGTGGGGTGTGCTGGGTCAGGGCAGGTGTGGGATGTGCTGGGTCAGAGATTTGGGATGTGCTGGGTCAGGGCAGGTGTGGGATGTTCTGGTTTCACCATTCTTTCTTCTGGTGCTGCAGGACAAGGTGAGGCAGAGTGTTCCCCTCAACCCTCTGGGGATGCCTCACCCTGGAATTCTCTCCTGGAATGCCTCACCTCATTCCCTCCTGGAATGCCTCACCTTGCCAAGGGCTCCCATGTCACACCCTGGAGAGCCCCTGACCCTGGGCATGTGCCCCCCACCCCAGAGGTGCCCTATCCCCCCAGCCCTGCCCGGGGCACTGACCACCCCTCCTGCTGGAAGCAGGAGATTTTGGCCACTCCTGTAAGGGAAAGCAAAGCCTTTTTCTTTCCCCTTCTTCTTCTGCTGCTGCATTTTGATGGGGCTGGAGATCTCTCGGAGGAAGATGCTCTTCCCTTTTTATCAATTAGGAGCACACACGCGGCTCCCTGGCTCTCTCCCACCCCTGCTCTGCTTTCCTCCCAGCTCCCCTTGGCTGCAGACAAAGATGTGTGAGTTCTTTGATCTGCCTGGCAGCCCCCACTGGGGGATTGGCTCCGGGGTTAATTACACACAGCCTGGCTCCGGCTGTGGCACGGAGCCGTTCGGCTGGAGAGGGAGCTGTCCCTTCTCCCCCCAGCTACAAACTTCAAGGGGACAGGAGGGCAAGGAAGGTACCACTGAAACCCCTTTTGATATGACAAACGGGCTCCTTGCTTGGCTCTCTGGTTCTTGTTTTGTTTGTCTAACTGGTGTTTGAAATATGGATGAGCTCTCAGTCCTGAGGGTGCAGCCACTGTCTTAACAAAACCTTGTCTTCTCCCCCCATTTCCCAGCCCTGCCTGGAGTTCAGCTCTGTCCATCTGTCTGTCTGTCATTCCTGCCCATGTGTCCTTGGCCAGCAGCCCTCTGGTTCAGCCCATTCCCGAGGGGATGCAGAGGCTGGACCCTCTCTCATCCCCCAGCTGAGTGCTCTGCAGCAGTGACAGAACCAGGGACACTCCACCACCAGAGGAACACCTTGGGAGCCGATGGCTGAAAGTGGGAGCTTTGTATTCCCTCCCTCTCCCTGTGCTGCCTTGCTCTGGGATTATCTTCTTGATTTCCTCTTTATTTCATTTAAAGCCACTTAAATCCCCCTGTGCCTCAGTTTCCCAGACTCCTTGATAAAGGCAAGGAACACTTATCCCCTCCTCAGGGCTGGATTGAGGCTGATTGATTTGCTTGTCCAACGTCCTGAGCAAAGCAGTGCTGTGGAGGAGAGCTCCTGGCCTAATCTCCCTGCATTAGGAAAATCCATCCCAAAAGGGGCTTACACAGCAGCTCCAGGGCAGGATGTGCTTGGATTTCAGTGGTTTTCCAGGGGCTCACCAGCCCCTCTACTGCCTTCTGGGCTTCCACACCGTAGCCAAGTGTGAGGCAGTGGGAATTCTGGGCAGTGAGGTCAGCCTTCAGTGGGATCAGAGCTGGGCACCACTTTGTGTCCTCGGTGCAGTCACCACACAGAGCACAGCCCACAAGGCCTTCAGAGCAGGTTTAGGGCAAGGTCCAAATTACTCACATAAAATGCTTTTCTGCTGACTTCCAGAACCAGCTCCACTTCCTGTCAGTGGAGAAAAATCCATGATTTGGGGTAAAACTTCCCTGGCTTGAGGGTTTGGACAAGGCCAACACATGGGAGATGTGACAGAGCCTGGGGCCAAGCAAGATGAGGGCACAAAGCTGCATTTCTCCCTGGCAGGAGGAAGTTCGAGTTCTCTTCGCATGGACCCCTGGGTGGATCCCAAGCCCTCCCACACCACAAAGGCCTTTGGACTTCTTCTTAGACCCCACTTTGCACAGCAGACATTTTTCTTGCTGGATGAACCACCCAGAAGCTGTAGCTCATCCTCCTTGTCCTCACCACCCACACAGTGCTGGGTAGACACACAGCTCAGCTCTTTATCCATCCATCCATCCATCCATCCATCCATCATCCACCCCTCCATCATCCATCCATCCATCCATCATCCATCCATCATCCATCCATCCATCCATCCATCCATCCATCCATCCATCCATCATCCATCCATCATCCATCATCCATCCATCCATCCATCATCCATCATCCATCCATCATCCATCCATCCATCCATCCATCATCCATCCATCCATCCATCCATCCATCCATCCATCCCCCATCAGTGTCCCCAAGCTCCACATGTCTCTTTGAAAAGCTGCTCTGTGGGCAGGGCACTCATCTGGAGATGGCGCTTGAGGGGTCGCAGCCACCCCTGGGACCCTCTCTGCTCTTTCTCGGAAGGTCAAATGCCTGGGCAGACCAGGAGCCTCAGAGGAAGCTCCTTCCCCTCCTCGGTCCGGTCCCTGCTCATGGTGTCCCCATCTGCTGTCACCCTCTGGCACTGTCCCCAGCCATCCCACAACAGAGAAAAGGACAGGAGGTTCCTTTCAAACTTTCCTGGTGGAAGAGAGGGAAAAGATTCCTTCAGGGATATTTTTCCAGCATCAAGTTCACGTCACACTTCCTTGTGGGACTTTTTTTAATCTGGGATCAATTTACCCATCTCCTGCTGGCACTGAAGAGAGGTGCTGCAGTAGAAGATACAGTGTGTCAGGAAATGAAAATTCACAGCAGAAAAGAGTTTGGCTCTCTCAAAGCAGTTTTAGGAGAAGGTGGGTGTTCCCCAGAACTCCTTAAACACTCACTTGCTGTCTGAAGGGGTTTTTCCCTCTTCATGTTCTGTGGGATCACTTCAAACCCAAATTCACCCCTCCTGCACCCCTCCCTGACCACAGGGACAGATCTGGGTGAGGAGTGCTCTGGGTTGACCACTTTTTTATGGAGAGGTCCTGCCAGGGTGGTGGAGGTCTCCCAGAGCCCTGCAGGACCCCCAGCTCCCTCCAGGATCCCTCAGAGGGTCACTGCTCGCCCAGACTCAGCCAGATGCTTTTATTCATTTTCTCCTTAAATGTTTCTCCTCAAGACCACTGTAAATGAAATAACACAACTAAAAAGTTGATTTTTATTGGGGTTTACTCATTTGCTTGATTGATTTTTATTGGAGTTTACTCATTTGCTTGATTGTTACATGTTTTCCTTGGCCAGGAGACCTCTCTGCCCACCTCTGGGGAAGCTGGGGCAGGGAGGCAGAGGGGGATCTGAGAAGTCACCTCAGAGCTCTGTGCTTGGGCTGAGCCGTGTGAAAGCAGGTGCCCAGGGCTTGGCTGTGTGTGTGGGAAGCCATGGCCACCAAAATGGGCTTTGAGGACATGTGGAGGTCAGCAGTGCCCACAGCAGCAGCTGGGTTGTGCAAAAACAGCCCTGGAAGCTGCTCTTGTGGGACACCAACAAGCTGTTCCTGGGGCTGCCTTCCCTGGAAGGAGCTGGAGCCACTCCCTCACGCTCTCCCAAGCCTCAGCTTGTGCTCAATGGTGTCTCAGCACCCCCAGGCACTGCTGCACTCCCTCTGTAATGGGGGGACAGGAGTTGGGGACCCCGGGCAGGTGCCATCCAGGGAGGCAATAGTTAATCTCCTGAAGCCTTCAAGCCTGGTGGGCTTTTCCTGGGGAATAATGAGAAGCGGAGTGTGCACATGGCAGTGTGATTATTAGCTGTTTATTTTTTCATGAGGCTCCTCCACTGTGTGTCACTCTCGTCCGTAAACACGTTGATTCCACCATTCCCGGGAACAGCGCTCCTGTCCTCGCTGGATCCCTGTCCCCGGGGGCCCTGGAGTGACAGGGCAGGCTCGGAGCCATCCCCCGCCTCCGCTTCTCTCCTCCTGCAGGATCCCCCCCTCCTCCACCTCCTCTCTTTCCTTTCCTCTTCTGCCTTGCTCACCCCACGCTCCACCTCCTCCTCCCACGGAGTTTTCTGGCCCCTGCCCACCGGAGCAGGTGAGGAATGTCACAGCTGTCCCAGCCCCAAACATCCCCTGACCTGCAGCCACTCCGTCAGACCCCTGCTCGAGGAGCATCCTGCATCCCTCCAGGCACAGGGATGCTCCTCAGGGACCTCTCCTGCAGGAGCTTCCAGCTCACAGCAGTGACAGGAGGTGGCCATGCCCTGGGGGTGTGGACCTGCAGGGTGGGATTTGCCTCATCTCCCCTAAAGGAGTGTAGGAAATAAAACCTGCTTTTTCTGGCATCAGCTGAGGAAGCAGCCACTGCAGGGACATGTCGAGGAGCTCCCTGGGGAGCTCCATGGAGCAGTTTCTCCCTGGATGAAAAGGGAAGCAGCCACCTCAGAGCCCTCACCGTTAACCACAGGAGGGGATAATTCCCTGGGGACCACTGGCGTGGCTTCCCTCACAGAGCAGTGCCTGGGGTACCGGGGCACTGCCCTGTGCCAGGAGCAGCCTGGAATGGGAACCAGGTACCATTCTCCATCTGAAATCCACAGATTTGTGGCTTGGGGAAACTCTGGGGAACTGAGTGTGATCATGCAGGTGTTGGCAGAGTTGACCTGCTCTGAGGAGACCTTCCATTTCGGGATTCTGGGATATAACCTTGGAAGGGGCAAGAATGAAGGGAATAAGAATGGAAATAGATTTAGGACTCCAGTTGGGATGAAGACACGAATTCCAAGGCACACAGCTTCCCTGCCCAGGAGCATTACGAATGTTGAGGAGAAACAAGATCCTCCTGGGACCTCCAAGCTCATGTGGAAACAGGGCTTTGGAACACAACGAGCTCAGAGAGCTCCTTCAGAGCTGAGGAATGCACAGGAAAGGTCCTGCCTGCCTCGCTGGTCTGAGGGACAGGGCCTGGCCCTGGGCACCTCATTCATGGAGAGAAACTGCAAGGCTGAGCTGCTCTTGGAGAGCAGCGGATGGATGGATGGATGGATGGATGGAGCTCATGGCACCTGCCTCACTGGTGCTGCCAAGGTCAGTGACCCCACCAGGGTCTTGCAGTGTGCACCAGGCAACCTCCTGGGATGAGAGGCACTGGGAAGGGGAATTTCAAGAGCAGGATATGGGAGAGGAAAGAGGGACAGGGAGATGATGGAGGAAAGGAAGAGGATGCAGAAAAGAGAAGGAAGAAGGGAAAGCAGGGAGCAGACTGAGAATCCACACTGGAATCCAGAATTGATTTTTTTTTTCTTTTCTTTTTTTTTTTTTTTTTGGTCCCAGAAGCCTCCCAGTTTTTAGCAAAGTCCTTTTCTGTCTTTAATGAATTCTGGTTCCCTTCCCCCTGCCGACCCCGGCGACGATGGAACATTTCCAAGAGCAGGAGGGAGGCAGCGGCACGAGGGGCTTGGAAATCAATTTTAAAGGGGGAAAAAAAAAATACTCCTCTTTAAAAGTCACTTTGCATCCCCTCCCCGAGCGGGAAGGGAGCACGGGTCATGTCAGAGCCCTCCGCCGCTGTGCCTCGCCTTTGCCGCCGCGCTAATGACACTGGGAATATGCTAAGGAGCTGCCTGCGAGGGGCTTTTCTAATGCGGTCACTTCCTGGGACCTCAAAGAGGCTTTAATTGCCCGGCTGCGGCGCTGGCAGGTGTGCTTGTCATGTCTAATCAGCGCGCCCGGCGCACGGCGCGCCCGCGCCGCCGCAGCACGGGGCTGCCGCTCCCCTCCCCGCCTCGCCCCCGAAACCCCCAACTTTTCAACCATTGCACACCTGTCAAAATGATTATGGGAATGAGTCTCCATCACGGGCAGACAGAGCAGATTTGAAGGAAATCCTCTTTCTCCCTCGCTCTCGCCCTTTCTTTTTTGTGTGTGGTTTTTTATTCTGGTGCTCGCGTTCGCTTGGCTCGGGAGGGATTAGGGGAAGGGGAGGGGAAATCCCCCTGGTAAATGGACCCTAAACACGCATTGTCGGTGGGTTTTGGTTTTTTTTTTTTAATGTGGTACATTCTGGAGTCAGGGCAAGGCTTCCATGCCGGGAGCTCCTGGATGAAGCTGTAAGGAAGGAAACGAGGCAATCCCTGTGCTAAGCAGCAGGTTCCTTGTACATCACAGCTCTTGCACACCCAAAAATGCCCACAGAGCACACCCAGTCAGTGGTGCAGTCGCCCAGCACTGCCACACACACACAAACACACACAGAGCTAAAATAGGCTGTGTCCCTGTGGCTCAGACACACCCACACTGCCACCTGCACACACACACTCTCACACTGCCCTCAGCACACCCCAAGCCCTGTGCTCAGACCCTCTCCCAGCAGAAACTCTAGTTCAGCCCCACATGTCCTGTGATAGGATCAGACACTGAGAAGGGTTGGAATGGACCTCAAAGATCACCCAGTTCCACCCGTGCCATGGCAGGGACACCTTTCACTGTCCCACATTGCTCCAGCCTGGCCCTGGACACTTCCAGGGATGGCACAGCCACAGCTTCTCTCAACCTCAGGGCTTCCCCACCCTCACAGGGGACAATTTCTCCCTCATCTCCAACCCAGAGCTGTTCCCTGTCAGTTTGGAGCCAGGTACCTGCCAGCACACCGCTCTCCTCACACTCGGCGATTTTAACACAAGCTGATGATGCTCTCCCATTAAATCCTTGCTGAGCAACACTCAGCAGTGAGCTGAGCACTCAGGATGTGCCCAACAGCTCTCCAGAGCTCAGCCATGTCCCCACCTGACTGCCACTGCCCTCCCAGCCTTTGCTTCCCAGGGCCAGGGAGTAATTCAGGCTGCAGGGAACCTCCTGAGCTCTCCAGTCCAAACCCTCGAGTGGAAGAGCCCAGCCAGGCCCTCAGGGCTTCATCCAGGCAGTGCTGAGTTCAGCTTTTCTGGGGCACCTTAAGGTGATTTTTACAGGATCCTGGAACCGTTAAGTCTGGAAAAGCCCCCTGAGATCACTGACCCAACCATTCCCCAGCTCTGCCAGCCCCACATGGCCGTGTCCCCAGGTGCCACAGCCAAACGCTTTTCCTACATTTGCAGTGAGGGTGACTCCACCACTGCCCCGGGCAGTCTGTGCCAGGGCTGGAAAACTCTGGAGAAGTATTTGTTGTTAATAACCAACCTAAACCCTAGGCCCAGTCTGAACTTCTCCTGTTTCATCTCATTCCCTCTCTCTCTTGTCCTTTTCCAGTGGAAAAACAGTAGAGGACTTTTGACGGGAAGCTTTAGGCACATTTTCCTGCTTGGTGGCCCAGGTCACCATTTAACCCCACACCTCTCACCAGTCCCAGGAACAGCAGAAAAGGGGAAAAAGGAAGGAAAAGAGAATCTCCCCATGCCTGAGGAAAACAAAAATGGGGGAAAGAAAGAGAAAAGACAAGTGAGGAGAGAAAAGCTCATTTTGTCTATTGAAAAGATTCTGTTTAATAAAAAATTGATGATATTTTACTGGCCGTTCCCCTTAAAATGATTCCCATCCCTCTACTTTTCATCTCACTTGGCTCCTTTCGGATAATCAATCAAGAGTTTCCTGGGACCCACCAGAGGCTCCTGCACACAGCCCCTTTTGAAGTGGGAGGGAAGGGTTTGTCCTAAATAAATAACAAATAAATTAATTTTTGCTTTGTTTTTTTCCTATAAGGAATAATGCAAAGGGTTTCAAAGGAGAGGGAGAGGGAGAAGGAGCAAAGAGAACAAAGAGTCTCAGCTGCATCCTGAGGGCACAGACACAAAAATCCCCCAGGTCAGCCCCTGGCTTCTCTGGGCAACCTGTGCCAGGGCCTCCCCACCCTCGCAGGGAGGAATTTCTCCTCCAGCTTAAAGCCATGTCCACCTGACTGGCTCCAACTCTCACTCCCCAGCCCAACAGAAGCAGGTGTGCTTTGGCCCCCAGGTTTGGAGGAAGAGAAATCCTGGGCAAAGTGAGAATGCAGACACGTGTCCAGGCCATCTAGCAAGTCCTTGCAAAGGGAAGCACTGAGCCCACATCCCCCAGTCCATTCCAACACGCTTTGTCCAAGTGAGCCAGCTCCCTCCTCAGACTCAGAGAAACCCCTTGTGGACTCCAAGATCTGATCCCACAAATTGATTTCTGCAGCCGTGCCACCCTCTTGTTAACATCTGCCTTGTTCTTGGCCTGCTGGATCAGCCAATCCCTCGGGAAGTCCTGGCTGCTTTCCCTGGAGCTCCACAGAGTGGGAGTGGAGAAAAGCACAGCCCAAAGGTTCTTCAGCCAGGCCTCACCTCACTCCATGCCCTGTGATTTATTTAAAAGCAGCTTGGGAAATATCTGCAGCAAACAGCTGTCCCCAAACTGCACCTCTCAGCCATTCAGCTCAAAGATGCCACATCCCATGCATGTCATCCTCCCCTTCCCATTTTAGTCAAAACTATCAGAAAACAGGAGATCAGAGAACCAAAATAAAAGTCACCAGCCCCAGTTAATTCCTTGGCAAGGGCCTGGTGCCATCCTTGGGATGTTCACTTGCATGTTCATCTCTGCCAACAGCATCCTTAAAACGCCACAGGGTGGGATGAAGGGATTTAGCAGAGCATGAAGCCCTGCAGGAAGTGTCCCTTGCTCTGCTGGGAGCCGCTCCTGGCTCCAGGAGCTCAGCCGTGCCTTTACTGGGATGTCAGGGGTGAAAGGACCCGAGGTCAATCCTGAGACTCACTGGGGCACCCTGAGAGGGTGAAAAGCTGATGTTTGTGAGGGAGCTCTTGGCTTGGAACAGCCCAGGGAATGAGATGTGTGGCTGATCCCATGGGAGGGCAAGAGCTGAGGGAGCTGTTGGACTACTAGCTGGTGATGGAATCTGGGAATCATGGAGTGCTTTGGGTTGGAAGGATGTCAGAGCCCACCCAGTGCCACCCCTGCCCTGGGCAGGGACACCTCCCACTGTCCCAGGCTGCTCCCAGCCCCAGCCTGGCCTTGGGAACTGCCAGGGATCCAGGGGCAGCCACAGCTGCTCTGGGCACCCTGTGCCAGGGCCTGCCCACCCTGCCAGGGAACAATTCCTGCCCGATATCCCATCCAGCCCTGCCCTCTGGCACTGGGAGCCATTCCCTGTGTCCTGTCCCTCCATGCCTTGCCCCAGTTCCTCCCCAGCTCTCCTGGAGCCCTTTAGGTACCAGGAGGGACTCTGAGGTCTCCCCAGCCCCAGGCTGAGCAATGCCAGCTCTCCCAGCCTTTGCTCACAGCAGAGCTGCTCCATCCCTCTGATCAAGCCTGGGCTCTCCCACAGCTCCAGCTCCTTCCCGTGCTGGGCCCCAGGGCTGGGGCAGCTCTGCAGGTGGGGTCTCACCTGCATGGACACCCCGGGAGCAGCTGGAGCCATGGGAGGAGCAGCCCCAGCACTGAACTCCTCTGCTGCTCAAGTCAACCAAGAGGTGACCCGAGCTCTGAACCTCAAACCTCTCCCCTCACCTTGCTGGCACCTCCCAGGCTGGCACTCAGACCTAGGGGTGCAAACACAGCAGGCTGCAAGGCTCTGGACCATTCCAGAAGGAAGAAATCCCTGGGAAGGACTTTCCAGCTGCTCTGGGGGCAAAGGCAGGGCAGGGCTGGGAGAAGAGAGCCCAGTGCTTGAGGGCAGGGCCCTCTGGTTTTCTGCACCAGAAAGCAGCGCTGCAGGCTGAGCCCGGCTGCAGCGAGGTGTTGGCAGCGTGTCAGTGCTGCAGGAAATCAGCAGAGGTTAAGATGGTGTTAATTTGTACACACACAGGGGATCGGGAGCACTGGAAGCTGGGCAGGGAGAGAGGGAGGGAGGAGGAAAAGAGGAGGAGGAGGCAGAGGACTTGCACACGAAAATGTTGGGTTTATGTGTGTGGGGGGGTCCATTTCCAAAGCAAGAATACAAATGATCCCAACAAAGCCCAAGCTGTCCTGAAACCCTGTAGCCAATTAGTGCACATCAATAATTAATCAGCTCTCGCTATTGTGCAGCCCGGCCTGTGCTACCCCAGCCCCTGCCACACTCACTCTTTCCCATCACAGACACACTGTTATGACACATAATGATATTGTCCATGAATAATTTAGAGCAGTTTTTCTCCTCTTCTCTCTCTGTCTCACTCTCTCCCTGTGCCCTTATTAGCAGAAAATGTGGAATATATTCTGGGAGGAGGCGAGCAGGGAGCTCCTTCTGTGAGGATCAGCCCAGTCCCTGCTTCCTCAGGAGCTGGAAGCAGTGACCAGCGCTCCCAGCACGGCCCAGGGTGGCCTGCCCTGGGTGGAGGGGCTGGCCTGAGGGGGGCCTTGCCTTGGAAAACCCATGGAAGCAAAGACTGCACCATCTTCAGGGTCAGGGGGGAGCTGCACCTCCAGCCCGTCCTGGCTGGGCTGGGCCTCCTTCCCTTCCAGGCTGAGCTTTACCTCCATCCCTTCCAGGCTGAGCTTTACCTTCATCCATTCCAGGCTGAGCTTTATCTCCATCCATTCCAGACTGAACTTTACCTCCATCCCTTCCAGGCTGAACTTTACCTCCATCCCTTCCAGACTGAGCTTTATCTCCATCCCTTCCAGACTGAGTTTATCTCCATCCCTTCCAGGCTGAGCTTTACTTCCATCCCTTCCAGACTGAGTTTACCTCCATCCCTTCCAGACTGAGCTTTATCTCCATCCCTTCCAGACTGAGTTTATCTCCATCCATTCCAGGCTGAACTTTACCTCCATCCCTTCCAGACTGAACTTTACTTCCATCCCTTCCAGACTGAACTTTACCTCCATCCATTCCAGACTGAGTTTATCTCCATCCCTTCCAGGCTGAGCTTTACTTCCATCCCCAGCAGCTGGAACTCCACCTCCATTCCCATTAACCATTAAGGTGTTAATTATTGCAACTGACTGATCCCTGTGCTGAGCCCTCCATAAGATTATGGGACCAAGAGTGGCAGAAGCACAGATCTCAAAACGAATATTTTTTAGACTAAACTGGGTCTAATCAGGGCAAACACTAAATTTGACCTGGTTTTCTGCTGGCTCCACTCTCCTTCCAGTCCTGGCTTCCCATCAATCACTTTTGTCCTCGTGTCTGGCAGGCTCTGCCCTTCTCATCAGAGACTTCAGGGCCTCTTGGCTGAAGTCAGGCTCATGGGTGAGGATTTTTAGGGATTATAATGTCCCCATGGAATAAAGATGAATATAGAGGGGGACTGAATTAGCACCTGTTTCCTGGGAATTGTGGAATGAGATTAATGCAACTCCTGCTTGTCCTTGCCACAGATGACAAGGGGAGGATTAATTAACCCTATCGGCTATTCTTCTGAAATTTGCACAAGGATTTCTTCCAGCATTTCTGCCCCCAAAAGCAGAGGTTGTTTGGCTAAAATGAATTTGGGGAAAGAAAAGTTTGTTCTGAATTCAAGCACCGGAGTGTAGGAAATTCAGTTGCCCTCTGCCATGAGACCTGATGATCCATCCAGAGTCAATAATCCAAACTTCCCATCCTGCCATCCTCACCTGAGTTTTGATGCCACTGTGGGCTCCAGCCAACTGCTCTGTCCTGCACACCTGGGTCCAGCCTGGAATGCTGCTCTCGTTGGGAATGAAGCCCAGGAGCCAGGCTGCAGAGGTGCCTGTCCTGGTGGTCCTCCAAGGTTTTCCACAGATGATCATCTGGTACCTTCAGGTCTGGAGCTTCCAGACCTAAACGTTTTCTTTAGGAACTGAACTTGACCTGAGTTGTTTGAAATGAAAATCCAGAACCATCCTTCTGGAAATAAGGCAGCCCTGAGCCTGGGGCCCTCCATGGGACCTCTGGCAGGACTTTGGGAATTTGATCTCCAAAGCCTGGAGAACTCAGGCCGCAGCACTCGAGGTGTCCCAGCAGTGCCAGCACAGGGGACAATCCTGCCCTGAGCAGGAAAGGATGTGGTCACACAATTTTTGATACAGAAATCTCTCTTGTCAGGTGCTGTCACAAGATCCAGAT
Source organism: Passer montanus (assembly GCF_014805655.1). NCBI lineage: Eukaryota > Metazoa > Chordata > Aves > Passeriformes > Passeridae > Passer > Passer montanus. Next base: position 2,827,388 of record NW_024372813.1, read on the forward strand.
GGCCCCTGTGGTTCCTGTGCCCTGGAGGCACTGTTTGGTTTTATTTCCATGCTCCAAGCCCGTGCCTGTTGTACCTGTGGGGTTTCCTCTCCTGGATCTGTGGTTCAGGAACAATCCCAGCAGCTCTGTCCTCGCCTCCACATTCCCAGCACAGCATCAAGGATCCTCCATCCAGTCCTGAGATCATTACTATTGGCAAAATAATTGCAACAACAAAACGAGGACTAAAAGCCTTGTTTGCTCCCCTTTCATCTCGGCTCTGCCTTCCTAATGTGGATTTTAAAGGGAAGAGGAAGAAGGGGAAGGAATCCAACTGCTCTCCATGTCTTCAGCAGGGCTTTACTGGACATTTTCATGCTATAAAGCACCAACATTCTTTGAGTTCAGGGAGATTTTGAAAGTTTCTCTCTGAAGCAATGACTGTCAAAGTTGGTTATTGATTGAGGCTGCGGGATCTGAGGGCTGCGTGAGGAAACCTGACTGATTATTCCACCCCTTCCTCTCTTCTTTCCCTTTCTTTCCTTTGCACCAGGACTGGATTGATCGACCCTGTCTTCATTGTCTTCCCTTCTCCTTTTTCTCTCCTGGTTCCTACTGGGGATTCCTGATTAAACTATGGCAGGGCTCAATTGATCCTCTGCAACTCTCCTGCTCCTCGCGAGGAGGAAAAACTGCCCGGCTGCATAATTCAGAAAGCAAACACAGAGAGGAGAGGCAGGGAGGAAAAATCAATACAGCTACAACTGATCCTGCAGATAAATTAGAGGGAGGATCCCTGGCAGAAGCTCAGGGAAAGTTCAGCGACTCTGGAATGGGCTCAAAAAAGCAATGGAGCACCTTGGAGCCCTTTGGAGTGGGGTAGGAAGGGAGGGATCCCCTGATTCTTTCCGTTCTTCAGGTGGGAAGCTCGGGGCTGAGCAGGAGAGACCCTCTGTAGTGTCTGTAAGAGGGGAATAAATATTCTTGTCCTTGTCTCCCTCCCCAGACTCCAGGGATCCTCCTTTCCAGCCCCAGCTGGGCTGGTCCTGTGATGGATTTCCTGCCACGCTGCCCTCTGTGAGCCAGGAAGTGGGAAATGAAGTGGAAATGGGATTCCCTGCCTCTCCAGCCTTGCAGGGGAGCAGAATAAATCAGTAAATCCTGAGGAAAAGTAGGACTGAGCCCCAGACCTGCTCCTTGGGTCACTCATTGCAGTGGCTCACCCTGACTCCTCAGAAGCAGCAGCCAAGCAGGCTTGTCCCAGGAAATCAGAACAGAAACCCAGCAGGAGTAAAACAGTAAAACAGATCATAAAACCCCCAAACGGGCTGGGTTGGAAGGGACTTTGAGCTCATCCCCTTCCACCCCTGCCATGGCAGGGACACCTTCCACTGTGCCAGCCTGCTCCAAGCCCAGTCCAGGGGCTTGGGCAAGTCTTGTCCAAGTCCAGCCTGGCCTTGGGCACTGCCAGGGATCCAGGGGCAGCCCCAGCTGCTCTGGGAATTCCAGCCCAGCCCCTGCCCACCCTGCCAGGGAACAATTCCTAATTCCCAATCTCCCATCCAGCCCTGCCCTCTGGCAGTGGGAGCCATTCCCTGTGTCCTGTCCCTCCATGCCTTGTCCCCAGTCCCTCTCCAGCTCTCCTGGAGCCCCTTCAGACACTCGAAGGGGCTCTGATGTCTCACTGGAATCTTCTCCTCTCCAGGCTGGAATTCCCAGCTCTCTGACAACAGCCAAGAGTTCCAAGAGTTTCCCTGGCAAAGGGAAGGTGACATAGAGACCGTGTCCTGTCCCTGGATAGAGGGAACTGTCCTTGGGTCTTCCCAGCATTCCCAGTTCACCCCTCCACTCCTCTCTCCAAGGGCACACGGCAAAATGGGAGAACTGGAGAAGCTGGGCTCAGAACCAAAGCCTGGGAGTGGATGGCAGGAGCAGGGCCACTGCAGCCAAGCCCTGCCTGGAAAGCAGGAATTTGGGCACATCCCCTCTCTGGGGTGGATTTGCCAGCTGAGCCATCCATCCCTGTCCTTAAGCAGCTCAGCAAACACAAACACTGCCCCCGCCACGGAGACCCAGGGTATTAAATGACAAAAATCTCCCTGGGCCCACGTGCAGCCCTGGGAGCGACCGGGGATGACGTAGGGAGGAACTCCTGGATTGTCCCAGGGCTCTGTCCCTGTCAGGCAGTGCCCGGCCCTTTCCTGGCGGGTGATGGATCCCCAGGAAGCCCCAGGCTGCTGTCGAGCTCTGCTGAGGTTTCCTGCAGCAGGGGGAGAGCAAAGGCTTTTAAACCAATATTGCTCCGTATTTTAAGATGATTTAAGATCCCAAGGACCAGCCCAGCTCCGGCTTTGCCAGCAGAGGGGATGGATCGTTCCCTTAAAAGCTTTTAAATGCGTGTGATAGAAAGGGGAAGTGCGGCTGCCTGGCTGAAAGGATTGCAGTGGCTCCAGTTTCCAGCCTGCCCACACATCACTTTAACTCTGCCTGGGAGCTGAGAGACACTTTCCTCCCGCGCTGGGATCTTCAGGGATCCCAGGAGAGCCACGCACCCAGGAGAGGGATTTCAAAAGAGCCTGGGGGACAAGAGAAGATGGAGAGGTTTTAGTGCTCCTTAGACATCCAGGTGCCTGAGTGAATTCAGCTCTTCAGGAAGCAGCACCCCTGGGCAAACCCTGCCTCTCCCACTCTGCTCTGGTGGAGGTGACCTCCCCCATTCTGGATTTCCCAGAGGAAGCACAGAGCTCCTGTTCCCTGCAGACACAGATGTGCTGGCCCTGCACCCACCCAGGCTCCAGGGAGGTCCCTGGGTGCTGCGGAGCCTGGAGCCAGCCGAGCCCCAGAGGCTGGAGGGGGCCCCAGCACCCACTGAGGGATGGATGACTCGGGTCCTGTGGGATTCAGGCTTCTCCTCGCTCTCCCTTTGCCCTCAGAGCCCTCCCAGCTGTGCAGCAGGGAACCCACAGCTCCAAGGCTCCTTTTGGAGCAGGGCACGGATGGGGCTGCCCATCCTGCATGCCCAGCACTCGACCCCAGCTGTGCCATCCTGGGCAGCCTGCAGTGCTGCCCTGAACAAACTCCCGGTTCCTCTGCCCGTGCCAGGCACTTTGCACAGAGGAATGTCCAATTTTCTGCTCTGCTAAGACTTGCAGCAGGGATGCAGACACCTTCCATTCAGTTTTCCCTCGTGTCTCTGGAAAACCTGTGCACATCCCAGCTGTTCTCCCGCATTAGAGCCATCTGCATCCCGGCTGCTGGCTTTACAGCCATTTGCACTTCTCCTAGGAATCACAGAGCAGCAGTTGTCCTGACCCTTCTGGTCCTAGGAACTGCTGGACCTGTGGAAAGGGACAACCACAAGTCCTTGGCGAAGAGGAAGAGCTCCCAGACAAAGCCAAGCCCTTTCCCTGTGGGGTTACTGGTGCAGCTCGGATGCTGGGAAAGGCTCCCTGGGCCTGGCATCTTGGTTCACTACCAATTCCCAGCGCTCCCTAATGGACTCAGATGGTGTGGGTAGAGTGAGAAGGAGCTGTAGACCTGAAGCCCAGATCCAAATTCCAGCAATTATTGATGTTCCCGGGTGCCCCTTGGCCCCCTGCCCACCACCAGCACTTGGGAGACTCAGTGATGGGTCTGGAGCATCCATGGCTCTGAGGAATCCTGCTCAAGGCTCCTGGGAACCATTAGCCACTTTATCCTGCACCTCAGGGGTGGACTCGGTGCCCTCTGAAGATCCCATCAAACCCCAGCTATTCCATGATCCTCTGATCCACCCAGGAGCGTGTCCTTGCCAGCAAACCTTGTGGCTTTCCCTACATTGAATTTCTTGTCTGCTCTGCACTCCCTCTCTCTTCCTACCCTCCAGGGATGGCTTTTGTCTTCTGCTGCTGTGCTACACGGAAACTTTTGTCATCCCTGGATCGCCTGAGGCAGTGGAGCTGACCTTGTTGCCGAGCTTTCGTTTCCCTTTCACACTGAAGCTTCTCCTCCTCTGAGCCGTGCCGAGCCCCGCTCTGAAGCTCCTTTTCCATCTTGTCAGAACAAGGCTCATTCAGGCAGGACTCAGCCATGAAAGGCACCTGCGAGAGCCTCTTGGAGCTCCCAGCTTTGGGGTAGAGCTCTGCAAGGTCAAGGACTGGACTCCAGGACCCCTGATCCTTCCCAGCTCAGGATATTCTGTGTTTCCATGGGATCAGTGTCTCTCACCTGGCTTGGATCTGTCTTGGAGGCAGAGGAAGTGAGCCACGGTCTGCCAGGCCTGAGCCCAGCTCCAGGACCAGCACAAATCCCCTCCCAAACCCTGCTCCAGCTCACACCTCTTCACGGGGTCCTTTCTGCCCCTAAATCACCTGGGGTGGCTTCAGATGGGTTCCAGGGGGTAAAACAGGTGAGTACAGGTGAGTTGTTGCAGGGAGAAGAGACAGGGAGAGAGGTGCAGGGTTTGGGCAGTTGCAGAGGAGAAGTGGGAGGATTTGTGACCCAAATATTCCTCAGAGTTACCAAAACTCTGAAGAAGTGATGGCACCTGAATTGCCCTAGGCAAGAGACCCTCGTGTAGCTCCAGCCACCTTTGTCACCTGCCTGTTCCTCCCCTCATCCTGACAGGACCTCCTTGAGAACAGGGCTGAAGAGTGAAGAGGCTTCAAGGAAACAAAAGGTTTGAGCTGATGATCACAGCTCTGAGCTTTAGGCTCTCAGCGTCTTCCCTCCTCTTGTGGACTTTGGTGCAGAGTCCTGTCCACCCCCTGGCCATGCCAAAATTGCTGTCTCGTGCTCAGTGGTGGCCAGTGGTCTGGATGGAAATCCCAGCAGCGTCCTGGCCCCACCAAACAAACCAAACTGAACAGCTCCCAGGGTAACGTGACTCATTCTTGGAGGATGGGGGCAACTTCCTTGCTCCTTGATTTTGCCTGGGCCTGGAGGATGGACAGAAGAGGTGGAATGTAATCCATGGGGAATGCTGGGATGAGGAGGGTCAGCCAAATCCATGCAGTGTCCAGGGAGTTGATGCCCCATCCCTGGATGTGTCCAAGGCCAGGCTGGATATGGGGCTGGAAGCAAGCTGGGACAGTGGAAGGTGTTCCTGCCCATGGCAGGAGGTGGGGTGAGATGGTCCCTAGGGTTCCTCCCAAGCCAAAGCATTCCCTGATCCATTGGTTCCGTAATTCCTAAGGACAGCCAGTACCATCCTCTCCCCAGACCAAAGGCGGCTCAGAGAGTCACATAATTGCATTGTGGGGAGACTAAAAGTTTTCAGGGGCTTCTTGACTTCTCCAAATTGGATTTGTGGTGCCCATTTGCTCCCAAAGTGTGCAACAGGACACGCACACAACTCATTTTTCCATTTCAAAATCCATCGGTGCTTTCACCCTCCCACGGGTGCAGAGCTCTGAGCTGTTCAATCCAAATTCCTGCAGGATCCCAGCTGCAGACCACAACCAGAATTCCCAGACTGCAGCAGGTGCTGGGCCAGCTCATCATGCAAAGGAGAGAGGAAGGGAGCCTTGATCTGAAAATGGAAACTGTCACTTGGAGACATTTGATGGGTTTTTTGGAATTAAGCCATGCTTGCCACCCATACTGGGACACTTGAGGTGAAGATCTGGAGTGTTTGAGCTCCCATTTCTCCTGCTGTGAGCCCTGAGAGCTGCTTGCTGCCTCCCAGCAGATCCTGCCACCTCTCTCCAGAGCAGCCCTTCAGCCTCCATCAGGATCACGTCGATGGGACTTCCCGTGCTCCAGTGACCCCCACCCTCCATCCCAACCTGTTCCCTGCTGCTCTTCCTTGTGCATGTCCTTTCCACTATCCCTCACCCTGGAGTAACATTTCATGGATAACTGGCGGGACACAACTGTGGGTTTCCTGCAGAGACCCTCAGAGTGATTTTCCCACTGGGATCTGTTCCCTGACAGTGACAGATGAGGAAAAAAAGGGAGAGGAGCAAAAGCAAGTTTTGCCTACAGACAAATTCATCCTTCTCTCAAAATTACTGCACCTGATCGTTTTCTCAGCATATTTCGTGGGAAGGAAAAATGATGGAGCCCGAAAATCTGCAAAACAGATGGAAGGACTCTTCCTCCTTCAGCCGGAGTCCGGCGATCCCGATTTTCAGGTGCGCAGGACTTTTTCAGCAATTCCTTTTGATCCGGCAGCCAGGAGAGGGAGCTCGGCATCCTAATGCCAGGCTCCACTCGCCGGAGAGCTCTGGAGACAATGCTGATGATTCTTTTGTTCGACAAATAAAAGAAGTGGCCCACGAGGGAGCCGTTTTGGCAGCTGCTTTATGAGGGCTGCGGGGAATTGTGGAAAATCGATGTTTGCCAAAGGCGGAATGGACAGAATTGGTGGAAGAAAACAAAAGTAACTCTTGGGCTTCGGAGGGATTATTGCAGGCACAGGATCTTGGAAAAGTGGGGTGGCTTCAGTGCCCCACCAGCAGGAGCACGGAGCGCTGGGATCTGTCGGGACCAGGAGCAGTGGGAATTCATGAGCCAGACTTGCAACTTTGGCCACCAAACCCAGAGGAAAGTCCTCTCAGTAAAAATTCCCCTCCCAGATCACCAAGGACTTGCAGGTCCCATCCACCTCAGGGGAAGCAGTAGGATATTCAGGAATTTTGTATTTGGGTGTTTAAGCAGGGGCTGTCACCGAGCTGCAGGTGTCACAGGGAGAACGCTCAGAGAATCACAATGGAAAGGGATTCCCAAATGTCCTGAACATCGGTGGAAAGAGACACTTTAAAATGGATAATTATCCCATGACAGCCTACCAGCGAGGCCAGGAATTCAGTAGGATTGGAAAGGAGACATTTATAGAAATATAAAGAGTCCACACTCCTACATCGAAACTTCCTGAGTTTAATGATGTCAGATTAATCAGTTCTGACAAGCAGTGTCACAATTCCTTGACTTCCTGAAAGTCCTGCTTCTTTCTTTCCTTTGGATGTTTAACATCCTGGGAAGAGCAGATTGTGGACCTGGCTCGGCCAGCCTGCAGATGGATGTAAAGATGTCACCTCAAGGACTTTGGGGATGCTCCTCAGTCACAGGATCCCAGAATCCTGGAGGCTGGAAAAGGCCTCCAGGATCATCGAGTCCAAGCTGTGCCCAATGCCCACCTTGTCCCCAGCCCAGAGCACTGAGTTCTGTGTTCAGGCCTTCCTTGAACACCTCCAGGGATGGGGACTCCACCACTTCCCTGGAAATGTTCTTCTTCAAGGCCCCAGAAACTACAACAGGCCAATTTGAATCCCCACATGCTGCTGGGATCCCCTAATACAGAGATGCCTGAGCACAAGGAGCTGCTGCTCTTGGTGATTCCCTTCATAATGTCACTTTTTTCCTGTTGCTCCTGGAAAATGCCATATCTAGGCATCTTTTCCTTCTGCTGAGTGTGACACCTCTGTCACATGAGCTGCAGCTGTAGGCATGGGGAAGGAAACACTCCATGATGGGAAATCTGGAAGAGTTCAATTCCTTGGCCAGGGGACCATTCATGAGCCATCCCAGCCCCTGCCAGAGCTGCTGTAACCACTCAGCACCAACAGATCCACGCCTGGATCTACTGCCCAGTCTGGCTTTTGGAGAGAGCTGAGGGATGGAGTTGAGACAGGAAGACTGCAGCCTTTCCCTGCATCCTTCCAAATCCTGTTTGGATAAGCACAGCGCCTGCAGGGAAGCTGGAATAGAATCATGGAGTGATAGGATGGTTTGGGTTGGAAGGACCTTAGAGCCCACCCAGTGCCACCCTGCCCTGGGTAGGGGCACCTTCCACTGTCCCAGGCTGCTCCAAGCCCCAGTGTCCAGCCTGGCCTTGGGCACTGCCAGGGATCCAGGGGCAGCCACAGCTGCTCTGGGCACCCTGTGCCAGGGCCTGCCCGCCCTCCCAGGGAATAATTGGTTCTATCTTCCTATTCCTCACCTGACAGATGCATTTTCCCTTGGGTTAGAGTGAAGAAAGGTTGTTTGGGGAGTGCCAGCTGGGCTATGGAGCTCCTGAACAGCAGCTGCCACTGGACTATCCACCTGGATTAGGTGGCTGCTGGCACCAAGCAGGCTGAAACCTGTGCCTGAGCTGCAGGTCCCAGCTGGCTGCTGAAGCCACCCGACTGTGATGGGGACAGCAGTGTCCCCGTGCATGGCAGGGGATTGGCACCAGGGGGTCTTTAAGGACCCTTCCAACCAAACCAGGCTGGGATTCTCTGATAACAAAATGTGCAGGTCTCAGTTCTGGAGACAGCTGTTGAGAGCTCCTGTTACAGGTGGGGACTGGAAGAGTCTTGGGTCTGGTTTTGAGTGAGCCAAAGCCTCTGTTCTCTGAAAATGTCCTGTGCTGGGAGAGGACATTCCCCACCAACCTCCCAGGATATCACTGTTCTGCCCTGTGCCTGGGGGACGCTGCCTGGCAAGGCTGGCATTTCTCCACTGATGTCTCAGTTTGTAATGCCCCTCCAGCCACTCCTTGGAGCATTCCCAGCTCTTCTCCAGTGCTTTTTGCTGCCCACATGGATCTCAATAACACCAGAAATGATCTTTGAGTATCACCATCCCCTGCTGCCCTTTCTCGGGGAATCACAGAACAGCTGGGGTTGGAAGAACCTCAAACACCACCAAGCCAAACCATTCCCCCAGTGCTGCCAAGGCCATCACTGACCCACGTCCCCAAAAGCCACATCCACATGGCTTTGGAAACCCTCCAGGATGGTGATTCCACCCCTGTCCAGTTTGTCTCCTGGCTGGAGGGACGCCCTCCCTGCCCTGCTGCCCGTTCAAACAGACAATGAAGTGTTTCATGTTTTCTGGGACCATTCCCACATTGACTTTGAAATTTATTTCCCACAAACATTTGTCCTCAAAATCCAATCTCTCTGACGGCTGAAGAAAGCAACATAAAAGAAGCAGGGCATTTATTTATAATTGAAAGGGAAAGTCCTTGGCTCTGCTGACCAGAGGTGCCAATTAGAGCCTGCTGGATGTGGATGGAGGCACCTCCTCCCCTCCCCGGCTCGCCCTGGACAGGAGAGCAGCAGGTATTTGCTGTGCTGGGTCAAGACTGGACCTCCAAGCAGGAATTCCATGGCTCCAGCTCCCCTGTCCTGAAGCCAGCCAGGCCTCAGAACATTTAGAAACTGAAAGGCTGGATGAAAGCATCAAACACCAAGACAGTTTGCAGGAATATCAACCAGACAAAAAAACCCCTAAACCCCCAAAAACCCAATTGTACCGAAACCATTGCTGGGCACAGAAAGCTCCAGATTTTGTAGCTTCCAGACAAAGTCAGCAGCAACCGTCAGAATCTGTGTTTCAAGTCTGACCTTCTGCTTTTATCTATATTTTAAACCCCACACAAGGTATACAAGGCGAATGTTGCTGTTACAGTCAGAAAAGCCTAAATAATGGATGAAGAACAGAGGCTGCATAGGGAGGCAGGAGGGGGGGGAAAGAAAAAGAAAAGAGAGAAAAAGAAAAAAGGAGGAAGAGAAAAGCTGAAGGAAAAACGAAAAAAAAAAAAAAAGAAAAAGCAAGAGAGAAAGAAAGTCAAGAGCCCTCCAAAATGCGAAGGGGCTGACACCTCTGAGCTGAGCCTGGAAGTGGGAATGTGATCCCTTCCATGGGTGGGGTGGGAGCTGGTCAGGGGCTGCTGCTGGAGCAGTTGTAATTTGCTGCTGTCAGCCCAACTCAAAATTGGGCAGTTTCTGCTCTGCCTCTGCCCATGATCCCAGCTCCTCTTCCAGAGGGCAATATCCTCAAGGGAAGGAGCCAGGAGAGGTCTGGAGCTGGATGTGGTGAGAGGAGAAGGTGTTGGACAGGCTGTGCTGTCCTTGGGGCTGCCAAAATATTGCCAGGACTGGATCCTCCTGCACTGAGTCAGGGGGTGAGGATGAGACTTATCTGTGGAAGGTGTCTGGATGGAAACACTTGCTGGATGCTTTTTTATTTCCATGAACATTTGTCCTGGAGGCAGCACTGTGATTTTGCAGCAGGGCTGGGAGCACCAAGGATGTTACCAAGGGCAGGTAACATCCACTGCCAGGATACCCCACAGCAGAACTGAGACCTCTGAAGGGCAGAGTTTCCACAGAGTTAAATATTTGGAGAGGCTTGCAGGAGGCCTCCTCCTTCCCTGCCTCCATCCCTTCCTCCCAGCCCTGCACGGAGCTGGCTCCAGGCAGCAGGGCTTGAGAGCCTGAAGAAGCAGAATGAAGCCATCAAGGCTTGGCGTGGAGGCAAACTGCATTTCATTCCCTGCAAACTGCATTTCATTCCCTGCCAAGTGCCCAGTCACTCCTGCTCGCCTCTCAGTGGGCTCCTGTGTTCCGTGTCCGGGCTCCCTTTCCAGGTGCTCGCTGGAATTTAACTGGATTTTAACTGGAGTGCGAGGCTGTGCTGGGAGCAGGACACAGCTCCTGGTCAGCCCAGGCTCCCTCTCCTCCACACATCCACCTTTGGAGAGATGCCAGGAGCAGCTTTGTATTGGATCCTCTCTGCTGGTGACCCAGGGGCTGCCTGGCTCCGAGCCCACCCAGCACAACGAGTGGGATGCACTGCAGGCTGTGCTCAGCCTCCAACCCCTGTGTGTGACAGGGCCAGAAAGGGCAGGCAAGAGGCTTCCTTTCCACCAGTCCCTTACAGGGTGACCTCCCCTCTCCCCTTGTCACAGCCCCTGGCACTGACCCAGGATGGTATCACTGCATCACCCCTCTCCTTTCATAAAATCCCACAACAATTTGGGTGAGAAGGGACCTTAAAGCCCATCTCATTCCAGCTAGAGCTGGGAGGAACCTTCCCCTATCCCAGGCTGCTCCAAGCCCCATCCAACCTGGCCTTGGACACTTGCAGGGATCCATGGGCAGCACAGCTGCTCTGGGCACCCTGTGCAGGTCCTCAGCACCCTCACAGCAAAGACTTTTTCCAAATATTTAATCCTAAATCTAATCCTTCCTTGTATGTACCCTCTGCCTGCTTAAAGCCTGAGGTCTAACCACTAGGATGACCCTGGCCATGCTTGCAGGGGTTGTTATTCCCAGAAACTTTGGTGTTTGGACAGTTGAGTGCTCAGCTGTGTCAGACACTTGCACCAGTAACAAATGGCACAGCAAGAAGTGGGGAAGGTGGGCCTGGAGGCACAACTGTGGGGCAAGGACACCATCTCCATGGGGAAGTCCATCCCACCTCCCAGTCCATGCCCTGAGTCTCCTGCAGATGTTCCCACCTGCACAGAGGTCCCCTCATCTCCTGGTGTAGATCCAAACTTTTCCCAGTCAGCATTTTCCTGGCAGCAGAAGGAGCAGGGGAACAGCAAGGTTGGTAAAAAAATGTAGGAGTGAAAATGGGTCTGGAAAGTCATTCATTTATGCACCAGGGGAGCGAGATGTTCCCTCACTCATGGGTAGCACAGAGCCAGGTCAATGGGATCCATCAGTAATTAATGGTGGCAGGACAGGAGGAGGCAGTGTGGCCAAAGGGGAGACTCAGAAAAGGCTCCAAAGCCAGTCCAAGCTCTGTCAGTCAGCTCCTAACAAGGCTTCAAAAGGAATCCCGGGCATCCCAAGATCCCTGCGGGTTCCTGCAGCCATCCCAGGAAAAGCAGGGTGGGAGGGGGTGGCTCCAGCATCACCGACCAGACCCAGTTCTGAACAAGAGAGGACCCAAAGTGCTCTATGACTGCAGACCTGTCTGGGGTCACCAGGACACCTCAGGAAGGTCCCAGCATCAAGGGGTGATGGATGTGGGAGCTGTGGGAGCTGTGGGGGCTGTGCTGTGGGACAGGAGCCTCCACTCCTTCACCCAAGGCTGGAGAGGCTCCAAGGCATGACATGTTTGCAGGCTGTGAGACTGACCCAATGAAAGAGGTTTCTTTAGAGCATCGTTAGATTTGGTGATCTGAAAGGTCTTTTCCAACCTAAATGATTTCAAGAATGAGGAAGAAAAGAGTCTGGGAGTGAACTGGCCTGTTAACAGACGAATTCAGTGATCCTAGAGGCCTGTCCACCTGGATGATCCTGCAATTCCATGGCCTGCACAGCCTGTCCTGGGCTCTCTACAGGCTCAGGGGGACTCCACAGAACCTGTTTGAAGTCACAGAGTCGCGGAATGGTTTGGGTGGGAAGGGAACTCAGAACTCATCTTGCTGCAACTGCCTGCTATGGGCAGGGAAACTTTCACCAGCCCAAGTCCTCTTGCAAAACCCTTCACTCGGAATTTCCCTGTTGGAAACACGAAGCTGAGCCGTTGGATTGATCTCCACACTCCCGTGGCTCCGATAATCGCAGGCCATGGCAGAGGCCACAGCACCTGAGCTCTAATTGAACCTTTGCTCTCAGCGAGGCCCGAGGAGGAACACCCTACAGAGGGAGCTTTCAGGTTCCCTTAATTTAACCAAAATATCCTGCAGCCCACTTAACAGCACATTATGAAATTTCCTCATGAATAATTAACTCTGAACTGCGATTGACATCATGAAGCATGTGGCTGGCTCAGGCAGTGCCTTCCAGCAGCCAGTGCCTCACAGGGGGATGCACAGCTAGCAGGGCAGAAATCAGCACTTCCCCAGCAAGAGCAGGGCCTGGTGCAGCTGCTGCTGGGCAGGGCAGGCAGCTGCTCCCCAGTGCTCCTCCAGACACGAGACGGGGAGGACAGGATGGCCAAGCCCGAGAGCGGGATCGGGGTGGCAGGAGGTCAGGGAGTTTTGGCCAGGAGAAGTTCAGAGCTGTGTCTGAGGCCTCTGGGCTGTCAGCGGGGTTGTTGTGATGGGGAAACAGCTCCTGGTGCAAGGAAAAGCTGCTTTTCTCAGCACTTGAGCCACTGACAGCTCCTGGCAGCTGGTGCTGGAAGGCGAGGCTGGAGGTCCCTGCCAGACACGGGGACTGCTCCCTGCTCCCGGGGACGGCACAGCCCTGGGTGCTGCACTCCCATGGCAGGCACGGGCACTCCCACAGGCTCCAATTCCGCCAGTGTCACTCCTGCCTGCTGTAATTTTCTCAGCTTCGAGGTATCTGAGAACAAAACTTGGCCCAGGGCTCGAAGTTTCCCAAGGGAAAGCTCCTCTTCAGGAGTCGGTCTCATGAACACCCGGCCGGCTTTGCATCCCTCTCACAGAGCTGGGCTGCTCCAGGAGCCGCAGGGAACCCCAGCACAGCCTCTCCACCAGCCGGGCCACCAGCCCCTGGGGGACGTGTCCCTGTCTGCCCACCTGCCTTCACACCCGAGGGGACCCAGCCTCGGGGGGACGAGCAGCGGGGCTGCCCTCCGCGATGAATTAGTCACGGCCAGAGGGGTGACCCCGTGTCCTGCTGGCTGCACCGCGCAGCTGTCGGCGGCTGGGAACAGTTGTGGAGCAGAAGATTCCCATAGTTTTGACTGCAGAGTGAATCCAGAGCCGATCCCTCAGCCTCTCCCTCAGCCCCCTCCTTAAACTGTGTGTTTTAATAAAGACATCCAGGCAGCGCGCTCGGAAAGCTCGCTTAGATCTGAACTAAAGAGCACAGCCAGGGTGGGAAAAAATCCATGCGAGAAGCCGGAGGAAGTCAGCATTCCATGTGCTGAGCGAGGAGAGAGCCGGGCACGGCAATCGGGGGCTCCGGGAAGCGCCGGCAGGAGCGTCAGCGTGCGGGGAGCGGCGGCTCCCGGGCAGCCCGGGGCTCCGGGGCAGCGGCTGCAGCCCGGGGCTCGCTCCGGTCCCTCTGCCCGGGGCTCGGTCCGGTCCCTCTGCCCGGGGCTCGCTCCCGGTCCCTCTGCCCGGGCTTGCTCCCGGTCCCTCTGCCCGGGGTTCGGTCCGCTCCGTCCGCCCGAGCTGCTGCCGGCGCTGGGGCAGCGGAGCGGGGCCCGGGCACAGCCAGCACCACCGGGAGCAGCTCTACCTGGAGGGTGCCTCTGGAGGAGGGATGGTCCTTCCCGCAGGAAGGAACCCCACAGGAGAGAGTTCCCCGTGCCAGGGGGGCCGGGAGAGACGGAAGAAGAAAAGGAGCCGTGCTCAGCCTGGGACACGCGGCCACAATTCCCCCGGGTACTGCAGAAGCTGGGCTGGAGCAGTTGTGAGAGGGTCCTTGAGCAGCTGGGTGGGACCAGGTGTGAGGACAGACTGCCCAGACAGACAGACAGAGCTGCCTGGGAAAGAGGGAGTAGGGAGGAGCAGGAGAGATGGTGGAGGGGCTGGAGGGAGAAGGTGAACAGGGAAGGTACAAGAGGGAGCAGACTCACTGCTGGTGAGACTCAGGGTGAGGGAAGGGGCCTCCCAAAAAACACTGAGTGATTTGGGTGATGCCATTGCTGCCCTGAATCCCCACTGCCAGCAGTGGCACCCTGACCCAGCCCTGCGTCCATTTTAGTGGCTGAAAGATGATGAATTTGTCCTTCCTAATCTGAGGATCTGGAATGCTGATCTCCTTGGACATGGTGCAAATATTGTTAAACAACGGGAAAATTCTGCCCTGAAGATCTACCTTGGCGATGGGAATTTGTTCAAAGCCTGGATAGATCACAGATCCAGTGTGGTGGATACTCCCCCGTGCTTTTGCAAGGCCAGCTGGTGTTTCCTCTGCTTTGCAGAAGAGGCAAACACGGCCCTGCTCCACAATTTATCCAGCAGCGAGGCTGGAAGTGCATCCTGGAGCTGGGGAGGGATGAGGCACTGTTCCCTGAGCTCAAGGCTGCTTCCCTGGAACACCTCTGGACCAGCTCCCTGTGACTGCCAGGCGGCAGCTGGGAAGTGGCAGAGTGGTAGAGCAGGATTCCAGACAAACACACGGATTTTTCCTTGTGTGAACCCAAACCCTTCCCATGCCTGCTATAAATAAACCACGGTCCTTAGCTGACACTTTCACATCACTCAGAGAGCTCCAATTTTTCTACAGCTGCTGGAGGGGTTGGTGAGGTGCTGCAGATGAAATGGAGATTTTACCTCTGATCCCTCTATCTCCCCCATCCCAAAGTTCCTAGAATCACCTGTGAGTTTCCCTGCTCTCGGATTTCCCCAAAGATCCGAAGCCAAATCCTACAGCACTTCCTTAGGGTTTATGGCCAAAAACGAGGGGCTGCTCCTGCAGGGCTCTGGGAGGGCTGGTGGGGGCAGAAGGCTGTTCCTGTAGGTGATGGATGGGGAGATAAAGGCCTCTGGAAAAGCACAAGGTTAAATTTCTGGAAGTAATTCTTTAACACAGATGAAAACAAACCAAATTTTTAAAAAACAACCAACAAAAAAAAAAAGCCACCCCCTCCCCCCACAAACAAACAAAAGCCCAATGAAGTAAAAAAAACCCCACAAATCAGTTAATTTGTTAGGATCTCTCATTCCCCACTGAAACTGGCATGAGCAGGGAGCTCTATTTTTGCACAGCCAGGGGTTGGAGGTGCTCCTACCAGAAGCAGCTGCACCTGACCCAGGGCTTGGTCCTCGTGAAGGGTGACTGATCCATCGGGGAAGGGGATAATGGCTGCTCCCTTTCCCTGGGATTGTGGGATCATGGAATGGTTTAGCTTGGAACAGCCCCCCAGCTGTTCCCTCAGCACTGCCAAGGCCACACTGTCCTATGTCCCCAAGTGCCACATCCACACAACCTTTCAATCCCTCCAGGGATGGCATCTCCACCACCTCCATGGGCAGCTGTGCTGGGGCTGGACAGCCCTGTCCATGAAGAAATTTCCCCAGTGTCCCCCCTAAACCTCCCCTGAGGCCATTTCCTCCTGCCCTCCCCTGCAGCCAGCTGTCAGGTGTGTCCCATGGAATGCCCTGCTCCATTTCCCAAACTCTTTCCCAAGCCTTTTTCCTGAGTTTCCCTCACCCTGGCTGTCCTCCCTCCTGCTCAGTAAAATCTAATGATGGTTTTACTCCTTTTTTCCCTGTAGTGGAACAGAGCCTACCCCAAGCATCTTTAAAAATACATCTGCTCTGCACTGCACTAAAACACATGGAATAATAGAAGAAAGTCAGGAGTGGGCGCAGCCTGGACCTGCCCAGCTTTCAAAGGCAGGGATCCTTTAAAGAACACGGAGCATTTTCTCTGCTCCTGACCCAAAGATGGGACGTGCCAGTAATATCTGAGCATCCCTGCATCCCTCCCCTCGGCCTGGATCCCTCTGGTACGAGGCAGTGCCTGCTGCTGTCCCTGGTATTCCTCCCCACACCTGTGAGAGCTCTCTGTGAGCACCCTGAGCTCCCTGGATGGACAGGTGGGACCCACTGGTGCTGCCCACACAGGCTGGGTGTTCCTGCCCTTGTTTCCCAGTGGGGAAATCAGCCCTTTGAGTGTGGGATTTAGCAGGACACAGGGGTTGGGGTGGCACCAGTCACTGTCACCCTGCTGCTTGGGGAACACAGATGGGCCCTGGGCCTGTGAGAGCAAGTGGGGTGAAGGGGATCTAGAGCAGCTTTGCAGCCTAAAGAATGCACCATCCTAAAAGAGGGGCAGGGCTTCCCCAGGGATTTCTTCAAACACATCTGCCTTTTCCTGTAGCCAGCAGACTCCACCCCAGCAGAGCATGGATAACTTTAAACACATCCCTGCACACTTTGGTGGTGGTGGCACTGCCACGCTGGCCTGGACCATGTCTCTGTCACATCTCAGCACAACAGGTTTAGATGCACAAATTTTTGGAGGGTCTTGGCTTTTATAGCAGGAAGAAGTAACACAAAAGAGCGTGACATGGAGGGAAACAGCTTGGAGCAAGGACTGGATTGCAAGACAGATCCTGGCTACAGCACCAGTGGCTGGGAGAGATTCAGCTGGTGCCTGCCAGCTCCAGCAGCCCAGAACTGATGGGCAGCCTTCCTTGGAAAGCCTTTGCAGCACCAGGGTTGAGATTCAGCTGTCTCATCCCCATTTGTTGGTGTCTCCACCTGAGCTGGTCATTCAGAACCCTTGCAGGCTGGAAGGTGATGAAGGTGCCTTTAAGCCCTGAGCCAGGTTTGAGATCAGAGGTTGATATCAGAGCTGGACTGCAACAGAGGCTCCTTGGTCCCTTTTCAGTGCCCCTCAGTGGAGCCCAGAGGCCTCCACGCCTCCCGGCATCCCTGCTCTGAAGGTCCCCAAAGCATCCTCATCCAGTCCCTGGTGAATTGGTGGTGTTGGTATTTTTGAGTTCTCAGGGGGCTCCTGGGGAAGGGGTAAGACCTGGCCCACCCCTCAATCCCACCAGCCTGGAGGTAAATGACTCAAGCACTCAAAGGTGGCTGAAGCTGAGCTCCTCCTGAAGGAGCTCTGGGCCAGCTCAGGGCTGGATTAGCAGGTGCCTGTAAAGGAGGAACTGCTGCTGAAGCAAAAGAGCAGAAAAATCTCAAACCTTGCTCATGCATCAGATGAACACCCAGGGTGAGAGTGGAGTGTCTATTCCAGTCAATATTCCCTTCTGTTAATGCTGTTTAGGGTCCAGTGTCAGGCTCAGGGCTGTCCTTTGTGCCCCAGGAGCAGGGAGTGCCCGTGGCACCCCTGTGTGGGTCTGTTTTCCTTCCCTAGCCCGGGTTTTTCCCACCTCACCCTGTGCCAGGTGCTCTGCAGAGAGCCTGGATTTGGAGGGATTTGGGTCCTTTTGGGTACCCAGCTGGGGCCCTGGTGCAGGAGGAGAGACCCTCAGGAGAACAGGAGCTGAACACAGGACCCGAGACACTGGACCATGGCAGGGACCTGCTCCTAGGAGTGTCCTGGCTGCCAGAGCTGCAGGAAGGAGAAGCAGCTTCTCCCTGAGCTGTGCCCAGGAGAGGCTGCTCTGGAGCAGGGGGCGGGGGAAGCGCAGGGGGCCCTTCTCCTCCTGCTTCCAGGCTTTTCCCTGAGGATCCCGGAGGCTCACGCTGGCCTGGGCGTAGTGGGAACTGCTGGAGCAGGAGCAGAAAGAGGAGTAGGAGCAGGACCTGCAGCTGCAGCAGGAGCAGGAGCAAGGGCAGGAGCAGGAGCAGGAGCAGGGGGAGGAACAGGAACCGAGGTAGGAACGGGAGCAGAAACAGGAGCAGGAGCTGGAGCAGGGTCAGCAGCTGAAGCAGGACAGGAGCTGGAGCAGGGACAGGAGCTGGAGCAGGGACAGGAGCTGGAGCAGGGTCAGGAGCTGAAGCAGGGTCAGGAGCTGAAGCAGGGACAGGAGCAGGAGCAGGACAGCAGCTGGAGCAGGGACAGCAGCTGGAGCAGGGACAGCAGCTGGAGCAGGGACAGGAGCTGAAGCAGGGACAGGAGCTGAAGCAGGGGCAGGAGCTGGAGCAGGGACAGGAGCTGGAGCAGGGACAGCAGCTGGAGCAGGACAGGAGCTGGAGCAGGGACAGGAGCTGGAGCAGGGACAGGAGCTGGAGCAGGGACAGGAGCTGGAGCAGGGTCAGGAGCTGGAGCAGGGACAGGAGCTGGAGCAGGGACAGGAGCTGGAGCAGGGACAGGAGCTGGAGCAGGACAGGAGCTGGAGCAGGGTCAGGAGCTGAAGCAGGGTCAGGAGCTGGAGCAGGGACAGGAGCTGGAGCAGGACAGGAGCTGGAGCAGGGACAGGAGCTGGAGCAGGGACAGGAGCTGGAGCAGGGACAGCAGCTGGAGCAGGGACAGGAGCTGGAGCAGGAGTAATAGCAGGACCAACAAGAGGAGCAGCGGCAGCAGCAGGATCAGTCCCTGGGCCGGCTCCTGCCCGGCGCCCCGGGTGTGATGAGCTCTCCAGGCCTCAGCAGCGCTCCCGGAGTCTCTGCCCGCCCCTCCCGGCCTCCAGCCCGCTGCTCCTCGCCCGGAGCTGCCCATCCTTCGCTCGGATCTCGCCTTACCTGGCGGCCGCGGGGCCGGGGGTCCCCGGGCGGCCCCGCTCCGGCTCCCGGGCGCAGCGCTTTGCATTTGTGCCTGGGAAATACCCACCCGGCGTTTTATCGGCGCGGCTGATAAATATTGCATCGCCCGTGAACTTGGCGGAGCGGGGGCACCGCGGCACCGGCCCCGGCACCGGGCACGGGCCGGGAGGGGCGCGGGGGAGCCTCGGGAGCGGCTCCGGCTGCGAGGGGAGCCGCGGCAAGGGGGGGCCGGGGCCCCGCTAATGCTGCGCGGAGCCGGGCCGGGCCCCCCCGGGCAGCACTCAGCATCCCGCCTCATTAAAGTTTCATCGGCAGCGCTCGGCCAAGGTCTATTTATGAAAATGCGCTTTTCGCTGCGCGGAGAAAACAGGGACGGAGCGCAAGAACAAAGGGATGGGCTTTGGGAAGCGCCCGGGAATAAAGAGAAATGTGCGGGACGGGTGCGGGACGGGGTGCGGGAATCCCACGGCGCGGGCGGGGCAGGCAGGGCTCCGGCGGCCACCGCCGAGCTGGCCCCGCTCGCCCGGGCGGAGCAACTCCTCCGAGAGTTCTTTCGGGAGCCGCACAATTTCCCCTCTTTTCTTTCTTTCTTTCTTTCTCCTTTTTTTTTTTTTTTTTAATTTTTGGGGTTTTTTTTGCTTTTTGGGGGTTTTTGTCTGTTTGGTTATTTGCCTTTTTTGTTTGTTTTTCTTACTTCTTTGTGGAGTTTTAGGGTTTTGTTTGTTTGTATTTTTGTTTGGTTTGTTTTATGTTTTTTGTTTGCTTTCTTGGTTTTGGTTTTATTTTATTTCCCTCCATTTCATTAGTTCACTTTCATTTATTTTATTTCACTTGATCGTATTTCATTTCCCTTTATTTTATTTCATTTAATTTTATTCTACTTTATTTTTTCTTGTTCTACTTTGGTTTTCCCCCGTAAAAGCCACAGGGTCCCGGCTGTCGGGCTTCAACACCTTGACGTGCGTTTGATTTTTCTTTCCCCCGAACAAGTTATAAAACAAAACAAAACAACAATAAAAAACCACCCACAAACAAAAACCCAAACAAACAAAAACCCCTCAAACAAAAATAAAACAAAAAAAACCCAAACAAAAAAAAATATATATATCCTTTATTTTTAGTCCTTTTTTCCGCGTGTCCCCAGGACGGAGCGGAGCCCAGGTTTGGATTCCCGAGGACAGAGGGACCCGCCGGTCCCACCCGAGGGGAGCGGGAGAGGGGATGCTCCTTTCGGGGCAGGCGGGGGTGACAGGGACACCCGGGGGTCGTTCGGGGAGCTGCCGGCTGCTGCGGGCAGCGCTGCACCGACCCCCGGGCCAGGGGCTGCCCGGAGCCGCAGTAACTGCAGGAGGCAGGAGGGTGAGGTAAAACGTGCATGATTTATTTGAAATGCTGCAGCGTACACAGACACCAAAATTTCATTCAGCACACACACAGCGGAACGAAATCTCCTTTAATTGAAAAAATAAAATTAATAAAAAGAAAAAGAAAACAAAAGGAGGCAAATTTCTCTATTAAATATGCAAAGGAAAGGGGGGAAAATTAGAGTTTTCTTGCCTTCGAAAGTGCAGTTTCCTATGCGCAGAGGCAGCCGCCCCGAGGCCGGGCCGGGCTCCGTCCCCGCTGCCTCGGGCCGCTCCCGCCGCTCCGCTGAGCCCCAAGGACGTGATTGTCGAAGCTTAGGATTTTATACAGTGAAAACCATACAGAAATCGAACGGTTGGAGTGAAACCAACGCAAAATAAATCTCCATTTCCCCGAACAAACCGCGATTCCAAGGACGGGCCAATTTTTTTTTTTCTTTTTTAATATTTTCTCCCTTTTTTTATATTTTTGATTTTTTTTTTTCAATTTAGCCGATGAGGTAGAAAAAGAAATGGTACTGCAAAAACGCGATGGGTTTGCGGGGGGCAGGGGAAAGAACAAAACCATGCAGGTGCGTGTGTGTGCGTGGGTGTGCGGGGACCCTGGCGGCGGGGAGCACCCCGGTTTACAGCTGGCTTCCAGCTCGTTTCCTTTCTCATTTCTTTTCCTTGTTTGATTTTTTTTTTTTATTTTTTATTTTTTTTAAGAAGAGGAGCGGACACAGAGGAGCGAGCGGCGCCGCGGCCCCCGAGCCGGGAGGGGCTGTGACAAAGACCCACCGGGCTCTCGCTGCTGCTGCTGCCCCAACTCCGGGCACCCCCAAACCTCCCCCTTGGCCTTTTCGTTTTGTCTTTTTCTCCATCTTTTTTTTTTTTTCCTCCAGTTTTATCTACAAAAGCAGTCTGTACCAGTCAGAACAGCGGGGCCACTTTGCCCAGGGGTGAGGAGCAGGCACCAAACTGTTCACTTTGCTTTGGGCGCGTTTCCCTTTATTTTAAAGGTTTTTTCTTTTTTTCTTTTTTTCTTTTTTTTTTTGTTTGTTTGTTTGTTTGCTTGCTTTTTTTCCCAATTTTTTTAACCCAAAAAAAAAAAAGCCGACAACCCCAAGCCCTGTTTGGGAAGGGCCGGGGGGCGGTCGGGAGGGCAGCACCCCCCGCACCGCTGCCTCCCCAGCCCCTTCCTCAGTAGGTGGCAGAAAATTTCATCCTTTTCTGCTTCTGTCTCTGATTGCAAAACCAGACCCGCACCACGTTCTTCTTCAAGTCTAACTTCTCGGCGATGGCGGCGATTTTCTCGGAGGAGGGCCGGGGCTGGACGGCGAAATAGGCCTCGAGCGAGCGCTTCTCGGGGGCGGCGATGGACGTGCGCTTGCGCTTCTTGTCCCCCCCCGTGTAGATCTCGGGTTTGGTCATTTTCTCCCTCTGCGCCCTCTCCGCCTCCTCCAGCCACGCTTCCAGGATGGGCTTGAGGGCCACCATGTTGTTGTGGGACAAGGTGAGCGACTCGAACCTGCAGATGGTGCTTTGGCTAAGGCAGCCCACCCCCGGGATCTTCAGGTTGGCCAGCGCGGAGCCCACGTCCGCCTGGGTGACCCCCAGCTTGATCCTCCGCTGCTTGAAGCGCTCGGCGAAGGACTCGAGCTCCCGCGGGTCCGTCTCCGTCTCGGGGCCGGAGATGACGGCGTGGGACGCCAGGCCGTGGGGGTGGGACATGTTCATGGGCTGGGAGTGGTGGGCCATGTGGTTGATGGCCGACATGTGGGAGTGCGGGTGCGAAGGCGTGGAGCCCACGTCGGGGCCCGGCACCCCTCCGAGCGGGAGGGCGGAGTTGAGGTGGTCCAGCAGCTCCCCGTCCAGGCCCTGCGAGGGCTGGTGGTGGTGGTGGTGGGGGTGGTGCGTGCTCAGCACGGACGGGTGGTGCAGGTGGACCGAGGACGAGGTAGGAGTGCAGGACACGCTGCTCATGGTGTGGTAGGTGGCGTCCGGCTTGAAGGGGTGGGTTTTCTGCGACACGATATCCACGGCGGCCAGAGCCTCGGCGCCCCGCAGCAGCGTCTCGTCAAAGCCCGCAAAGATGTTCCCCTGGATCTGCACGGAGGGGCGGGGGGAGAAAAGCGGGAGCGAAACAAACGCAGAGAGCGGGACAGGATTAAAGGGGAGCGGCGTGACGGAGATCCCGCTCTGGCCCGGCGGCGCTGCCGGGGACAGGTAACGCGAACCGAGCCCCCAGATAAAAGCACCGCGGTGCCAGACACCGAGCGCTCTCCCTCCGAGCCGGGCACCCGCTCTGCCCTCCGGGGCGACCTCCCCAAAAGAGAGGCAGCGGCAGAGGCCGGGGCCGTCGGGGGTCCCGCACCCCGCGCCGCTCCAGCACGGAGCGGGGCGGGACGGCCGGAGCTCCCCGAGCGGGACCGGACCCCCAGACCCCCTCCCCCGGGAACAGCCCCCACCCGCCGGGCCCGGCGCCCCGGAGGGCGCAGGAAGGGAAGGACGGACCCCCCAAACCCAAGCGAAACCCAAACGCAAAGGGAAAGCGGAGTAAGTTGGCGAGGGTGGGCGGGCACGGAGCCCCCCGAAAGCCGCGCTGGGGCTTACCTGGGGGGCGGGCAGGCAGGCTCTGCGGATGGCTTCGGAGCTGGTGTGCAGGTGCGGGTACTTGGGCTCGTGCAGGATGGGGTGCATGCTGAACGCCTGCTTGCTGTTCATGGACATCATGGTGGGAGCGGAGCGGGGCCGGCCGGGGCAGGGCAGGGCAGGGCAGGGCGCTCCGGGCACCCGGCTCGGGGGCGCGGTATTGTCTGGCTCCGCCGCCCGGCATCAATGGCATTATAGCCCGGCCCCCCCGCCCCCCGCCCACCGGGAGGGGCCGGGGAGGTCCCTCCCACCGCCCGCCCCCGGGCAGTGAGCTAAACCGGGGCTCAACCCCCCATTTCCGCCCCTCCCCGGCTCTGCTCATTCTGCAGGTGCTCCCCTCTCCCTGTCACCCCTTGTCGCCTCGGCTCGGGGGGACATCACCTCCCATCCAGCCCTGTCCACCCTGCCCGCCCTGCCCGCAGCTCCCCGGGGGGATTTGGGGAGCAGAACAGCCCGGAACCCGGGACTGAAGAGGAGCCATTCCCCTTCTCCCTCTGAAGGGAAGAACCTTGGGTCAAAAATCATAAAAACAAAGAAATCAAGAAAAGTTTCACCAACTTTCTTTTTCCCTGCTTCAATGACTCTCCCTGGCTTGTTCCCCCAATCCTCCCGTGCAGAGTCCCACGGGCTCTCCGTCTGTCTGTGCAGCCTCTCCACCCTCCCGTCTCCAGCTCATCGCTGCCTCTGCACTCACCCATCCATGCGAATTTCCCCACAGCCTGTGGCGTTTCCTTCCCTCTTTCCCTCCCTGCCACCAAGGCCAGCTCCTGCCGCCACTGAAATGGAGTTTGGCTGCGCTGCTGGAGCAGAGGGTGGAGGGAGTTGCAGCCCCAGAAGCTCTCAAAAGGTGCATGAGGAGTGTGACAGCCCCAGCAGCCCAGAGCAGGGGGCTGCCGAGGAGGAATCCCAGTGCCTGGGGTGTTGGAGGACAGGAGGGTCCTATGCTCAGAGCAAACTTTTCCAGGGAAGCAGGTGTGCTTCTCCAGCCCCAAAATCCAGCCTCGATGGCTTTGGCGCACAGTGCAGCTGTTCCAGAGTTGGGAGCAGGATCTGTTTTCTGCTCCCTTTCCCACCCTTCTCTCCAGAGCCTGAGCACAGCATCCTCTGAGTCCCTTCTCCTGGGGATCCTCCCAGGTGTCTTGGGACAGACATGGTCAGCGAATGTCACAGGGAAAGGAAAATCCTGACCTGACCCCATGACCTGATCCCCGCCTTACCTGAGAGGCTGAACCGTCCCCCAAAAGATCAGAGAGTGGGTTGGGCTGGGAGGCACCTGAAAGATCATCCAGTTCCAGCCCCTGCCGTGGGCAGGGACAAGAGGGAACCACCAGAGAGGTTTCCTTGGTGCTGGACCTGCCCAGGAAAAGGTCAGATCCAGTGGCAGGAGGCTGAAAGGCACAATCACTGTGTCTGGCAATGCCCAGACTCGAGCACAGCCACCAAACCCACCACGGAAGTCCCCAAGATCAGCCCCGTGCAGCCCTTGGCTCGTGCAGGGGGGTGGGGGAGAGTCCCCAGGGCTGAATCCTGACTCCAGAGAAATCCTCCTGGGGAAAAACTGCACCAGCATCAAGGTGCAGGCCCTGTCACCTGCCCCTGGTGGCCTGAGACACTGCTAGCCCTTCCTGAGCTCTGGAGCGTCCCCCCTGTGCCAGGCACCACCAGGCCCTGCCACGATGCCCCAGCTCTCCGGAGGCGAGCGCAGACAGGCGCTCAGGAGCCTCTTCCCTTCTCCCTGCTGCCAGCACAGCTCTGAGTCACGGCCTCTGCTCTGCTTCTGGAGAGCTGCAGGATCAGCTGATGGCCAGGGGAGGCTGGAGGCTGGAAAGCTCCACTGAGACTCCAGCAGAATTCCTCAGGAGGGGAATTGTTCCTTCCAGGTGCTCTGCGGTGGGATCTCTCCCCTCCAGCTGGGTTTGTGAATTCTCTTACGATTCTGGGAGCTTTTGTCTCAGGATATTCCACAATTCCTTTTGCTTGGCTCTTCTTGGTGGCCCCTCTACCCCACTTTTCCTCATTTTCTGCATTTCAGCAGCCCCGAGAAGGTTGGACAGAGCAGTACAGCTCCTGGCCCTGGATTTCACTCTCCCCAAGGAAGCAAACCTGTGCCAAGCTGCATTTCGCTACTGCTCATGTAGGAAAATTGGATCAGTTGAAGTAAACAGCATTCCCTCCTTCCCATTCCTCTGCGTGCCAGCAGACCTTTCCAAACCACCGAGCCTTTGCTCTTTTCCTGTCACAGCCCTGAGCATCCTGCCCTGAGCTTTGTCCTGACAATGAACATTTTGAGCAAGGGACACTCAGGGGGATCCCTGAATGCACCTCTGGGCACCCTGGCATTGACACTAAAACACAGGGACACCACAGGGACATCAAGGACCCCCTCCCAGCCCATTCCATGGATGAACTTGTCCTCCCACCACCTCCTGCACTGTGGATCTGTGGGCTGCTCCCAGAGGGGAAGAGAGCAGGGCCCTCCATATCAAATCTCTGGGTTGAGTCAGGATTTATCAGGCTGCTCCTGGACCGGGAAAGACAAGAAAAACCCTCCTGTCTTTGTACAAAGATGTGGAAACACCACACAAGGAAAGGTTTCTACAGCAGTGATAATCACAAACATCTCAAACACTTCCACAGTTGCTGCTTAAGCCCTGGGCAGCTGAGTATTGGCACTTCCAAGGAGTGGGATGAACTTCCAGGGGACAGCCAGTGCTCTGCTCTGGCTTTCTGGGCTAAGATGGAACAGCTCTGCAATGCTCCTTGCAGCCCTTTCACATCTGTTCCAGCTTTCCTCCCTACTGACCCAAAAACTGGAACAGTGCAGTCCCAGGTCTCCTGCCCATCCCTATCAGCAACCCCCGTGAAGCAGGAAATGCTTCACTGGAATCAGAATTAAATAGAGGAAAGTCAGGATCCTTCCTATTAAAACAAATAAAAGCACTGAACAAAGACCCTCATGATCTGAGTCTTTGGAAAACAAATTCCTTCCAGGGTGATTCCAGCTTCCAGGGTAAGAGCTGGCACCCCAACCTGGTCATTGGCTTTGGGACCCTTTCTGAAATAAATGCCCGTACAGAAATGAAGAGCCAGGAGTCTCCTCACACTGTGTGCTGTGGTTCTGTGCCATGGAATGGCAAATGAATCAACAGGGCAAGAATATTGTGGGAAGCCAGTGCCCAGGGACTCTGACTTCTCATTCCCACTGGAACAACAATCCTGGACACGCTCTCCAGCAAGGTGTGAGCTCCAGGAGCTCCAGCTCTGCGTT
Source organism: Passer montanus (assembly GCF_014805655.1). Taxonomy (NCBI): domain Eukaryota; kingdom Metazoa; phylum Chordata; class Aves; order Passeriformes; family Passeridae; genus Passer; species Passer montanus. Next base: position 2,853,375 of record NW_024372813.1, read on the forward strand.
GCCTTTATGGGATGACCCATAACGTCGCAGCCTGGCTCCCTGCCTGCAGCGCTAAAGCCCGCAGCTCCGGCTGCTCCCGGCGCTTTCCAGCCGGGAGGGCTGGCTCAGCCTCTGCCCGGCCGGCCTGCCTGCCATGTGCCTCGCTGCCTCAGGCGCTTGCCTGCAGACTCCAGCTGTTTTTATTACCTAAGTGGGTTTGATTGCTCCTTCATTTGTGCCTGAACGAGAGCCCTTGGCACCCTCGTGGGCTTTAATGGGGTCTGTGTGTTCTCGCTCCCAATTAAACCCACGGGCAGCGATTAACAGCTTCCAGCAACTCCAGAGCGGAGCAGGGGGACGCGGCTTTCCAGGGCTCGGGAGAGGATCCTGCCAAGGGGACACGACTTGGTGCATCCCGAGCAGACAGCTGGGCTGGCTGGAAGTGGCTCTGTCCCCCGTGACCGCCGCCACTCTCTTCTCGTCAGGGGAGGCTCGGCTCAGCCGTCCCAGCCTTGCACAGACACATTTTCCAGCTGTGGGGGACAGTGCTGGTGGGTGCCCAGGGCAGGTGTCACCCCGAAGTGGGGGCAGAGACATTAAGGACATCTCCCTACCTGTTCTGGCTGTCGGGGCCGCTCCTGGAACAGCTCATGTGGGGCGATGCAGAGACCAGGACATCAGGGCGTGGACGGCCTTGCTCCACTTGGTCCTTCCCTCCCATCCCTTTTCCTTGTGATCCTGCCCAGGGCCTGAGCAGGTGGAAGCAGCCCAAAATGGTGAATTTCTGGTGCACTTGGGATTTTGAGCCCTAAGTTCTGACTCCAGGAGCCATCTCAGCCTGGCAGCTGCTCTGCCAGGATGGTCCTGGCTGTGCTGGGGCCGTGGCTCCAGTGGGCACATCCCACACGACCCACAGCCTTCTGTGGAACCCCGGCGAGGAGCCATCTGTCAGAATTAAGATGTTGGGGGATTGAATGCTTTGATCTCATCGGAACTGGCGTTTTCTGATGAAAATTGGTTCTGTCAGGAAATGGGTAAGTGGCACTACCTGCCAGAGGCCTGTGTGCTGGGACCGGGCATGGCTGGAGTCGGCTGATGGAGTGCAGGAATGGAATGGAAAATCCAGGCCCAGGAGCTTTGCAACTCAATTAAAGTCTGGCTTGCTCCTGGCACTGGGACAAGCCCATGGCATTGGGAAGAACATTCCTCCCACAGTGAACTAAACTTGGTGTGGGGTCAGAAACAGGACCTCAACGGGCTGAAGTGACACCTCAGGTGGCAGGTGGTGGCATTATGGAAAACTCAACAGGGACCAAATTCTGCCTTGGAATTAGGAGCAGACATCACAGAACCATGGAATCATTGAGTGGGAAAAATCCTCTCAGATTCTTCAGTCCAACCACTCCTTAGCAGGGCCACCACTGACCCATGTCCCCAGCTGCCCCATCCACACAGCTCCTGAACCCCTCCAGCCACGGTGCCAAGGTGTGGTTTGAAATATCACACTGCCAAAATCCCTGTTTCTGGAGGAAAATGCAGGAATAGCTCCTAATGAGGATGAGATCCCTTCCCAGCCAGAAGAGCAGGGTGTTTAATGCAGGCCTTGCACTTGAGGTGTAAGAGAAAGATGATCTGTGCTGGCCAACAGATCCAGCTTGTAAAAATCCTTATTAAAACCCCACTGAGCCTAATCAGGAAAGATGGCTTTTAATTAAAAAGTGCAACCATTCAGCCAACTTTTATAGGAGATTGCTGTGACCCCAGGAGATGCCAACCAGCAATAGACTCAACTCCTTCCGGAGGGAGGGATCCTTCCCATCCTTTGTTAGCTGGAACAACTCTGCCGCTTTTAAATGGACAACTTCACAGGTTTCCTGAGTGTGGTTTCTTCCATTAGGAAATGGGAATCTTCTAACAGCTCACCCAGGCAGCAAAATTCCTGCACTCCATCTCCTGCATTAGGAACCTGGAGTCCGCAGAGCGGGAGAGAGAGAGGGAGAAAAGAAAATCCAGATGGGGCAAAGTGTAGCTCGACTTTTTAATACTAAATTATTTACAGTAAGTAAAATCGTGTGTGTCAATTGTGAAAAGAGTCCAATTTGTTTGATTTACATTGCAGGGGGGTGCCCTGGGGTAGGGGGTGTTTAACTATCTCCTCTAATGTAATTGCCTATGGCAGCCCAGTAAATATTTGATGGGCTGCCTGAGCGAGGGAAGGAGCTGGGGCTGATGCTCCCGCAGCCCTCACAGGGTATCAAATGCAGCTGCTCAGGCACTACCTGAGCCCTTCCCATTGTGTAACTGGGCTGGCTTTAGCCCACTTTCAGGGTGGGAATGTGCATTTTCTGCTGGAAAACTGGTTTGTCCCCCGTGCTGTGGGTTTGTTTTATATAAGAAACCCAAATTTCTCTGTCGGTGCCTCAAAGGGAGTGTTTTCCTCAGCTTTTCAGCAGGAAAAACAGGTTTTGCTCTTGTCAAGGATGTTTCCATGGCTTGGAGATGCTGGATCCTGGCCCCAGCTAGCAGGGATTGTCCCTCAGTCTCAGGAGGGTCAGACCTTGGCTGAGGATGTGAGGGGATGTGGATGGACAGGATTGGGAAGGACGCAGAGAGGCTCCAGCAGCAGAGGTGTCTGCAAAGAATTCATAGTCCCAGCTCATGCAGCCTCTCACAGTCTTTTCCATTTTTAGTGTTTCAAGCAGCACCAGGAAAGGTTCAGTTTGGACACCAGGAGGAATTTCTTCATTGAAAGGATGGTCAGGCATTGGCAGGGGCTGCCCAGGGAGGTGTGGAGTCCCCACCTCTGGAGGTATTCATCTCTGAAAGGCCTGGACGTGGCACTCAGTGCTCTGGGCTGGGGACAAGGTGGGGATTGGGCACAGGTTGGACCCGATGTTCTGGAGGCCTTTTCCAACCTCAGTGACCCTGGGGTTCTGTGCCAAGATGGGCACGGAACTCAGTGCCCTGGGAATGGCCCCTGTGACCTGGGGACAAGGTTCTGCTGCTCACATGAGGTTGGGACAGAGCCCTGCTCCTCTCTCTGCCATTCCATAGGAATTCCTAGAGGGTAGGAAATGTCGCATCACCCGCCTGGGACGGTAAATATTTAACAAGGGGAACACCCCCTGCCTTTCTCCCAGCCTTCCTCATCCATATTCAGCTCCTGCAGCTCTTCCAGCCCTGCAGGAAACACAGAGGCCCCTGGGAAGAGGGAATTCACTGAGGGGCTGTGTCTGCAGGTCCTTTGCCCTCTGAAGGGGTTTGGAGTTCCAGATTTGGGGATGGGAAGTCAATGATCTGTGAGGTCCCTTCAAAACCAAATCATCCATGGGTTCTGTGGTTTGGAAGGGATACATGGAGGCCTCCAGCCCAATTCCCTGTTTGGAGCAGGGCCATTGAGAGCAGGTTTGTGCAGTGGAGTTTGAACCTCTCCAAGGATGGAGACACCAAAGTCTCCCCGGGCTCCCAGACAATGAGCAGGGAGAGGCTGCCCAAGATCTTCATCTACAGTCAACCAAGGGTTGGGTGGGGGTGCTGCATCCACCTGGTTTGGCATGGAAAGCCCTCAGGGCTGTGGATGGAAGGAACTGGGCTCGGATGGCACCAGCAGCCGGGCAGGGAGGGACAAGTGGGACCCACACCAAGCTCCACGGAGATCCCCATGAACCCACTGGGGTTTCTCTGGGGGTTTCTTGGGATGATAGCTGTAGCTGGGAGGCAGGAGCAGTCAGGATGGGATGGAGGAGGCATGGAGGTGTGGAGCAGGATGAGAGGCCTGCTGGGGTCCTGGGATGCAGAGGGAGGTTTTACATGGAAATCCAGGTGGATGGTCCTGGTGCCCTGGGGGTCCCGACCTGCTCCTGCCAGGACACTTCCTGTGGATGTCCATGCCTTGCTTGCTCCAGCTCTTACAGAAACCAGCTCTATTAATATCCCAGCTCTTCTTCTCGGCCCATTACTCTCCTGATGGCCCAAATTTCCAGTTAGATCCTCTCCAAATTTAAATGATCGCTTCCCCCTGTCTTCTCCACCCCCACCTTTCCGAGAGATGATGTCACTGATGACCCACATTCTCCTGCCTCCGAAGTGCCTGGCGCCGGGGCCATTAGATCCCTCTGCTGGGCTGGGACTGGCTGACAGCCAGTCCCGACCTCACAAGTAACCACGGCCATTCACCGGGAGAGGGAAGCTCCAGCCTTGCCAACAGCGTTGGAGAACGGCAGAGGAAGGAAGGATGGAGATGGATGAAGCCTCCTCCTACCCAGGGGGTGTTTCCAGGGAAGGGAGGAAGGGGAGCTCCCAAGTAATGAACAGCTTTGAGGAAGGGAAGCACCTTGGGAAGTGTCTTCCCTGTCCTACCTCCTGCAGGAGCTGGCAGGTGGGACCCATGGAACACTGGTGGGACTGGGACACCATGGACTGCTGTGGGACTGGGACACCATGGAATGCTGGTGAGATTGAGATCCCATGGACTGCTGTGGGACTGGGACACCATGGACTGCTGTGGGACTGGGACACCATGGACTGCTGTGGGACTGGGACGCCATGGAATGCTGTGGGACTGGGACACCATGGACTCCTGATGTAGCTGGGACACCATGGACTGCTGTGGGACTGGGACACCATGGACTCCTGATGTAGCTGGGACACCATGGACTGCTGGTGAGATTGAGATCCCATGGACTGTTGGTGGGACAGAGCTACCTTGGACTTCTGGTGGGATTGGAATATCATGGACTGCTGGTGGGATTGCTTTTCCTCTGATCCATCTTGCAGCCCCTGTGAATCCTAAAGCACTGCAGACTCTTGGTGGGACCTGCACTGAGGACGCTCTTGGTGGGACCAGCACTGTGACATGTGTGTCACTCCGTGTGTGCCCATCCCCAAGCCTGCAGAGCCCTGAAGTGCTGCTTTGAGCAGTTCCTCTTGTTCCTTGAGGCCTCCAAGCTCCATATCAAAAGCCAGTGGGTTTCTGCCCAGAGGAAAACTCTTTCAGTTCTGGTTTTGATTCAGTGAAGAATCTCACTCCACGTCTGAGCCAGTGCAGAGGCCAAAATTCCATCAGTCTATGGAGGAGAAATCCATGAACAGCTGGAAGGAGACGTTGCAAACAGGGGCAGGAAACAGGACAATGTCCCCTGTGCTGCGCACGGCTCTTTCCTACAGCCTTCCTGAGAGTCACCTCTGGCTCTTCTCATTCTTGTTGAGTCCCAGGCTCAGGAAAAGCCTCCAGGAGCCAAAGCCTTTGGTCCCACCTGGAGATGATGGGCTCGGGACTGGATTGGTACGAAATGAGAGAGGGAGAGGAAGAAAAGAGAGGTCCCTTGCCTTCCTCCAGCCTTGCTCATCGCCATCATCTCCACCTTGTGGCCCTGTCCTGCATCCTTTCAGCTCTCCAGCCCACTGCTAATCCCAACTCTTACGAGCCCACCCAGGTCCTCCTTGAGGAGACATCCCCAGGCAGATCCCAGCACCCCAAACACCTCCTGCCACCTGCCCAGCCCATCCCAACCAACTCCCACCACTGACCAGGGCAAAGGAAAGGCCCAGGCAGGCAGGAAAGGCGTCCCAAAGAGTAGCTATGGCATCAGCTTCTCCCAAAACAAGTCAAGTTGGACTGAGAGATGAGTTTTTGGCTGGATGATCCAAAATCTCACTGCCACAGCACCTCCAGGACACCTGGTCCCACCATCTCCAGCCCCTTTCAAAGGGATCCAGCAGCTCCAGGGCACGAACAGGTAGAGATCTCCTCATCCAAAGGAGGTTCCTCCTGGCCCTCACCTTGGCTCATTCAGCAAAGTGAGTTTCCTGGAAATGAATGCGGGGAGGGTTTCCAGTAAGAGGAAGAAGGTGAAAGAAAGCATAAGAAATAAATGCTAAGAAAATAAAAAGAAAGAAAGAACAGGAAGAACATGAGGAGAGAAAGAGAGGAAAAATAAGGAAGGAAAGAGAGAGTCTTGGTTTTCTGAGTTAGAAGCAAAATTATCTTGATTTCCATTTGAATAATTCATGTTTGCCACGGGCCATGTATTCCTGAGCTTGGGTGTCAAGTGTTTATTGAATATATCTCTTGACAGGGCACTTGTGTGATATTCAGCCATTGCCAGAGTGTGAAAAAAACACACACAACAAATGGAAAAAGAGGGGGAAAAAAGGAAACGCCAGAATGACGGCTTCGTCCGCCTCAGTTTGAGAATAATTGGCCCAAATGAAGCCCCTTTCCTTGCCATCAAGTCCCCCCTACCCCCTCCCTCCATGGGGATCCAGCCGGGGGCCCAGCACGGGTGGCTGGGATGTTGTCCCTACACCCAGAGGGAAAAGCTCTGGGATCATCCTCGAGGATGAGCCCAGCAGGTGCTGGAGGAACTGGAGCTTTTGTCACCTCCTCAGCTTTTGCCAGGACATGGAGATGTGATCCTGAAGACTTAGAGGGGTCTTATCCCAAAAGTTTCCACCTTGGAGTGAACCCCAGGTATGGTGTGAGCCAGGGGCTCAGGAGTGGCTCCTGGATGGTGTGGACCCCTCACCTCCAGCTCATATCCAGAGGGCCGTGGCTCCACCAGCCAGTGGGAAAAGCTGGAAAAAGGACATCTTCTCTTTCTGGGTGAACCAGACGAGAGCAGGGAGGTGAGCCATTCCCAATGTGATCCCTGGGATCAGAAGGAATGGGGAGTCCCTCCAGCATTGACCACGTTCCCAGTGCAGGACAGAGAGAGGCACTGGAGGCAAATGTGGTTCCAGGGCAGTGAGTGGGAAGGATTTGCCTCTGTGCTGGCCAGTCCAATTCCCATTGTTCGGAGGATTCCCACCCTCCTACCCCAGCTCTCACAGACCTTTCCCTTCATGCAGTTCTTGAAGGCAGGGTTGGGAGGGACTTTGGCTGGCCACATCCATCCCAAACATCTCCTCAGGGCAGGAGTATCTCCGAGGGGTGGCTGAACGGTTCTAAGGCCAGGACACAGGGATTGCAGCTGGGAGCAAGGACCTGCTGTGCCAGCACCCTGGGCAGGGCCTGTCAGCCCCTGTGGGACACACAGGCACTCGGTGCTTCCCTGTGTGCCTGTTCAGCTCAGACAGGAGGGGTGGAGGCCTGGTCAGTGCCCAGCACATCCCCCTGAGGTGGGATGTGGTCACATGTGGAGCTGGGCATGGTGGTGCTTCACCTTGTGGAGGACCTGGCTCCAGAATCCAAATGTGTCCAGGTGTCCAGGCAGTGGGAGGGCTCCCCATGGGGTACCTGAGGTGCATTCCCAGCCCCAGCTGCATCCTGCTGCTCCCTGCCCCACTCAGCCCTCAGCAGTGCCCAGAGCTGCAGTGGCAGGGCCACCCTCGAAGGGACACATCTCTCCCCGTGTCCCCACAGCTCCTACACCCCACAGGGGCTCAGGGATCCCCAGGATGCAGTGGGGAACAGCTCTGGGGGGAACACAGGCAGTTCTGGGGGCTGCAGCATGTCGAGTTCACTTGCAAAGTGTCTGCTGACAGGACGCAGGGGCCCGTCACACCGACCCCCATGCCCGGGACCCCAAACCCCGCAGCAGAGCTGGCCCCGGGCAGGAGGAGGGGGCAGAGCAGCCGGGCTGGCAGGCTGGGGGGCCAACACCGACACGGGGGGGCCGGGGACGAGGAGAAGGGAGCAATGCCTTCCGAACAGCCCCGGATCCCCCTGCAGAGCCCCGGATCCCCCTGCAGAACCCCGGATCCCCCTGCAGAACCCCGGATCCCCCTGCAGAGCCCCGGATCCCCCTGCAGAACCCCAGATCCCCCTGCAGCGGCTCCCAGCAGCAGCGAGAGCTCGGCCCTCCCTCGCAGGAGTCATTTGGAGACCGCGGGGGCAGGGGGAGCAGCCAGACAGGGAGACGGGGCCGGTCCCGCCCGCTGCCCCCAGCACCCAGCTCCCAGCTGGTGCAGCAGCAGGGAGCCCTGCCTGGCCATATGCTCTGCGTGCTGCTTCAATTACCCCGCGCCGGAGCCGCGGCCCCGCAGCTCCTGGGAGCGGCCCGAGGGGCCCGCGGGGGGAGCGGGGCCGCTCCGGGGCTGCCAAAAACCGGAGCAGGGTGGAAGGGCTTAAATTAGAGCAACTTCGCTCCGGGGGGGCAGCCCTGGTGCTCCCACACACGGCTTTGTGTCCTGGAGCATCCCTCGTGTCCAGGAGCATCCCTCGTGTCCAGGAGCATCCCTCGTGTCCAGGAGCGTCCCTCGTGTCCAGGAGTGTCCCTCGTGTCCAGGAGTGTCCCTCATGTCCAGGAGCATCCCTCATGTCCAGGACCATTCCTCGTGTCCAGGACCATCCCTCGTGTCCAGCAGTGTCCCTCGTGTCCAGGAGCGTCCCTCGTGTCCAGGACCATCCCTCGTGTCCAGCAGTGTCCCTCGTGTCCAGGAGCGTCCCTCGTGTCCAGGACCATCCCTCGTGTCCAGCAGTGTCCCTCGTGTCCAGGAGCGTCCCTCGTGTCCAGGACCATCCCTCGTGTCCAGCAGTGTCCCTGGAGCATCCCTCGTGTCCAGGAGCATCCCTCGTGTCCAGGAGCATCCCTCGTGTCCAGGAGCGTCCCTCGTGTCCAGGAGCGTCCCTCGTGTCCAGGAGTGTCCCTCGTGTCCATCAGTGTCCCTCGTGTCCAGGAGTGTCCCTTGTGTCCAGGAGCATCCCTCGTGTCCAGGAGTGTCCCTTGTGTCCAGGAGAGTCCCTCGTGTCCAGGAGCGTCCCTCATGTCCATCAGTGTCCCTCGTGTCCAGGACCATCCCTCGTGTCCAGCAGTGTCCCTCGTGTCCTGGAGCATCCCAAGTTTGACAACCCCATCAGGGCTGGGAGCTCCTCTGCCCCTTCTGGGGGTGGGTCTGGCTCCGAAACCTCCAGGCCAGGACCCAGCTTCTGGCATTAAGGATCCATTCCCAGCCCTAAGGGTGGTCAAAATATCCCAAGTCCTCTCTCCAGAAAGCTGATTCCTCCCAAACTGAGCCCCCAAAGACATGGTGTAAATGGGAAATAAAAAAAAAAAAGAAAATAAAAATTAAAAAAAAAAAGAAAAAGAAAAAAAACTCGCTACAGCTTTTATTTTCACAAAACATAGCCTCGTGATTGCACAGAAGTATTCATGGAAAACATTTCAGCTTCTTGAAAAATTTCTTTGTCCACTGGAAAACCAAGAAACTAAAACCTCAACCCATATTTTCTTTTCATTTTCTTACCTCCTTTTAGCTTTTTTTTTTTTTTGAAATAACCTGTGTTTGTGTTTCTAATAACTCGGGGAGGGTTAATTTGTGATTATCTAATGGAAGAAAAAAATATTTTGTTTTCCTGAGTTCTGTTATTGGATTACTCCTGATATCTCTAAGAATGGGTTGTTTCTGAGAAGGTTTAATTTGTGTTGTTCCCTAAACTTCACAACCTGAGGAAAGAACTTTACATGAGCAATACTGGTTGCTCTGGTGCTCATTAGACAGATCACCCTGGTCCTTTTCTGGCCAAAATATCTCCACCTTCTACAGAATTTTTGTTCCTTTGAGCTGAAATCAGACTCTCTGCTCCTTAGGAAAACTGGTAGGGTTTGGGTTGTTGGCTTTTTTTAATTATTATTATTATTATTTTAGGATTTTCTATAAGTTTCTAAACAGAATTAAAAAAAAAGTAAAGGAAAGTCAAAAGTACATTAAAAAAAGTGCATGAAATCATCAAGGATTGACATGAAGTTTTTCAGGTAATTCTGGAGCTCACCACCTTTGTTTCAGCTTTTTCCAGCTGTTGGCCAGCCTGGCCTTGGGCACTGCCAGGCATCCAGGGGCAGCCACAGCTGCCCTGGGCACCCTGTGCCAGGCCTGCCCACCCTCCCAGGAACTGGGAATTCCTTCCTAATGTCCAACCTAAATCGACCCCACTTCAGCTCAAAACCATTCATCCTTGTCCTACAAAACATGTGTTCCCGTGAAGCCCAGAGGGGCTGGGCTGGGAGCAGAGGCTCTCTCTGACCTGAGACAGCCCTCCTGAAGAACAGCAACTCTTCAACCCTGACCCTCCTGGAGCAGGGAAGGGAAATTAGCAAAAAGCAAATCAAGAAATAATTCCAAGTGTCAAAGCCACTTGATGAAATTGTTTTGCTTCTGGGAGACCCGCGGGCAGAAAAGCTTGCCTGAATAAATGAGTCTCAGATGCACCACGAGTGACGGGGAGCCTGGGTGTGCCTGGGCCACGGACGTGCTGCCACCGCTGGCCGCGACACTCCTGCCACCCCCGGTGCCACCCCCAGCTTCCCTCCAGCCCTGCTCCTGCTCCTCACGCTCCAGAAGAGGAAAAAACCTGCTCTGCCAGCCGAGTGGGGCAGTGGAGGGGACGGAGAGGATGCAGAGGCGCAGGGACAGGCCCAAGAGCTGCGGTGGGACACGGGAGGGGACCCCGGCCCCGGGCAGCCCTGGTGACAGCGGCCCCGGGCGGGGTGGCAGCTGCTCCGTGCGCCTGGTTTTGTTCTGGGGACAAAGAACGGCACTGGGGCAGCGGCTCAGCCCGGCTCTCCCGGCAGGGACGAGCCCGGGATGAGGCCGGGCAGGGGCTCGGAGCAGCCGGGAGCGCTCGCAGGTGATCTGGTGACAGGAGTGCGCTTTGTCCCCGCTCCTCCGGGGATGGGGACAGCGAGCGCAGGCTCCGCGGAGCAGCCAAGGCAGGGAAGGCATTCCCATCAGCAATCTCTGTCCTTTCAGAGCAGACAAAGCTCTGCCAGCGCCCGCATCTCCCGGGAATGGGATCAAAGCCACCCCGTGTCTCAGGTTATTTGTGCTCTGCCAGCACCCGGATCTCCCGGGAATGGGATCAAAGCCACCCCGTGTCTCAGGTTATTTCTAACCCCATCTTCCAGTGCCCTCCCTGGTGGTCTGGTCACTCAGCGCTGCTGGTCAGGGCCTTTCCTCCCCTCGGAGCTGTCAGGTGAGCAGCCCAGATGTCACTGCCTCCCAGTGCCCTCCCTGGTGGTCTGGTCACTTGGTCACTCAGCGCTGGTGGTCAGGGCCTTTCCTCCCCTCGGAGCTGTCAGGTGAGCAGCCCAGATGTCACTGCTAGTCCCTGGTGGCCCCACAACAAGTCCATCCAAGGGGAGCTTGGTCTGGGGAAAAGCAGCCAAAGCTTGGAAGAAATCCACTGAGATGGGCTCAGTCGTCCTCGCACCTGACGTGGCTTCCTGGCGGTCCTGGTCAGCAGGCACGTGCTGGAGCCACGAGGCTCATGCCAGGGAGGGTCATCCCAGCCAAAGGTGGATGGCCAATTCTACTGTCCCTGGCTTGGACATGAGACAGATTTCAAACTTCCCACCAAAACAGCAGGAACAATAAGGTGTCAAATCCCTCTGGATGCACCTGCAGCCAGAGGAGAGTGTCTGATAGGAGAGCATGTAAAAACCCTCCAGGAGAGATTTCCCCCATTTTTCAGGGACAGGATGGGGGAATATCTACGTGGGATGGTTTACTTGACCTTCATGCATGAATCTTTGCTATCCTTTCTAACAGGCAGAATTCTTCTAGGCAGGACCTGGTGGGGAAAGGGTTAAGAACCTCCAGGCCATGGGCTGACCCACAGACCTTCCCATATTGTCCTGTCTCTTATCCTCTGTCCCTGGGGACATCAGCCACCAACCCTGAGGGCACTCGGAGCTGAAGGGCCAAGGAAGGAGATCCTTGGATCCTGAAATGCTGAGTCCATGCAGGGGAAGGGCTGGAGGGGGCAGAGGCCCAGAGGGCTGGAAGGGAAAGGGACACCCAGAGACAGTGGGAGGATTAGCCAGCCCTGCTGGGGGAGCAGAGCTCCAGCCCTTGGAGCTCCTCTGTTCCCGAGGGCAGCAGCAGCTGCAGAGCAGCAAGCCACCCCCGGGGAGCTGCAGAAATCCTTGGGATGGGACTTCCGGGACAAACTTGGAGCTGCCCAGGCTGGACTGGCCAAGGTGGGGACAGCAAGGGCTCACCCCAAGCCGTGTGAGAGTCTGGCCGTGCCCAGCAGACGAGTGAGGGGCTGAACCCTCCGTGACCCATGGCTGGGGCCTGAGAGATGCAGCTGAGCCCCCAGGGCAGGGCTGCACCGGCAGCAGCTGCAGGGACAGCGAGGAGGGAGATTTCAGGAACTCTGTGATTTGGGATTTTCTTTCCTAAATCTGAAAACCTCCCAAGTGATGTGAGAACGCCCGGCCAGGCTGAGCATAGGCGTGCCACGAGAGCAAGGCAGAGTGGGAGCGCTCAGGTAGTGCTGCTCACAAGGGAAGCAACAAGAGAAGGTAATCTTTTCCTGACGGAAAGCTCCAGGATCCCAGGAGAAGCCTTGAGCATGATTCCCATCACCTCCTGAAGGGACTCACGGTCAGGTCACTGCTGGAGGAGCTAAATCCTGACCTGGGGCTGTTCTGGGACTTGGAACTCTTCATCTCTCACCAGCCAAGGAACAATTCCATATCCACACTGATCTGTGGGTGATTGTGACTCAAAAAGTTGGAGAGAACCAGAGATGGAACAATGGGTTTGGAACTGGACAAGCCTGATACTACTGGGGAAAACTTTCAAGCTCCGTATTTATCCATCAGCTCCAGAAAGAGTGGCCAACAACCTGTGGAGACTTGCACAAGGATTTCAGAGGTATTTAAGGGAATATCCATGATTTAAATGAGGATAAAGCCCCCTCAGTGGGGCAGAGCTTGTGCAAAAGGAGGGATCCAGAGGTGCTGAGTGGGACTGCTTCCAGGATGATGAATTGGTGTCACCCCAGAAGCTGCAGGTAAGGGGAGAGCAGAGCAAGGACAATATCTTGGGTTTCCTGTGCTACCCTTGAGGTGTGAGTTCAGCCAGACCCCACCTGCCAAGGAGCCCTTTACTCCCAGATCCACCTTCTCTGGTGCATCCCAAGGTATTTAAGCTGAAACCTGGTTTCATTGATCCAGGCCTGAAATCAATGGGCAGCAGAGGGCTGAGCCACCGTCCAAATAAAGATAATACAAACAGCAATAAAATAGCACCATTGATTTTAAAACTCCCCATCTAAGGCTTTATAAAGTATTCATTAAATATCTATTAGGATAAATTGAAAGCATTAGGAACACGGGGAACTGGTTATGCAGATTTGCAAGTGTTTTTGGTTAATTTATAAATGCTACATCCGCGTGGACAGAGCGGGAGACATTGATAATAATTACTCTGATCCGTTTTGTTAGTCTCTGTAGAGCTCAAAATTGTGGATATCAGAGGCAGAAAGGCTCCATGTCCTTCTCTCCTGGATTTGGAGGAGGTCAAGAAGCTGAGGAAGGCCAGTGAATTTTTCATCTCCGAGGAGGCACAAACCCACATTTAGTGAACCTCTTCTGTGGCGGGGGAGTGGCACCAGTCCGTCAGCCGGGTCCTGATGGCTGCTGATTACACGGTCGTTAGGGTGCCTGAGAGGGTCACAGCTCCCCAGCACATGCTGACTTGTATCGTTTTCACCCCTCGCAAGGGGAGGCTGCCGAGGTGACAGGGGGAGTTGTGTCCCCTTTCCGAGGGCACCGCGGGACATTTAATGGTCGCCAATCAACCACGGAGCCGGGACGGGGCTGTGCCCCACAGCAGAGGCTGGAAATGGGATCGGGACACATCCCTGAGGGGCTGCTCTGGGGCTGGGACACGACCAGTGCCCACTGCACCTGCGAGCAGGGAAGGTCACCCGGGCTGCCTGCTGTGTAGGCAGAGCTGGGATCGCCCTTCCACAGCACCAGTGCCCATTCCAGACTGGCTGCCTGGGCTTTCCCTGGATCCGGAGTGAGATGGGCAGTGCCAGAGCAGGATTTGTGTTGAGGATCCAAGGACAAAATGGACCTGGAGCTTCTGGAGAGAGTCCAGAGGAGGACTTGGAGCTGCTCCCAAGGCCTGGAGCCCCTCTGGAGTCGGGCTGGGAGAGCTGGGGGGGCTCACCTGGAGAGGAGAAGGCTCCAGGGAGAGCTCAGAGCCCTGCCAGGGCCTGAAGGGGCTCCAGGAGAGCTGGAGAGGGACTGGGGACAAGGATGGAGGGACAGGACACAGGGAATGGCTCCCAGTGCCAGAGGGCAGGGCTGGATGGGATATTGGGAATTAGGAATTGTTCTCTGGGAGGGTGGGCAGGCCCTGGCACAGGGTGCCCAGAGCAGCTGGGGCTGCCCCTGGATCCCTGGAGGTGTCCCAAGCCAGGCTGGACACTGGGATTTGGAGCACCTTGGCACAGTGGGAGGTGTCCCTGCCCAGGGCAGCGGTGGCTCTGGGTGGGCTTTAAGGTCCCTCCCAACCCAAACCTTTCAGTGAGTCTCTGACTCAAGCTGTGATCCCCTCCCCAGGAGTCACAGAGAGACACCCAGCAACTGCCTCCAGGCGCTGTTCCTCGCAGGCAGCTCCAGGAGAGGGATTCTCTGGGCCTCCACGCCCTGGCCAGCCCGGGAGAAGCTGCTCCCTGGATGGGGTTGTTGGTCACAGCCTCCCACACCAACAAAGCTCAAAGGCACCATGAAGTGCCCAGCTCCAGGAGGCTCAGGAAGGTGTCCTGCTTCTGTGTGCTGAAATCCTTGCGCAAACAAAGCTCAAAGGCACCATGAGTGCCAGCTCCAGGAGGCTCAGGAAGGTGTCCTGCTTCTGTGTGCTGAAATCCTTGGCCTTACCTGAATCTCAAACCACCTGTAATTAGGAATTACATATATTGAACATAAACAACCTAAATGAGTCCTTTCCCAGGCCACGTAAAATGTGTGCATGGATTTAAAGTGTGTGCATTGCCTTCCCCACCACAGCTCCAGAGGGAGAGTTTGAAACATCTGAAAGGAGGGTGGAGTGGAGGGTGGGAACAAAAACCTTTTCCTCATGGACTGGTCCCTCTTGCAGGGCAGGTTGGTCAGAGAGCAGCCACCTCAGTGGGGTCCAGAAATCCTGGTGTTTCAGAGATGTCCAAACACGTGGGAGAGGGAGTCAGGAGTCCTGGTGGTCTTCCTAGGGCTGCTTTTGGGTGACACCCAGCAGCATCCCTTGGGCTCAGCCTTCCCACTATGAATCCCAGAGGAAATCCCAGTCCAGCATATGGATGTTATGGAGATGAACAATCAGAGAAGCCCAGAATGGTTTGGGTTGGAAGGGCCCTTAAAACCACCCAGTCCCAGCCCCCGCCATCCTTCCATTGGACCAGGGTGCTCAAACGATGCTGAATAAGCCTTGGGAGAAAGCATCACACAACCCATAATGCTCCCTCTTGCCTTTGAGGCCCTTTTCTTGATGTTCCTGCATTTCCTTCCCTCCCCACTCCCTGTTTCTCCTCCCTCTGAATGCTCTGGAAATACCTGGTTTGGTCGCTTTGTGAATTATTAGAGGCATTTACCATAGGCCCTCTCATTAATTATTCACAGCTGTTTTGTTCTGGGGCTCAGATGTAATTAATGGCTCAATTAATATTTAAATATTAACTATTTTTAAAAACCCAAGACATCTCTGTTAAGCTTGTCCATTGAGAAATAAAAGGCACGGCCAGCGAGGCTCGGCCAGGGAAGTTGCAGAGCACAACGTGGAGTGAGAGACTTGTGGCAGCACAAGATCCGTGTGGGAAGAAATTCTGGGAGCAGGAGCCTGGGAAAGGGGAGCTGGAGGGGGACAGAGCCTACAGAGCTCACGAGGAGAGGAGAGGAGAGGAGAGGAGAGGAGAGGAGAGGAGAGGAGAGGAGAGGAGAGGAGAGGAGAGGAGAGGAGAGGAGAGGAGAGGAGAGGAGAGGAGAGGAGAGGAGAGGGTTTGGTGCTGTTTGATCCTTGGGAAACGACCACTAATATCCAAAGTGGGAATTTCTCCCTGGACTTGCTGATCCAGAGCTCCTTGGATCCTGGTTCGGCCCAGGATTTCAGATTTAAAGTCTGTCAAAGCTGGGAATCTTGCTGGTGTTCCCATCACCCACTCCTGCTCCACATCCCAACTGCCAACGGAAGGAGATGGAGGAAAATGGAATGTGGAAGATGCACTGATCCAGCCCAGGACTTGGATGGCATAAACTGGGAATTCATGAGATGTTATTCCACAGGTGGGGCTGCTGGACACCCCCCACCTGCACAGAACTCTGATGGGGTTTATTGTTTTGCCACTTGGGACATTTGATTTACAGGTGCATTGGTGAGAGACACAGAGCAATGCAGGAACTTGGAACTCTGATGGAAAAGCCTGAGACTGGGTTTTATTGGAAAACATAGCATTTGGAGAAAGGCAGTGTGGGAGCCTGGCTTGTGCTGAATGGGATAATCCTGTTTTATTGGTCTATAACGCTTGTGTTTTCATTGGATTCTTTATAAAAAGAGAGAAAACTGTAAAAGCAAAGTGACTTTAATGAATTAGAATGAAGTTGATGTGGAACCAAAATAAAATCCTCAGCTGTGACTGTAATAAACCCCAACTTCACTGCCATCAACTCTGCTCACTTTCATTTGCCTGCCGGTTTCCCAACTGAAATTCCATCGGAACGGATTTCTCCCACCAGCCCCAAGTGTCAGCAAAACAGCGTTTCCCCACATAAGACTCAACCCAGGGGGATTTTTTTCCCCCGGCAGTGCGGGAATATTTCCTTTCGCTCTGCCCCGGGCGCTTCTCATTCACTGAACGTCTGCGGGTGCCCGGCGCTGACAGCCGGGAGCCGGGAATGATGCTCGGAACAAAGAGCCACGGCCAAGACCCTTGGCTGCTCCCTCCTCGCGGCTCCCCGAGCACGGAGCCTCCCGGGATGAGGTTTATGCCACCGATCGGCTTTTTGCCTCTGGTTCAGCCGGCGGTGGGGGGTCAGAGCCACGTCCCGCAGTCTGACCCAGCAGAGGTTCCCCCCGGCCCGGCGGCGCGGGCGGGAAGCCGCTGGTTCCCTCTGACGGGAATTGGCAGCGTGGCTTTCACTCGTGCTAAATAAAGCATTCCTGGAGCCAGGTACCTCCGGGTGGTTTCCGCCAGCTCCTGCTCGCATCCTGCTCCTCCTCGGGCTGCTTTTACAGCACCAGCCCCGGCTCGGGCGCTGCCTGGGCCCAGCTGCTCCGGCAGGCGCAGGGCTCAGCTCCTCACCCCGACATCTACGGTAGCACAGCGGCTGAATAATGCATGGCTGGGGCTTTGTGGAGGTGCCGTAACCCGATCTGCAGCGCAGGGACACACGGACACAACCGCGGCGGGGAAGCCGCCCGATAATGCGAGCCGCGGCCACCCGATCCGCGTCCCTCGAGCACGGGCTGGTGCGCGGCCAATGGGTGTCTGTGGGAAGGAAACGAGAGCCCGGCTTCGTGGGCACCGGCTGCCACCCGCTCCCCCCGGCGGCTCTCCCGGAGCGCTGGGCGAAGGGCAGATGCTGCAGGAGCCTCCCGCTGCCTGCTCTTCCCGGCCCCGGCCGCGCTCTCCAGCTGGAGGGCTCTGCTCTTTCCCGCTGTGCTCAGCATCCCGCAGGAAACCAGGCACCCAAACCTCCACCAGCACGGCCAGAGCGACCGCCCCACCTTGCCCCGGGGGAGCGTTGCGTTGTCCACGGCCTGTCTGGCTTGGCCGTGTCCTGTCCCTTCAAGGAGCTTGCTGCGAACGCCAGCTCCTTCCCAAGGCTCAGGGCCTTCCAGCTGCATCCTCCTGCCTTTCCCTCATGAAAGGAGGCACAGCTTCTTTGCAGCCAGCTCCGAGCAGCGAGGAGTTCCCTGCTGCCAAGGTTCACAGCAAAAAGTCTCCATACTCTCACTTCTTTGGGAATCTCACCCTCCATGCTGACACCTGGAACTTGCAGCTCTCCCTTTGCCTTTCCCCGTGTTGCAGAGGTCTCATGTCCCATCTGGCTCGGTGCCACCCCGGCAGGGTCACAGAGGCACCCTGGGCACCAAACTGCTCCGGGCACCACGTACGGCAAGGGCTCCGTGCCAGCCTGGAGCGCTCCCAAAGCGGTGGGATCGTATCAGCACGGCAGGAAATGTGCGGGACGGATGGAATAATGATGGAATAAGCCCTGGCGTGGGATTGTCCCCATGCCGGTGACCCTGGTGACGGGGCAGCGGTGGCCGTGCACGTCCCCGCCTGGCCCCGAATGCTGCTCACAGCTCGGGAGAGGCTCCCGGAGCCGGAGCCTCTCACCTCCAACCCCACCGGGAACGAGGGTCAGTGAGGTTGGAATAAAAATCAGTGCGGGTGGCTGGGAGGCAGAGAGAGGGGTCATCTCCCTCGGGAGCTGGGGGAGAGCAGGGAAGGGGTTCAGCGACAGCGGTCTCTGCTCCTGCCGCTGCCTCCTCGCAGTGAATCCCGAGCGAGCCTCGGATCCTTTGGCAGCGCTTTAACCTGGGAACCCGGGCAGGAAAAGCGGGGTCTGACCAACTGAAGCCAGAAATTCGTGCAAGGAAAGCTGGATCTGAACAATTTAATCCAGTAACCCGCGCCGGGAAAGCTGGATCTGATCAATTTAATCCAGTAACCCATGCAGGGAAAGCTGGATCTGAACAATTTAATCCAGTAACCCGCACAGGGAAAGCTGGATCTGATCAATTGAAGCCGGGAACCCGTGCAGGGAAAGCTGGATCTGATCAATTGAAGCCAGGAACCCGTGCAGGGAAAGCTGGACCCAGCGCATCTGGAGTCTCCAGCCGCACGGAATTCCATCTGCCGCTGGCTCGGAGCTGCAGCGCTGCTGCCGGCGGCTCCCACCTCGGAGCAATCCCGGTGTAGAGCTATTCCTCCCCCCGCAAACCCGACAGCCGGCAGCTGGGAGGGCCCGGCCCGGGCTTGAAAAGCCGTGGTGGGGCGGGCGGTCCGCTCCCAGCGCCCGCGGCCCGGCCCGGGAGCCGCCAGGCGCGGGGGCTCGGGGGGCTCGGCCCGCGGGGTCAGCGGAGCCGGCGTCAGCTGTCAGGCACAGCCACAAAGAGCCACCCCGGCTGCTGGTGGCTGCGCTGGCCGCAGGGCACACGCAGACGGCGGTGGGGGCACAGCGAGCGGCTGAGAGCGCGGCTGCGGGCACGGGTGGGAGGCGGAAAAACCGCAGCTCCTGCCCCAGCCTGCTCCAGCAGAGAGTCCCACTGAGTCACGGGAGGAAAAATTCGGTTTGGATACACAGCGAGGCTTTCTTTTTTCTCTCCATATGGAGGAAAAAAAAATTTTAAATGTAACATATATACACACACACACGCACACACACCCGGTGCTTTACCCTATCTCTTCCCAAAACATTCCATTCGGCAGCTATTTGGATGTCAGCTTTAACCTGTTTGCACTTGTCATTGTTCATTTTAGGACTGTTTAAGCACTATTTTGAAGCCCAAAACCCCCCCAGCTTCCCCAAAATCATTACGCCCCAACATTTTCTAATAATTCCCCACTTTTCCCTCTCTTTTGCCTTGGGTTTATTGAACAGGTTTCAGTTCTGTTCAGGTGAGCTGGCTTATTAAATTCAAGCTGACTGAAAGCTTTGCATGACACAGGCTTGGCAAGAGGGAAAAAAATAATAAAAACCTGACTTGAAACAGAGTTTGTTGTGTTTTATTGCAGTAAATGCTCCACAATATTTTCTAAAGTAAGTAGTTCTGTACAACGTTGCTGTTTAATTAAAAGGTTCAGTAAAGCTGATTATTTATTGAGTAGAAGGAGACTTATAATGGACTTTGTTTTTCCTGCTCAGAAGGAGAAATCCCAAATCCTCCCTGCTCTTTGTGGCTCTGGAACAAAATCTTGGAGGTTGAATTGAAGGCTTGTAAGGGATGAAGGATCTCTGGTTTCCATCTCTGTTTACCACCTGGACTGCTCGTCCTCGGCAGGTGACAGCAAAGGCTGAGGTGAGAAAGAAAACACCCCCAGAGCGGGGTGCTGGGGCCGCCCTGGGGGGGCTGGTGACCCAGGGCTGCTGGGAGCATCTTCCAGAGGGGTCTCACATGGGGTGACACTGTGGCTTTGGTCCCCCTCCTCGGCACTCACGGCCACCTCTCCAGAGCAGTGCCAGGGACATGGGGGACACTGTCCCCACGCTCACCTGCCTTTCCCCGCCTGTTTGGACTTGGGTTTTTGTTCTTGATTGTCGTTTTTGCAGGGCAACATCAGCCTTGGCATTGATTTTCCCTCTTTGGTCCCATCAGGCTTCACCCAGCGTTCCCAGGAGGGGCTGGGCAAACAAGGGGTTAAAACGGGAGCTGTGTGCAGGGATGAGGGATCAGAGACGGTTTAGGGGGGAAATCTGGGGAATGTCCTGAAGGAACCATTTTGGTGGGGTCACGCCCTTGCAGAGGTTGGGTGGTTCAGGGGACAGAAGGGCTGGGTGCGAGCTGTCCGTGGCTGGGAGCGGGAGGAGGAGGAGGAGGAGGAGGAGCGGCGGGGCCGGGCTGTGTCCCTGCAGGAAGGATTCCCAGGACACCCCTCATTGTCCACACGCTGCTCCCAGCTGCTGCCCGGCCCATCTCCGTAACGGGAGCTGACACGGCTCCGGCGGGGAAACGTGGGAGTGAAACCCCTCCCTGCACAGCCCCTAATTGGAGTTAACTTTTGCCCTGGGAGCAACTCCATTACCCGGGAACCCCGCGGAGGGGCCGCGGTGAGTTGGGGTTTGATGGGGTCAGACAAAAGTCGTTTTCCGAGGCTCCCCTCAGCTTCACACCAGACTTTCTCCTGCCCTTTCCCCTCCCACCTCCTCTCCAGATCAGCTGCTCTCTGACTGGTAAAATGTTTACACTCCATGCAGGTCCAGAAATCAATTAGAGACACATTTAGCTGACATATGGCTACTCTAAACCCATGGCCCTGGTGGATCCAGCCAGAGGAAATAAAGGAGCTGGGCTGGAGACCCTGTGAGCCACCCTTACGGACACCGACCCTTTTTAACGACCCTTTAAATCAGTTCTGCTCCAGGGGTAGGGGCCAAAGCCATTATTCCCTGACATTTATGACCAGAACTCGCCGCCTGCTCTGTCCCTGCTTTTACCCATCAGGAAATTGGTAATTCTTCTCTTCCCCAAACATCAGCTGGCCTGGGAGGTCTCAATCTGCTGGCTCTGGAAAGGGCAGCAAACACAGGGATCAGGGATCGCTGCCAGGGAACGGGAGGGAGGGAAGGACTTTGGCATTGCTTTGATGGCTCCTTCTTCCATTGCTCCACTTTTCCTCCCCGTGGACAAGGCCCAGCAGCCCCCAGAGCTGGTCCTCACCTGCCCAGGAGGCCACAGGGCCATGGGAGCAGGAAACTGCTCCGCAAGAACTCCAGCTAAAGCCAACCTCTGCCCAGTGATTGAGAGGAAAAGGTCATTAAAACACTGAACTGATGTCCTGCAGAGGATCTCCCTCCTCTGTGCCCACCTGACTCGGTTCTCCATTAACAGATCAACAGATAACATCCCACAAAGAATTCCTACAATGCTTCCCGTGGCAGGTGATGGAAGAGGATGAGTGCTCATCTGCAGGAACAGAGAGGGAAGAGCTGGGTACATGGGGATGACGGCCGGGAAGCCAGGGAAGGTGGGAGCAGGCAGAGCAGGGGGACAGTGGCACCTTTGGGCCACCATGCTGCCTGCTGGATTTGACCTAAATCCTAAATTTTAAACGTGAAACTCTGCACCACGAGCAGCGCAGTCACACCAAGACATTTCTGAGCCGTTCAGGATCCAGGGGGAGAGATTTCTCACATCCCACCAAGTGTTCAAGGCCAGGTTGGACCTGCAATAGTGGCAGATGTCCCTGCCCATGGCGGGGGGTGGGATGAGCTTTAAGGTCCCTTCCAACTCAAAATATCCTATGATTTTCCACTGGCCAAGGAAAACCCTGGGATGCAGCAGCCTGGCCCCAAACCCACGCTATCCACGAGGATTTCCCTGCACAGCCAGCAGCAGAACACCCATGTTTCCTTCAGCCCCCCACGGCCAGTGGGGTTTGTATCCACCGAAAGAGTCTCGGGTGTGGAAAGCTCCTGCAGGTCCTGGGCTGAGCGGAGCCGCCTCCGCGGGCCAGGGAGGCGAAGCACGGCTCGGGGCTGCAGCGCTGCCGCATCGCCCCATCTAGCGGCAGCGGGCGGCCAGAGGGACCTTCTGCGGCCCATTAAGGCAGAGGGATCAATGAGCGGCTGCCCCTCGCTGGGTATTTTTAGTGTGCAAATGTTGCAGGCTGTAATCCATCTCCCCCGGTCGGGGCTGAGCACGGCTCCATTTCCTCCCAGCATTACGAGGATGCCGCTGCAGCCAGACTGACGAGAGCCTGGTTGGAATTATTGCACCAGGAACCACAGGGATGGGGCTGCGTGGAGGGCTGGGGGCTCTGCTGGTTCCAGTAAAGGTACAACGGTTTAAGTGGAAATGACTGCTATTGATCCTGGCAGGCAGAGACCAGCAGAAGTAAAAATAAGCTGCTCTCAATTAACCCGCATTGATCTGAATTAAAAGAAAAATGGATCAGCCCTAAATAAAATACCAACCTCTCCAGGCAGGGAGGCTGGTGCTGGATGGCTTTTTAGCAGAAACAGGTGTTGGAGACAGGAAAGGAAAGGCCTGGGTTTGAGGGGCAGTTCTGGTTAGAAAAGCAGCAGCACAAACGGGATGTTCCTCAGGTTTTACCCCTCTCCCTTGGTTTGCAGGTACAAAGGGCTCTTTCTCCAGAAGGCATTTTCCATGATGCCCCCAGGAACGTGTCCCAGAGCAGGAGGGTGGGGAAGGGCCTCGGGGGATGGGTGGGAGTTACTCGGTCTTGGTAAAAATCTACGGGCAGAACCAGGACAAGAGCAACAGGACCTTCATTCGGAGACCAAAGGAAAATTATTGAAGTGAAAATGATGGAAAAACGCCAGAAAAGGCAAGCCCAAGTCCTGCTCCTTCTCTCAGGGTGGAGCTGGGACTGCCAGGAGTGGTCCGGCTCTCCGGGACTGTGCTGGATCCTCCTTCTCTCCTCCCGGACCTCGGGCTCCGTGTCAAGGCTAAAAGCTCATTTGCATCAGACTAATCAGCAGAGCTGACACCGGAGCTGTGAAAGACAACATTATCTTCCCCTGCGGAATTGATAACACACTGCTCAATTCCTGGAGGGCCCCGGGCTGCCAGAGACATGGTCCCTGCCCGTCCGCGGGGCCACCGAGACAGGCAGGAGGGGAGCGAGGATGCAGCCGAGACTTTGGGAACAGGGGAATCCTCCACTGCACCTTCCTGCTCGGGGCTGGAGCCTGGCTCAGTTGGAACCCTCCTGCTTGTGCCGTGGGGAATTTGGGTGGGGAAGGAACGGGAGGAGCCGATGCAGGGAGCAGATCCCGGTGGGAAATGATGCAGAGACCTCTTCAGCCGAGGCTGTTGTACCTGAACGCTCTCACTCATCTCCCACATCACCTCCCGAGAAGTGCAGACAGTGCTTGGCTCTAATTTTCCAAAGGTTTTCCTCAGCTGGCACACAGAAGCAGGATCCTTGTCCCTGTCCCCTCTCCCCTCAGCACCTTCTGCTCCACACCCCCAAATTTTCCAGTGCTGGGAGGTCCCACAGCGGCCTCTCCTCCTCCTGTTCTCTCCCAGCCCTCTAAGCTGGGTTTAACTCCATCTCCTGCCCCGTCAGCTCCCACAAAAGGGCTCCTCAGCAGTCACAGGGATGTGAGCAAGGAAAGGCCCTCCCCAGGCAGTTTGTCACTGACTGATCTCAGGTACTGACTCCCTCCTTCCTGCTCTGCCAGAGCTGTCACTCAGCTGTCACCTCCCCATGAACCGCCAGCCACCAACGTAAAAACAAGGAAGTTTCTTGTTTAATAAAAAATACAAACTTAAAATTCTTGGGTCTCCTTAGTAAGAAATGTATAAATGTCTATTAAGAAATATAAACTGTAAAAAGTCAAGAGATAAAGAAAAAATATCTAGGAAAAAACTGGTGTGGGTAAAAGAGAGAAGACCTGAGAGGAGGCACATTGTGTGCTTAAATCAGAGAATCGTGGAATGGTTGGGGTTGGAAAGGACCCTAAAGACCCTAAAATCATCCCCACCTTCCACTATCCCAGGGCACTCCAAGCCCTGTCCAACCTGGCCTTGGACACTTCCAAGGATGGAGAAGCCAAAGTGCTCCTGCAGAGAGAGAGGAAACAGCTCTTGGAGGCTGGGAGCAGAAATCCTGGATCCAAAGAGCATCCAGGAGCCTCGAGGTTACCCAGGCTGGGAAACTGAGGCACAGAGGAGCTGCAGGGAAGGAAGGAGCAGAGCAATGGGAGCTATTCCCTGGAGCTCACAGCTGCTGGGGTCAGGCTGAGCTCTGGGACAGACCTGTTAATGGGCACTAATGAACTCTAATGAACCCTCGGAGCAATGGAGCCCCTCCCTGGGAAGGCCGGGAGGGATTTGTGACAAGGAGGAAAGCTGGCATTGCCCCTCACGTGGATCTGTGTGCCAAGCCCCTGCCCAGCCTGCAATCCCAGCTTTCCTCAGCAAAATTCCTGACTGGAGAGAAGCACAGCCTCGGGCATTGAAGAGGGAGACACGGATGGGATGAGATGAGATCCCTCGCTGGGCAGAGCACCCAGATTCTGGAGTGACACTTGGAGGTACTGATATTCCCAAATTATCTGATTTTGCAAGGAAAGTCACTGCTCCCTGAGGCTTCAACACTCATTCTGCCCGTTCCCAAGTTCCACTGCTTCCCTGTAATCTCCAATCATTCCACTCATATTCTTCTGCTGCCTCTTTTTGATTAAGTTTAGGCACAGATCTTCTAATTTCACCACAGGATGCTGAACTCAGCTTGTGGAGAGATCCAGACCCAGCTTAAGGTGAGCACCCACCTGCCCAGCCTGGCTCAGCCTGTGAGCTCTTCCTGTGCTCCCTGTTTGGTGTTCACTGCCTTGGACTTTCTTGGCCTGTACTGTTCTCTTTCCTCTTCTTCCTTTGTTTTTCCTTGCTATTCCCAAAAAAAAATCCTCACACTTCCCTGACAGGGAATGTCTCAGTCCCACAATGTCCCTGGCACAGGGATTATGCCAAAAACTGAGCCACAGCCCAGCCCCGGGCTCACCAAAGGAGCCAAACCTTAAATTCCCTCAGTAAGACCCCATGAAGAGACAAATCGCCTGTACAGGCAACATTCCTTGGTGAATTCATGGACTCATGGAATCATTTACACAGGAAAAGCCCTCTAAGGTCATCCAGTCCAACCGTTCCCCAGCACTTCCAAGGCCACCACTGAGCCGTGTCCCCAAGTGCCACATCCACATGACTTTTAGATCCCTCCAGGGATGGGGACTCCAAACCTCCCTGACAGTCCCTTCCCATGCCTGACAATCTTTTCCATGGGGAAATTCCTCCCGGTGTCCACCCTGACCTCCCCTGGCCCAGCCTGGGGCCGTTCCCTCTCCTCCTGCCCCTGTTCCCTGGATCACAGCCCAATCCCCCGGCTGTCCCCTCCTGTCAGGAGTTATGCAGAGCCAGAAGGGCCCCCCTGAGCCTCTTTTGCTCCAGGCTGAGCCACCAGGGAATCAATGTCCCTGGGAGCAGAGGCTGCTGTGGAGCTCCCACCCTCTGCTCCCAAGGCAAACTGGACCTTGGTGCCATTCCCATCTCCCACCGACATTTCCAAGTGAACCAAGCCCTCACCTGGGCACACACAGAAACCCCCCAGCCCCCAAAACTTTTGGAGATGGCCAGAGGACACAAACCATCCCTGGCCCACCCAAGGTGGAGCCCAAGGCAGTTAAGGACCTCCCGAGAACAGCACAAAGCTGCTGTTCCACCCTTTGCTCTGTTTCCAGGCAGTGCCTACACAAACTTCTGGGTTCTCTGGGTTGCAAAGAGACACAGAGTCTCACTCACATCCTGGCACCTCGCTCACATTGATTTCAGATCAGAGCTGGGTGCCAGGAGAGGAGCAGGAGAGAGCCCAACCTTCCGTCTTCGGGCTGAATCGCTGCCGCTTCCCCAAATCGCTGCTGCCTCCCCATCCAGGCTGCATCTATTCCAGGCACTCATTCTGCTCCCTGATGGAGCCTAATGCTGGGAAAAGGGTGGCCTGAGAGCCTGGATGTAGGAAAAGGGCTGTTCTCTCAAGCACAAGGGATGGATGGATGGATGGATGGATGGATGGATGGATGGATGGATGGATGGATGGATGGAGAGCAAGGTGACAAGGAACTCTGCTGCTCTGGAGTTTCCACCTATCAGTAAAATCAGGAGGAGAATTTCCCAGTCAAATTCACCTGCTGAACACCCAAATTCGTGTGTAAATTTCCACCTTTCTTGCTGTAGCTTAGTGTCAGGAGGAGCCAGAGGTGCAAGGGAGCAGCAATGGATGTCCATTCCCAGAAGTTCTAGGGGCCAGCACTGTCCATCCCGGGCTCAGCCAGCAGGACCACCCCTGGCCCTACACTACTGCCTCAGGTTGGGTTCCTGAGCTGGACTTGGAGCCTTTTTTTTTCTCCTTTTTGCTTTTGGACAGCACATTTATTAGGGAAGCCCTTTAATTTTTCCGTTTTGGAAGAACCCCAAATGGGCTTCCCGGCAAAACTAATGTGCAGGCATTGGGCATTAAGCACTGAGTAATCCTGGAAGTACAGACCTGATGTCTCTACAGGCAGCAATAAACTTTTCAGCACAATATTGTAACCTCAGTTCTTCCTCCTTTAATGGCTTTTCTCTGTGCCATTAACATCCCTGCAGAACTTCCCAGCCATGCTGTGAGCAGGTCTTGGGAGTCAGGGCTCAGGTGCAGCCCTTTCTCCAGGCTCCTTGGGTTGGGAATGCTGCCTGCAGGGTAAACACACATGGAAATCCTGGCCATGCCTTTATTCTTCCTCCAAGGCCAGGCTGGAGGGAGCTCTGAACAATCTGGTCTAGTGGAAGGTGTCCCTGCCCATCAGGGCTTGGAATGGGATGAGATTTAAGGTCCCTTCCAACCCAAACCATTCTATGATTCTGTGACTTGCAGGGTGCCTTGTGCCAAACTGGGAGCAGAGGATGAGGATGACAAAATCCTCCAGGGAGTTGTCTGGGACCAGAGACAGCTGTGGAAGTGTGGTGGAAATTCAGGAACGAGAGCAGATTTTGCTCAGCTGATGGCAACGGGTTGTCCAGGATGGACCCCAGCTCCTGCTGAAGTGCAGGAGCCTGGGCAGGAGCAGGATTTGGAAATGCAGTGGTTGTCTTGTGACACCTCTCACAGCAGCACTGGGGAAGGAGGACTCACTTCAGGTAAGAGGATGAAGAGAAGGTCTGGAAAACCAACTACAGAGGTGTGGGAATATTCCCAGGGAGGAGCAAGCTCAATTGCCTGTCCTGCTTTCCTGCTGCTCTGCCCTGGTGGTTCAGACAGTTACCAAGGCGAGTCTGGGGCTCTGGAGAGCTCCAAGCTGAGCCAGCTCCACCAGGCAATTAAAAAGCACTAAAGCTTGGCATGGAGGCTCAGCCAGCAGCAGAACCTGCTGCAAATTGATGTGAAGAGGAAGAGGAATTGCTGCCACTCAGCATCCTGAATTGTTGGCACTCAGCATCCCCAGCACCCTCAGCTCAGAAGGGGCTTGGGCTGGGCTGGCTCTGCCCCTCTAAATTGCCCCACATGAGGCTGGGGGAGATGCCCTGGTCTGGGCAGCAAGGGCAGGGCCCAGGGCAGGCCCAGACCCCCATCCTCAGCTGTCAGCATCTTCTTGAGAATATTTTGAGTGACACTTCCCCCATCACCAGGGGAAAGTCAGGGAACCTGCATCAGCAAGTTCCAGCTCTTCTTCACCAAATTAAAGATGTAAAACTTCCCTCTGAAGGCAGGCAGAGTTTTCTGTCTTAAATAATCAAAAACACTTAAGTTAAAAAAGGGCAAATTTCCTCCTGGAACAGATTCCCAAGGCCAACTGGCAATGTTCAGGGCTGTGTGAGACAGAAGATGTTTTTGGACATTTCAGAAAAAGGCCAGCGGATCAGGGATCCAGGGTCAGCCACAGCTTCTCTGGGCACCTGTGCCACGGCCTGCCCACCCTTATTGTAATAAACACCTTCCTTTTCTCCAGTGAAAACCCCTCATTTAGGTCCAGTGCAGGGACCCTCCCTTCCTTTCCCTCTCTGCCCATTGCCTCGGCCTCTCTCTGCTCTCAGCCAGGGAGGGGATGGCTCCAGGTGCCACTCCTGTACCCCCAGCACAGCCAGGAACCTCCACTCCTGCCAGGATGGATCCTGGCACCTGGAACCGCCCGTGGCAGTGGCAGGCAGGGTTTCTCTTCACTTTGGAGCAAGTAAATAAATAAAGAAATAAGTCATTCTCAGAGCTCCCCCAAGGTGCCATTAAGGAGCCGAGAGTCGGTGATTAGTGGCAACAGGAAAGGGGGAAAAAATTATAAACAAAGAAGTCATCGTGGTGTCCGTGGGGAGAGCACTACTAAAAATCCTTTAACAGGCCTCATTAAACATTCATGGCCTCGGTGGCTGGCTATACATCCTGATTAGCCTGACTTCAGCTCTGCAGGCCGGGGTGCTGCTGCTCAGCACAGGACAGGGTGGCCATGGAGGGGCCGGCACAGGCCTCGGGCTGCAGAGCACGGCCTGCTGCTCGTCCCGGCTGGCAGCACCGAGGAGGAGAGCAGGAACCAACAGGGACGTGCTTTCCTTCGTGCCTGGCAGCCAGTGCCTCCACACGAGGCGGAGGGAAGGGGAACCTTTGGGAAGCACGGGCTGTGGTGTCCCCGTCTGCGGGGGCATGGCGGGCCAGGGCCTGCAGGACAGCGACAGCTCTGCAGGGCTGGGGCACAGCTCAACATCAGTGTCCCCTCAAGACCTGTGTCCCCCCAAGATCAGTGTCCCCCCAAGATCAGTGTCCCCTCAACATCAGTGTCCCCTCAACATCAGTGTCCCCTCAAGATCAGCGTCCCCTCAACATCAGTGTCCCCTCAAGACCTGTGTCCCCCCAAGATCAGTGTCCCCTCAACATCAGTGTCCCCTCAAGACCAGTGTCACCCTCTGCCCCCAGCCTCCCCTGCGGGAGAACACAGCTCTCCCACTCCCTCAGCCACAGGAGCAGCACCAGACCCTCTGGTTTCCCCATTTCCTTTAATGATATGAATACTTTATTATGTTCTATTGGAAGAAATATGCAAATAAATGTGTGTGGGAAGGCCCTGGAGCCACCCAGTGTTAACCAAACAAGAAACATGGATTGTCCTGCTTGTGGAGAGTGTTAACACCACGCAAGGATGTTCTGCAATCCAAAAACTCGCAGGGAACGCGGGGCTGGAGCCACTTTTGCCACAGGAACTCAGGGTGGCACTGAAAGGTTTCGGCTTTGCTGATCTGATTTTAATTTTCCAAACAATAGAAGGATTTCTGTCAAATGTTTCAGAAGGATCAGAGAAACCTGGGGCTGCACAGAGTGTCAGGGCTGAGGTGGATCCATTCCCGGGAGCTGTCCTGTGGTAAGGAAATCCTGTGAACACTTCCAGGGATAGGGAAGTGTCTTAAATCATCAAAAATGCTTTCCATGGGATTCCAGTGCTTCCCACAGAAATATTCCATGGCCTCATGCTAATTGACACATTGTATGTGAGGGGTCCATGATGGGCTGCAGAAAAGGAGACAAAAACAGGAGTGTGACATGAGAAAAGAGAGGAAAACCTTCCAAGTCAGGCTGGACAGAGCTTGGAGTGACCTGGTGCGGTGAAAGATGTCCCTGTCCATGGCAGGGCCTGGGCTGGATGAGGTTTTAGACCCCTTCCCACCCAAACCCTTCTGGGATTCTGTGGAATGTCACTAATTCCAAGCTGGAAATTTCTGAGAGCAGCTGGAGGCTGGAGCAGCCTGGAAGCTGGGGTCCATCAGGATTTCTGAATTTGATTTCTTTGGGTGCTCAGGGTGTGAGGAAATCAGCTTCCAAGGTCCTGCTGCACTCCCCACAAACCACAGCACTGCCAGATTCCTTTACGCTTTGCTGCTTTTTTTCCAAATTCCTCCTTGTTTCACTTATCAGTCACAGAACCTTGTTCGGGAAAGGTGGGAATTCTGCCTGGAAATGCTGTTTGTGGGGTTCTGTCTGAGGAGCACCATCTGCACAGAGCAGAGGGGAGCCCCAGGTCCAGCCCCATGACCAAGGCCATCTGTTCCCAGCTCCTAGTCCCACGACTCCCTCAATCACTTCCACAAACATCTCCCTTGGAATCAGCAGCCTGTTTTTCTCACTGCTCAGCCCATCCTGGGCAAGTGGGCAGAGTAATTATGCAAATTCTGCCATCAGAATGATTAGCCATTCCATCTCAGCCAAGAAAATGCTGGAAATTGGCTCATGATTTATTCTGCACTCCCATTTCATCTCATTCTTCCACCACAGTGCCGGGGTCTCCCTGCAGCTCTCTGGCCAATTAGTGCCATCAAAGGAGGCCCATGGAAAGGCAGGTCCCAAACACAGGTCTATGGACAGCTCCGTTCCCCAGGAGCTGGGGAAGAGACATCTCCCTCTCCCAGAGATCCCCCAGCAGGCTGGACTCTTCTCCTCCATGTCCCAGAGCCCAGCTCCCCAGGGGTGGCCAGCTCTGGAGCTGAGGAGCTGCTCTGTGACCTGGGGAATCTCTGAGCTCGGCTCAAAGGAGAAAGAGTTTGGTCTTTCCAACTAAAAATAGTGATAATTCTGCTCATACAGGAGCTCTGCTCATACAAGAGCTCTGCTCCCAGCTGGAGGCAATCAGGGGCTGCTGAGCCTGGAAATGTCCACATTCCCTCCTTCCTCCCTACTCCTGGCTGCCCCGGATGCCAAAGCATGTTCCCTTCATTTCTCTCCGGTGCTGTCCATAGGATTCCAGTGCTCCAGGGAAATCTGCCATGGCCTGACACATCCCTCTCTGCCAAGACATTCCCTGGGCACTTTGTTTCCAGTTCAAAGCCCCATCCTTCTCTGCTGCATTCCCTTTATGCCTGGATGTGCTTTTCCCTCCCTGCACACCCATTTTGCTGGGTCACAATTCCCTGTGTTATCCATCCGGAGATGCTCTCACCTGCTGCCACCCATCCCTGGCCTGGCTTGATTTTTATCCTGATGCTTTAGAACTTTAGACACTTCCCGTATGTGAGAGCTCTGTGAAACACTCATATGGTTTTCCTGGAGCTGAGCAGAGCCAGCACATCTCTCTGCTGTGTCCCGAGGGGCTCTGCTGTGTCACCTCCCTTGTGCCATCTGCTGTGTGCCATGTCACGTCTCTAGGGGAAGGTGTCCCTGCCCATGCCAGGGGTTGGGATGAGATGTTCTTTAAGCTCCCCTCCAACCCAAACCATTCCCTGAGGCTGTGATTCCTCCTCACAGGGCTGCTTGGATCCACCCCGAGCCCCTTCCCTGCCAGCACAGCTGGGTTATGGGATGGGACACAGGTTATGGGATGGGACATGTCCCTGCCAGCAGGAGCTCAGCCGTGACCCTGGAGGTGATTTGTCTCCTGCTGACCTGTCTGGCACCCGTCTCCTCCAGCAATCTCCTAAGTGGAAGTGACTGGGGAGCGCTGCCGGAGCCACGTCCCCATTTATCTCCATGAGAGCGGTGACACCGCGGACAGTGATGCATGAGCCGAGCCCCGGGCCCGGGCACTGTGACACCGCCGGGCTCCGCTCTGCTGCCTCTCCCGCGAGGCGATGTCACTGCGGGGTGACACTCGCTGCCTGCTCCGGTGGCAGCCAGGATTCCGGGAGAAAAGCCATTGTTCACACTTCAAAGAAATAAAAGAAAGCAGAACTCGTCCGTGGACGTGCCTGAGGTGCCAATGGCTGCTCAGAACTTTCTGCTTTGCTCCTCTTCGTATTTTCTCCAGAGTCCCCGGTGCCCCCGAGTGGGCTGGGGAACAGGGAAAGGGCACCACTCTCCAGCTACCCAGGGGACACAGAGCAGCCCCACCAAAGGCAGCTCACGGGTCACAGCTGGAGCTTGGGGACAGGTGACACCACACAGGAAATTTGGAATCAGGAGCGGATGTTCCAAACTCCAGACTAGGATCTTATCCACGAACCTGAGAGAGTTGCTTTCCTGTGCCTCAGCTAAAAGGTCTGGATGATGTTTGGTGCCTCTTTCCTACCCTTGACCTCGGCAAGTTATCCAAAAAACACTGAAAAACAGAGTCAGGTTTTCCAGAATATCCCAGCTTCCATGCTTTCATGATGCTAAGTTACTCTTGCAGCCTTTCAGCAGGCAGGTTTCCTCTCCATGGATTGAATTATGGGAATTTGGGGCTCACCTGATCAGGAACATTTTTCCCAAACTAAAATCCTACAGGATGAGGAGAGGTGGAGGGAACCACCTGGAGCTCTGCCCAACTGCTCTGGACTCAGGAGCTGTCAATCCCCAGGAAGTGACTTTGTTCACAAATGGTTTCAATTTTTGGTTTTATATTTGGAGTGGAACCAAAGTGATCCATAACCCCATGAGCTGCTCTGCTTCAGCCCTTGGAATCTCAGCCTTTTTTTCCTCTGGTTTCCCGTTGAGGGGCAGCCCTAAAGCAAAGCCAAGGAGGCTCCTTGGTGGTCAGAATCATTTCCATGCCAAAGCCAGAGGCTGGCAGTGCAGTTGGTGCACAGGAATTGCTTCTCCTCATCCTCATTTCCCACCGGCAGGAGGAAGGAGCAGGGAAATTTCACAGGGAGTCCAGCTGCTGCCTTCAGCGGGAACCACGGGGAGGATGGAGACAGATTCCCAGAGGATTTCTGCTGAGCAGTGGGACATGGATCTCCCTTGATGGAGACATCAATTCCTGCAGCAGAAGCCACATCAGGGCAGGTTTAGGTTGGAGCTCAGGAAAGGTTCTTCCCCAGAGGGTGCTGGCACTGCCAGGCTCCCCAGGGAATGGGCATGGTCCCGAGGCTGCCAGAGCCCCAGGAGAGTTTGGAGAGTGCTGCCAGAGATGCCAGGGTGGGATTTTGAGATTGTCCTGTGCAGCGTCAGGAGCTGGCCTGGATGATCCCCGTGGTCCCTTCCATCTCAGGATAGCCTCTGATTCCAATCCCCATCGTCATTCCCACCGCCTCGCTGCATTCGCAGCTGGTGTCACAAGATGGAGCAATTGTCCCGTTTGTCACTCTCGCCTGGGCTCCGCCGGGTGCTCCTGGCCTGTCTTGGGGTGGTTTTGCAGCCTGGGTCAGTGGGTTTTCCTTTCCCGGGTCCCAGGTCCCTGTCCCAGAGGATGTCTGAATCCAAACCTGCTCCTCTAATTCCCCCAGCGGCACCACATTCCCTGCACAGGCAGCGTGAGAGCCAAAGGTGCATCGGGACCACCCTGTGCCTCCTGAACCCACACCCCATGGCCTGTCCCGTGCTCTGCCCCGCCACGGGGCTCTCTGCACCCAAAAATCTGCCCACAGAACCCAGGTGTCAGCAAAACTTCTGGGGATGAACCTTGACAGTGCAGCCGCGCTTCAGATCCTCATGCCAGGACCCCATCTGTGATGCAGAACTCCCCTTGAGAACCACACGGGTCCCAGCCCGGTGTTTTGGGGTGTGGCTGCACCTCGGAACTCTCCAGGAGCATTGTGGGCAGAGGAAGAGCTGCCCCTTAGGTTTGATGGGCTCCCTGAAGGCACCGGGGCAGGGAGGACAGGAAAGGTGGAGGGGAGGAGCCAGAAGGCAAGCAGGAGGATGGACCTGCCCTGGGGAAAGGTGGAGGAGCAGTGGAGGAGGTGAGCAAAGGGGTGGATTCTTGGGGAATGAAATAAAACAGGGAAAATGCCTCTTTTCCAGAATAGTGGCCCAGATGGACAGGTGGAGCAGTGCCAGGGAGGCATAGCACTGATGGTCTGGACATGGAAAAGTGCCTCTCTGTGCCTCTTCCTGGGACAAGGACTTCCTGTCCTTGTCCCAGCCAGGACCTCCTCAAATAAACCGCTGCCATCCCAAAATGATGACTCCCTTGAACTGGAGCTGTTCCACGCCTCCAGATCTCTCCTCATTGAAAACATGTTTGGAAGAGGTTGAAACGTCCCATTTTTCCACAGCCTCATTTTCCTTGGGACAGCTTTTCCTTCCTGAAGCTCTCTGTGAAGCTGTTGGGACAACAAAACAGCCTCTTTGGAGAGACCAGCTCCAGAGGAGTCATTTGGCCTCTTGCTTCCCAAACGCTTTCATCAGGATGGGAAAGCTGAGAGAGCTTGGGGAGAAATCCTTTCCCAGCAGCTCCATCCGTCAGAGGCCAGGCCAGAAATTTCCCTGATCCTCACCCAAGCCAGCAGCCCCAGCCACGGCTGCAGGGACCCCACGCCCCCCACACCAAATATTTCAAGCGAGTTCAGGGCCACCCAGCACAAAGCAAACAGGGTGAAGCCACAGCTGTACAAACATCTGGGTCTCCAGGATCCCTGGGACCTCTCAGCGTGTGTGTGGTGACCGAGGGAGAGCAGCTCCAGCCTCACCCCCTCTCCAACGAGGCAGCAGCTCCAGGTCCTCTCCCATGGAGCTGCAGCAAAGCCTTGGTTTTTTGAGTAGCTCTTGTGTTCATAAAATCATGGGATGGTTTGGGTTGGAAGGGTCCTTAAAATCACCTGGTTCCAACCCCACACCTGGGTGTGGTAAGTCCTGGCCTAGATGAACCCTCTCATCCACTCCCAGATGGTTTCAGCGGGAGGGGGCCTTCAAGCTCATCCCATTCCACCCCTGCTGTGGCAGGGACACCTTCCAGATGTGCACATGTCCCAGGCTGCTCCAAGCCCTGTCCTTGGGCACTTCCAGGGACCCAGGGGCAGCCACAGCTTCTCTGGGCACCCCATGCCAGGCAGGGCAGGGCAGTGTCTCATCCTCTCCCTCCAGGGGAGGCTGCTGCTTGGGAGGGCACGAGAGATTAATTTCCCCATTTCCTCACCTGTGGGGAAGCAAAGGAAGCTGAATGCCCTTCACAACAAGAGCAGCATCACAAACCCCATCAACAACTCCCCAAAAAGCCCCAGCTGGTCCCTCCCAGTCCCCCAGCCGCCCCAGCTGGCCTGGCTGCTCATTCCAGGCGTGTTTCTCATGGTCGTCAGAGGAATGCAAAGCCCTGGGGCGCTCAGGGAGACCAGCACCAGCTCCCTGCCGAAAAGGGACAGCGGGCTGATGTCAGCGGAAACATATTTTTATCCTGCATTCGAATGAAAAGGAAACGACCCAGAGGAAATGCATCAAAAAAATAAAAAGAAGCCTCCTGACAATGAAAAGTCCAGCTTTGCTTTCAAGTTTTACTTTTCCCAGGACACTGGCTCCCTCCTGCCCTCAGCCAAGAGGGACAAGAGCGAGCGAGGGAGTGAGAAGGCCCCGCACGCCCCACAAACAGGAAGCTCGGGCTATATAAAGATTGGGGCTGCGTCAGGAGCCAGAGGGACAGGACACGGGATGTGACATCCACCTGGGCCACCCGTGCCTGCCTGCAGATGGGCACGTTACCCCTTCAAGTGACGGCTTCCCACTGCCAGGGCAGGGTGAGGTGGGATAGTGGAAAGGAATTGTTTCTTATGAGGGTGAGGAAGCCTTGGCACAGGGTGCCCAGAACAGCTGTGGCGGTTCCTGGATCCCTGGAAGTGCCCAAGGCCAGGTTGGAGCACCCTGGGACGGTGGGAGGTGTCCCTGCAGGGAGTGGAACCGGATGAGCTTCAACGTCCCTTCAAGTCCAAACCATTCTGCGGGTGCAACCATCCTGCTGGAAGCCCATTCCTGCAGGACGCTGTCTGTGCCTGCAGGAATAGCAGTGCTTTAAGACAACAAGCCCATCAGCACCAGAAAGGGCTCCTCCTGTCCCCCACCCGGCCTGGCAGTGCCAGGGGGTCTCAGCCCGCCCAGGACACTGTCCCTGCCCACCGCAGAGCCGGGCTGTCTCCAGGGAATCCAGGCTCAGAGGCTCTGCGGTGCCCTGACAGCTGATGGATGGCAGAGGAAGGAGGTTCAGCAGCCCAGCCCTGCCCCCTCGCCCTCCCCTCCCCTGAACCCATCCGTTCCCATCCAGCAGCCCTGGGAAGAGCCTTTTGTTGAAGCTTCTGCCAGAGAGGCTCATTAACACCGTTTAATATCCCATTTCCTGGAAGGCAGGAGACTCCTGGGGACAGAGAGGGAGGGGGAGCAGCGGGGCAGCCGTGGAGGGCAGAGGTGGCACCTCCGCGGGGGTCGTGCCTGGCGCTCACAGCACCACTGTGAGCATCCCCAAAACCTCATCACCCCGGTGCGCTGGCAGTGGGTGTGCCCCCCCTCCCCAGGCACCCAGGCGGATCCCAAAGGCAGGGCTGAGACCCAGGAGTGCCCAGGATGCCCCACAGAGGACTCCGGAAACATTCCAGGTGTGAATCTCCGGACATCTGCCAGCCCGAAGACTCCCCCGCGCTGTGCCCAGCTGGGATCTGCGTGGGGCTGAGCTCTGAGCAGCTCGGCTGGGCATCACCTCTGGATGCAGACAGCATCTCCAGACCCCGGGGCCGCTTCATCCCGCCGCGGGGGTCACATTTGTCCTCAGGGACAGCGGGAACAGCCCCGGCACCCCCGGGTCACTCCTCCAGGGGCGTTGACTGCCTCTTCTTCATTTTCCTTCCAGAGCTGAGGTCCAGCTCAGAAGTTTTTCCCCAGACCTGCGCACGGGAGTTATTTTTAGGCACCGCGGGGGCCAAGAAGAGCTTGGACCCGGCTGCAGGAAAGCGGCGCTTCGGAAGGCAGGAAAAAGCAGGAGGGTGGGTCCGAGGAGCCCTCCCTGCCTGCAGCCACCGCGGCTCCTTCCTCCGTCCGTCCCCAGCGGAGAGAGCCCCGAGAGGAGAGGAGAGGAGAGGAGAGGAGAGGAGAGGAGAGGAGAGGAGAGCCAAGCTCAGGGATGTCCTGCAAGGGGAGGAGGGTTGGCTTGGAAAGGGGCTGGAAGGGACCACTGGAGAGCCTGAGCAGCTCTGCTGAAGCTGGACAAGAAGGATGCCCCTGAATTTGCCTAATTAGCAGGCTGGCAGGAATGTGCACCCAGAGGATGCTCCCTGTCCCCTGCTGGAGGAGGTTTTGGGGTCCCATCCTCTCTGTCTTACCCAAACTGCTCCCCCAGCAGCAGCTGATGCCTCTGGGATGCCTGGGCAGGCTGCCAGCCTGGGGACAGGACTGAGAGCTCTGCTCTGCTGGCACCTGGGGACAGCTCCTTCAGCTAGGAAATGTGAGGGGTGAGGAGTAAAACAAGAAAAGCTTCAAGGCTTTTGCCAGGCTCAAGGAGAACCCTGGGAGCAAGAGGCTGCCTGATCTCAGGCTGTCACCTGCCAGTTCTGACATGCCTGTGGGGCAATGTCCCCACTCAGAGCGGCAGATGAGGAGATGCTGCACAGCCCCAGCCCCCTGGATGGCTGAGGGACATTTTACATGGACATGGAGTGACAGGACCAGGGGGAACAGCTTTAAGATGAAGAAGGGAAGATTTATATGGGATATTGGGAAGACATTCCTCCCTGTGAGGGTGGGCAGGCCCTGGCACAGGTGCCCAGAGCAGCTGGGGCTGCCCCTGGATGCCTGTCAGTGTCCAAGGCCAGGCTGGACACTGGGGCTTGGAGCAGCCTGGGACAGGGGAAGGTGTCCCTGCCATGGCAGGGGTGGAATGGGATGATTTTAAGGTCCCTTCTATGAAAAATGTGGGCAGCATCTTCCCCCCTCAGCTGGTTGCTGTGGCCACAGAGCAGAGAGAACGATGAGGGGCCAGCCTGGTGCTGTGCATTCCTGACCCCCACCTGCCTGGGAACACGAGTCCCATGGGGTTTGTTTGTGTTTCAGGAGGGTTTCTTCTTCCGTGCCTCACATTTTTGGGAAAGCCTGTTTGCCCCAGGTCTGGCTGCCTCCAAAATGATGCGCTGTGTGCCTGACATCCCTGGACCTTCTGTTAGGTTTATGGAATCCTTGAATCATTTAGGATGGAAAAGACCTGTAATTATTTAGTCCAGCCATTAACCCAGCACTGCTGCTGGTTTAGGCAAGAAGACCTCCAGCTTTACCTGCAGATCAATTCTTCCCTGGAATAACTTCCCAGCCTCACACTTTACCCAAGCAAAGGCCAAGTCTTGCTGCAGAGAAACTCTTTCTAGATTTGCACCAGTGAATTCCTTTAGTGTCATCGGTCTGGGAAAGTGCAGCTCGTTTTGGGAGAAGAGGGAAAAGGGAAAAGCAGCAGGGCCAGAGGTTTGGAAGTTTTCTCCCTGAGGCACTCCCTCTGTCCCGGCCTGCCTGCAGCTTTGATGGACAACTTCCTTCACGCTGAATGACACTTGGGGACCCACCGGGCTGTGTGAGGGGTTTCGAGGACGCCTGACCCGGTCTCCACCCTGCCACGGCCACAAGAATGAGCCCGTGCCCCTCCTGCGCCCAGCTCGACCCCGTGGCGGAGAGGAGCCCGTGAACCCTGTCCCCTGACCCGTGGGACACCGAGGGGCACGGCCGGAGCCGCCGAGGCTCCGGGGATCCCCCGGGGCTCGGGGCCACCCCCAGCACTCGCCGGCCCGCATTGAGGGGCGCTGGGGACGCGCCGGTCCCGCCGGCGCTCTCAAAGCTGCCTTTGTTGAGGGGCTGTCACCCGGGGCAGAGGCTCCTGGCCTCTGGTTGCCAGGACAACGAGAGGAGGAGGAGGAGGAGGGTGGGCTGATGGGGAGGAAGGGGAGACGCGGCAGCAGGAAGGTCTGGACAGTGCGGGCAAAAGCAAATCCCAGAAAAGAGGCTCCGGGGGGCTCCGTGGCAGGGGAGATGCCAAAGCTGAGCCCTGAATCGCTCCAAGTCACCACTGGGTCAGGTAAAGCAGACAAAAAGGAGAAAGTTTTTGTAATGAGGGTGGGCAGGCCCTGGCACAGGTGCCCAGAGCAGCTGTGGCTGCCCCTGGATCCCTGGCAGTGCCCAAGGCCAGGTTGGACAGGGCTTGGAGCAGCCTGGGACAGGCTGTGGAAGGTGTCCCTGCCATGGCAGGGGGTAAAAATTAGAAGATCTTTAAGCTCCCTTCCAACCCAAACTATTCTAGGGTTCTACCATTCCATGAAATGTATTTTTAGGCCAATATTTATGGTTTGTCCCTTTGCAGCTCTGCAGTTCCACCAGATTTCAGGGGAGTTCAAAGGTGTTTTCCTGCCTCCTCAGAGCCCTGGGCTATTTTTAGCTGTCAGATGTTGGCAGCCCAGCTCTCACAGACAACTGTATGGTGACAATGTGCACATGGAAATGGCTCATTCCTGGTGAGTAATTCCAGGGCCAGCCAGGATCCTGCAGAGTGATGGGGTTTGTGTACAAGAGAGTCAGAAAGGGGAGGGCTGGGAACAGCAGTGAGACTCTCCTTTAGGCTCAGTATGAGAAGAAAGGAGAAGACTGAATTTTCCAGGGAGATCTCTTACCTTTTGGGATTTTCCTCGCGGAGAACGATGTTAATCCTGCCCCATGGGCTATTTCAAGCCAGGGTGGCCTAGTTGCCAGAGCTGTCCTTGTTGATCCCAGCTCTGGGGATGCTCTTATCCTTCTGTAGGTGCTCAGGAAAGGACGAATCTCACCGTGGCACAGCACCAATGCTGCTCAAAGCCCTGACTGACCCAGATGCCTCCACAGCGTGTGGTGCCAAAGCCCCTCAGATGCCCATATATACCCCCAAGCTCCTAAAAGGCTTCCTCTGTCTGGGACTTGGGGAAAAGTGACCAAAAAAGTCACTTCTGACATAGCCCCAGCATGAAAGGGTAGGAGTGGAGTCCCCATCTCTGGAGGGATTTCGAACTGCATGCATGTGACACTTGGGGACATGTTTTGGTGTGGCCTTGGCAGTGCTGAGGGAATGGTTCGACTCTATGACCTGAGAGGGCTTTTCCAACTGCTACAATTCCATGTTTCTATGGAAAAGAACCTCCTGCAGAAAGCAGGACCCTTGGCTGCATTTCTGGTGCATTGTATTTCTCCACAGAAGGTGAATATCCCATTGCTGGGGGAGTGGAGAAGGGCGAAGCAGGAATTCCAAAGTTCCAGTGAGCAGGGTCTCACATCCCAATAAATCCCTATATTTACAGAGCTGCAGGAACGGCCAAGAACCAGGGATCTCCACATCTCCACCAGCAGGGGCTGTGTGGGGCTGTGCAGCCGGACAAACGGACGGCCTCCAGCCCATCCCAGACCCGACTGGACGCCGGGAGTTTTCCACTCCTGCTGGAAGCTCCTGCCCACCTCACCCCCCGCTGCCGAGGCAGCACTATCTCCTGCATCTCCCAAGTGCTTCCCTGCTCCAGCCGAGGGCAGG
Source organism: Passer montanus (assembly GCF_014805655.1). Taxonomy (NCBI): domain Eukaryota; kingdom Metazoa; phylum Chordata; class Aves; order Passeriformes; family Passeridae; genus Passer; species Passer montanus. Next base: position 2,893,421 of record NW_024372813.1, read on the forward strand.
AAGAGGAGAAGGACACCACGAGCACACAGGAACTCAGAGAGAGCTGGAAAAGAGCTCTCAGAGCTGGCCAGCCTCCAGGGCAGAGGGACACAGCCCTGCTCGGGAGCAGAGCCACAGAGCCCTTCACGGCCACCCCGTTTCACCCCACAGCAGCCCCGTTTCACATCCCACTGGAGCAGAACCACTTCGCCTTCCCAGTTTTTGCACTCACACCCCTCTCCCTTCAGCATCAGCTGCCGGCAGATGGGAGTGTGGTGGATTATTTAGGGAAAACGCCCAATAACATCACAATTACTTACCATAAAAGCCTGGTGCTTCCAATAATAGCCTAATGTTCCAGGCACCTGTCCAACAGAGCTCTCCTACCTGCCCACTGCAGGATCCGTATCCATCGCTCTCCCCTGCAGGCACCTCGAGGTGCCACAGCCGCTCTGGCAGGCTTGGGGAGGCTGTGTGCAGCAGGGACAGGGGCTGGGGGACCTGTCACCCCCACAGTGTCACCCCTTGGGCTCTGCAGAGAGTTGTAAACAGTGACTGGTGGGGAGGAGGCAATGCCAAACCAGGAATTCTCCTACAAATCAACACTCCCTGGAAGTGTCCAAGGCCAGGCTGGAAGGGGCTTGGAGCATCTTGGGATAGTGGAAAGTGTCCCTTCTCATGAGGGTGGAGTGAGGCTGGTTTTAAGGTCCCTCCCAACCCAAACCACCCTGGGGTTCCAGGATCTGCCAGGCTTTGGTGGCTGCCGCAGCTCCAGGCCGGCCCCACCTCTCCTGCCAATGGCAGGTGACAGCAGCGGGGCCCAGTGAGCCCAGATGCCACTCTCACCTCTTGACACGGTCACCCTGATGCTGGAATGAGACGGAAAGGGACAAATGGTGCAGGAACAAAAGGGCTCAGAGCTGTTTTTCTTGGTCAGATCCCACGAGCCCCATCAGCGACATCCGCGATGGCTTTTCCAGACCAGGCTGGGCAGCCGGATTTTGCTCAAGTGTTCCCAGGGAACAACAGAAAAAAAACCAACCCATCATGAACATGTGTCTTGTTGCACAGTCTGGCTGATATGAACCCAGGATTGTCCAGGAGCAAAGTTCTTTGTAGGCTTGGGAAAGAGCGGAGGAGCAGCGGAGATGGTGTAACAGGATGTGGGCATCTCATCTCCCCGGAGCAGGAGACAGCCAGGAGCACTGGCACTCACCCAGCACTCAGCTCCAATTTGTTTGCACACAGGCTTTGCTGGAAAATTGCATCCAGCCGGCCAGTTAATAAAAATCATCCTCACAGAGCTCACCAGCAGCATTTGCTGAATGAGAGATGGATGCTAAATTATTCACTCTCCGCCATCGGAGCCGCGGCGCTGGAAGAGGGAGGAAGATTTCGTGTTGTGCTGTCAGTTCTGGAGCACTTCATTCTCAGGGCTCTGAGGCTGCCATCTGCTACTAAATTCTCCACGAGGAACAGGGGCGGGGGAAAGCAGGCAGCGCTTTCAAGCACTGACTGCTCATCGTACAGCAGCTCTAGAACACATTTTCGAGCAGTCATGAGAAGGAGAAATCCAGGGGGAAGTGCAGAGTGGAATGGATAATGTGTCACTTAGAGGATTCCACCTACACAGATGGAGGAGAAACATCTGAAGGCACAAAATGCCATCCTGCCTCTCCTGTCTGCCACAGCTGAGCGGTCAAGGGAGAGGGCAGACATAGCACAACCTTCTGGATGTGTAATTGGCCTTCACAGCCAGAAATTTTCCCATTTCTCCAAGTATCCAGCTGTTTTCTTTGTCTAGTGAGCTACCTCTCAACCCCCCAAATTTTCTTTAGAAAATTCAGAAAAAAAATTAAAACCTTGGTAAGGTGCTCAGCATGGAGATCCTTGTTCTCTTACACACTAGAAACACTCTGAGAGGAAATTTTGGGAAATTGCTGTGGGAGACATCCATGGCCAGGTGCTGTGGTGGTAGTGTCCTGGTGGAAGTGCATGGTCATGAGGCTCTGGATGCCTGATCCATGTTTGGGAGCTCACCCAGCCATGCTGAGCAGTTTGTTTTATCAGGAACAAGACAGAGGAGACACAGCAGAGGTGAGCGGGGCCCTGCAGGCAGAGCTGGGGAGAGAGATATAGAACCTTGGCTGGGCATGAAAGGCTCTGGGAGAACATGAGAGGAGGAATTGACAAAAATCAGCCAGGAAAACAAGCTCCCTGATTTGTTCCAAGACTCTCAAAATTGAACACCACAGATTTGGGGGTTCAGTGAAGCTGGAGCAGAGGGCACCATGGGATTCCTTGTCTTTGACATGGTCTAGACAGGAGAGGTATGAGGATGCAACCTGTGGGCTCCCACAGAGCATCCCAACGCTGGGAAGAACCCAAACAACCACAGGAAAGCCATGAACTGAAAGCTTCTTCCCTTTCATGCCTTTTGCCCCCAGGCCATGTGCCTTTCCCTCCAGCAGGACTCTGGGATCAGAGCCTGGCACTGCACACAGAGCAGATGACTGAGATGGAAAATCAGGCTTAAGTTCATCAGGCTGTGCCTTGGGCTTGAAGCATCCACATGCTCAGGAAGACAATTCTGAGGTGTCTGCAGCCTCCCCTGCCCATCCAGGCTGTGGGAAGTTGGGTTCCCATGATACACAGGATGCCCTCTGTGTCCCTCCCCAGAGTCCCAGACTGGGGCTGAGGGCTCTGGGGGAGGCTATGGTGGATCTGCTCTGGGAGACAAGTGTAGGCTATGATCCAGCCTCCATCCAGCAGGGAAAGCTCCACAGATTCCCTTGTCCTTCACTTCATCCCTGACAGTCTCCCACTCTGCTCCTTTAGCACGGCCTGGAGCTGAGGACCCGCATCACAAACATGACAAAAATCAGGAGAGGGAAGGGCATGAGAGCCAGGAAACACCCTGATGGATAAGGACTGGGACACACAGTCCCTCAGGAATCTGTCTCTCTGGGGGCCCAAAGGAAGAGCTGGAGTTTCCTGTGTGGAATGTAGCTCAGGAGTTGGCCTTTGGAATGGGAGGTGAGGAGAACAGCTGGAAAAAACAGTGGATTTTGGGAGGAGATGCTCGGTGTGGTACCAAGGCCACAACCCTCACCAGGACATGACCCAGACACGGCGTTCCACAAGCTTTATGGGAGAAGCTGTTGATTTTCTTATCCTAGTGCACCACATTTCCCACTGGGAGTCCCTGGACGCAGGAAGGACCCACTGATGGGAGGGGCAGAATGTGATTCCCTCCCCTCAGCACCTGGCAGGAGTGCCTTGCCCACTGGATTGACCCTTTGGACACCGTGGCTCAGGGAAAAGGCCTCTGACACAAGCTCGGATTCCCAGCTGTCTTGGACCTTCTCCCACCTCATCCTCCTCTGGAGTATAGACTGCTGATGCTGCTTCCTTTATATCCTAGCCACTTTCCTGGTGGAGAAGGGATGCTCCTGCACAGCCAGATGTTCACTCTCCACCTCTCTCTCTTTCCAAAGGTGTCCCTTCTATTCTTAAGGAGCTGAGGGACATTCAGCAGGAAGGTGAAACCCCACAAAATTCCAACTGGTGCAGCCCATGGAGCCACTCTCCAGGTGAGGCTCTCCTGCTGTCACCCTGGGACAAGCAAGGACATTCTCCCTGTTGGCTATTGCCCAGCACATCCAACTCACCCAGCCCACTTCTGTCCCTCAGAAGCACGGTGGGATTTCATCCCCAGCCTTGGGGGTGTTGGTTTTTAATGCCTGCGTATTTATTTTTGCCATTACCCAGACCATTGCAGACCCGCTTTATCCCCAGCGCTCTTTGACCCTCGCATGTCAGGAGTTCAATCTGGGACGTTCCACTCTTTGCCCCCACTTAATTCTTTTCGAGCTTCTCAGCCTTTGAAACCTGGTGCCATATGCCAGTCCCAAAGAGTGCTGATCAATACTGGGGGACCATGTCCCTGTGACCTTGGAACCCGCCCCAAAAAGGGCAGAGGGCAGAGCCCAGGGTTGGCCATGTTTTCATTACAGGGTTTGTTGGAGGGGGAAGGGAGAGCTTTTCTTTCTTGCTTTCTTTCTGTCTTTCTTTTCAGAGACATGGCCCAGCTGGGACCCTCCTGGCTGCCCGTCCCCTCCTCTGCCTCATTTAATGACAGCAAGTGCCAGAACCACCAAAAATCAGGAGAACTGATGAGATAAATTATAAAAATCAGGAGCACATCTTGCTGTAAGAAAGAAACTGCTCCTGCCTGTGCCTTTCAGAGAGCTGGCGTGTTTGGGGGTGTAAAGTCTCACTGCAATGGAGGAACCCATCAAAGGCCCCTGAAGAACGCTGACAGGAGTGCTCAGGGCAACTGGTTTCTCTCCCCAAAACTCAACCCCTTGTGTGGCCAAGTTTTATTCCAAGGAAGGGGTCCCCAGTGAGGTGCAGCCCTGTCCTGCCCCAGGTGACAGGGAATGGTGGGGATCCTTCAGTCCCGTGCTGGGGCTGTGTGAGCTGGGATGTCTCCGGGCCCTTCAATTTGAAGGCCACTCTTTTTTCAGGCCCAGATCTTCCCCATGCCATTTATTTTCTCCTTTTCTCTGTTCAAAAGGTACAGCACCTGCTTTCTGTCCTGGCTGCTTTAATCTTTGGAACAAGGAGAACAGATGAAAAGGGAAAAGCAGGTGGTGTCTCCTTGGGACAGAAGGGCTTTGATGGGCTGCTCCCAAAGGGAGATTTAACCCAGCTTTACTTTGCCCGGGAGGAAACCCAGCAGTGAGGTTCAAGCCAAACCATTCCCCTGAGAATGGGCAGGGACCAGGTGTCCCCAGGATCTTCTCCATTTGCTGCTATGGGTCCTGTCCCCACAGTCCTGGCAGAGCAATGGCAGGGCCAAGCTGATGGTGCCAATGTCCCTGTCTGCAAGACACCAGGACACCTCTTCCCTTGGGGGGACACGGTTCCCATGGGCAGAGACCCTTTCCCTCGTGAAGACGCTGTTTCCTGTGGGCAGAGATCCTGCCTCATGCCCATATCCATAGCCAGGATAAATCAACTCCCCAGCACAAGCCCAGCCCTCCAGAGGGTGCAGGACAGAGCGTGGCATTGCCACAGGCCCTCTGCTTGCCTGGGCCCCTCAGCACTCAGCTCACCCCTCCAACAGCCAAATCTCTTCCAACCTCCTGACTCAGGGAATAGTCCCAGCCCCGAGGCTGCCAGAGCTCCGGGAGCGTTTGGACAACACTCCCAGGGATGGAGGGTGGGATTGTTGGGGTGTCTGTGCAGGGCCAGCACTTCAATCAATGATCCTTGTGGGTCCTTCCAGCTCAGGATACCCTATGATTCCATGATGCTGGGATGTCCCCATGCCCAGGTCTGTGACCCTGGCTCAGCAATGGAAAGGCCAGTGGGTGATCTGGGACTGGCTGCATTTTGGCTCCTGTTGATGGTTTGACAGGGTTATTCTGGGCAGCGCTGTGCACACCAGACCTCCCACAAGCTCATTTCTCCTCACCTTTGCTTCCAGCTCTCCACAAGGGCAGGGACTGCAGGAGCTCTGCAGGAGCTCAGTCCCACCAGGAATAAAAGCACTTTTGAGCAACCCTTGCAGTTTGGGGTCAGTGGCTTCTGCAGGACCGTCTTAGAGGAATTTTGAGGCATTTTTGAGCATAGATGTGCTGATGACTCAGCCCAAATCCTAATAACCCAAAACCTATGGGGTGAGAGCAGCACACCCTGGTGTGTCTGGGGCTGGAGAACCAGGAAAACCCCCTCTTGCACTGGTCTGTGACTCGAGTGCTGCCCAAGGACAGCAGCTGATCCTCAACGCTCCAGGTGGTGGGGGCAAGGGCGGGCAATCCCCAGACAGAGGGCACTGCCATGCACCATCCAATTAACCCTTCTGGCAGCTTCCATTAAAAATAAAGGGGCCTCCAAGTCCCTGCTGGAGTGGCCTATTTTACGTGAGCATCTCCTTGGTTTTGCCTCGGCGGACAGAGTTTGGGAGGCAGTTATTTCAGGAAAGGGACGCTATAGATAACTGATCTGCCAGCCAGGTGTCATGTTCCTTCATTTATTTTCAATTACTTTGTCTCTGGAGCTCCACTGAGAATTGCCTGGTGTCAATTCATTTGGTCACCTCCGTGCCTGCCGTGCCTCTCCGGAGGCGCTCTCCGGTGTGGTGTGATCCGTCCCCAGGGGAGGCTGTTACAAAACAGCTCCGCTTCTCTTTCAGCTCCAGCTCAGCCTCCAGGCCCCCCCCAGCTCTGTGCCCCTGCTCAGAGTCACCAGGGGCTCTCGGAATAGTGGAATGAGCAGGCAGAGCAGAGAGGTGTTTGGGTGGAAGATTCCATGATGGTGACAATGCCCAGCCCCTCACCTGCACAGCCCCTTCCCAAGTGCATCTGCCTGTCCTTACATGCAGGTGCCAAGGACCTGAACCTCTTTCTCCCTTGGTTCATTGCTCTGAAGTCCATTTTCCCCCTCAGCTGCTGAAGGTTGGGCCGATCATGGAATCATGGAATGGGCTGGATTGGAAGGCAGCTTGAAGATCATCTCATTCCACCTCTGCCAACGCCAGGAACACCTTCCAGTATCCCAGGTTGCTCCAGCCTGGAACAGTCCCAGGGATCCAGGGGCAGCCACAGCTTCTCTGGGCACCCTGTGCCAGGGCCTGCCCACCCTCACAGGGAAGAATTACTTCCCAATATCCCATCCATCCCTGCCCTCTGGCAGCTTATAGACATTCTCCTTATCCTGTTGTTCCATGTCCTTGTAAAGGGTCCCTATCTCCCCTCAGGGTTCACCACCTTTAAGGTAGAGTGTCTTCACTCTTGCTTTCACTTTGGGCACTTTTTACCTGCCTGAGCTGCTCTCCAAGTGTGATCTGAGCCATTCCTGGTGTGTCCCCCTCCTGCTGGCACTGCTGAGCTGGCAGGGCTGGTGACAGGGACTTGTCAGCAGCAGGGCCAGCTCAGCGCTGACAATGACAACAGCGAGGACCAAGAAGGGCATGATGTCATTTTCAGATCCGCTGGGAAGTTTTCAGCAGGCACGTTTGGAAAAAAACACCATTTCCCCGTGAAAAAAGGGCACATTTGCTCTGGTTTCAATGAGAAAGAAATAAATAGAAAGCCTGGGAGTGACTGTCCTTAATTGATTAGTCATTTCTGCAGATGATAATTGCACATCAAAAGACTGAGATCCTATTGTACCATGCAAATGTCCTCATGGAGAGCAGCAAGGCACAGGGGAAGTGGATACAGGAAATAAATTCTTTAGAAGCTCCCCAGGAGGATTTGGAGCTCCACATCAGGAAAACAGTTTTGTTCTGGATGTGCCTTAAAGAAATATCCTGAACCTCAGGTGCATCCTAGGAGCAGAACACAGAGAGGAAGGAGGCCAGGGAATACCCTGGTGAGGGGGTCTCCAGCCAGGGGGAAATATTCCCACTTCAGACACCAGTGGAGAGCTTTGCATGCTCTGCAGCTGCTGGCCAGGGGCTGGGACTCGGCCGGACCCCAGGGTGCCCCTCAGCCCCGTGGTTCGAGCACCGGCAGCTGCTGAGGCCGAAGGAGGAAGCAGCCTGCCAGTGACCGGGCTAAAGCGAGAAGATGGACCTCCCACCCCTGCTGGGTGTCGGGCAGCATCCCCAGTTTAGGATCCTGGGCCATTTTGTGCACAGCTAGTGCTCGCCAGGGTGCCCAGGCTGTCCCAGGCCCCGCTCGGGCCCACCCGCGGATCCCGTGCTCGCCCCACGGCCCAGCGAGCTGCCAGCCCTGCTGTCTGGCAGAGGAGGCTTGCAAGCATGACTCAGTCAGCCTCCAAAAGCAGCAGTGAAAAACAAGACTCTGCTGTGAGCTGCATCTTGATTTTTAAGCCAATCTCATGATGTTTTGCAGGGCCAGAGTGTGGCCAGAGTGATATCCAGGCAGTGCTGAAACCCACAGGCATTTTGGGTTTTTTGAGGGTGCAAACTGTCTTTTTTGTACACACTGGGGTCCTGGAGACCCTCCTTCCTACAGGGAGCAAATTCCTCACATCCCCAGGGCTGCAATCACAGCACAGGTCACCCTCCTGAGGGGCTCATTTCTTGTCGGGGGTATTCCAGAGGCTCCTGACTGCCCTCAGAGCTGCCCCCTCAACCTTGTGATGCCTCCAGGGATTCCTAAACCTCACTGAGCAGCTCTGAACAGTGGTGGGGCAACATAAGAACAGCCCCTTGTCTCTGCCCAGAGCAGCCTTGGCTTTGTGAGGCCAGAGGTGTCAGAGCAGAGGTGCCCTCAGCCCTAACCAGAGCACCACCATGGCCAAGCAGGAAAGGGTTTCTGATGGTGGAGAAGCCATTGTGCAAATCCCTCCAGCCTGAACTCCTGTCCCCTGGTGCCTACAGCCGAGGGTGACAGAGGGAACTGGGCTAGACCCTCTGCCCCATCCCTCCCAGCTCTGCACACCCAGGTTCCTACAGGCATCACCTTCAGCACAAGTCGAAACCCACCCCTGTTTAATCAATCCTCCGTCTCCTCAGCATCCCTGAAGAAGCAGCACTGAGGATCCCCGGGGAGGCTGAATTCCCTGCTGAGCCAGGGCACATCCAGCAGGCAGGCTCGGATCCGCTCCCCTCGGTGTCTGCAGCGCGGGGGGACGGCGGGAGCTCCTTCCCTCTTTGTAGTCAGCACAGAGAAATCGGCACTTTCAGGGCATGAGTCATCTGACCTATTTAGCCATCTTAGGAAGAGATGAATGACTCCTTCGGAGGGCTCCTCTCTCTCTCCTGTCTAGACAGCCAAGCTCTGACTGCAAACACCTTCCCCAGCTCTCCTGAGCCCGCCAGGCACCTTCCCGGGATGCGAGGGATGCTCCAGCAGGCACGGGGCTGGATCACACCTGGGCGTCCTCAGGGGGATCTGAGCTTGGCCTGACTTCGCTTGCTCTGGGCAAGGGAAGATTTCAACACCAGGGAGGTGGAAATGCACTTCTGGAAAACACAGTCCGTGTCTGAGAGGGTTTCATGGAGCTGAGCTTGCTCAGGCTGTGCTGGTCCTGGGACAGGACAGAACAGGACATTTCAGCTCTGAACAACCTCTGTCAGCCAAGGACAGCCGGGGTCTTATTCCAGGCTAAACCCTCTGGGTGGCTCAGAGCCCGAATTCACGTGGGTAGGTGCCATGGGGTGTTCAAGCCTGGGGAGTCTCTCCTTGTCCTCACGTGGATGCAAAACAGCAAATGACACTGTAGTTCAAAGTTCGCCTTGATCTTAGGAAAAAATCCCCACAATTTTTGCAGGTTTTTTGTCATTCCTGGGACCATTGTGACTTCCTTCATACAGAAGGAAAATGTTCAAGTGAGCAATTAACATCTGTTTCAGATTACCGTGGTCTGTAGGTCACTATCTCACATTGCAGTTCAGCTCCTGAGCCTTCCTCCACAGGACCACAGGAGAGACACCCAGAGATGACAGGAGATTTGGTGACATGAGGACAAGGAAGGCTTGGGAAGGTGGCACTACAGGCACCAAAAGGGCTCTAACACAGTTAACAGAAAGCTGCACATCTGGGAATGAAAGTGCTTGGCTCTGTCCAAAGGAGAGGGACTTTGGCACTGAAAGGAGCCAATGGGTGACAAATGGCCCGGAGCTATCTTTTGTTTGAAAAGCAGGGGAAGAGTGAGTCACAGCAGGGATTGGACTCACATCTGTGCTCCAGAGCCCTCAGGCTGATCCTGGATGCTGGGGATGAGGCGTTGGAACCGATTTTGGAAAGCAGGCTCTGATACCAGCAATGCCACAGACGGGGAAAAACAGGGAACCGGCCTGGGAAAAGGGATTGTGGTGAGAGATGTGGAGAGTGCGTGGGTTTAATTCAGAACAGGGATCTAGAATGCTCTTCAGCACAAGTCTGGCCTAGGGAAACCCTCCTAGGAAAGGAAGGACTCTTGCAGAGAGAGGAAACAGGCTCAGCCGAAGCCGAGGGGTAGGCACTGAAGCCATCAAATGAAAGAGGAGTAAGGGGGGTGCCACCAACCATGGGGTTGATCAGCCACCAAATCTGTGTGCGAGGGCCTCATGCTCCGGAGGTGCTGGGGGAAAGCTCCAGCAGCTGTGTGAAAGAAGAGCACTCGGGGAGCAGAGAGCCCTCAGGATGAGCATGTCTGGATGAGCACTCTGGATGGGCAGGGCTTTGGGCCCACAGCTCTGCGATGTGCACAGGGAGCAGAGGCACCAGCCTGGCCCAGGAGCTGCTGGGGTGTGGCCCCAGTTCCTCCTGGTTTGGGCTACATCCACCTCCAAGGTGCCTTCAGCAGCTGCTGGGGAAGGAGACTGGTGGCAGCTAGAGCTCCTCCTGCAGAAGACACCCATGGCCCTGTGGCATCTCTCCTCTGGCAGTGGGAGAGACTTTGGGAGCACGTTGGGATGTCTGTGGAGTGACTGAAAGCCCCAAGCACTCAGGAATTCCTTACCTAAGTCTCCCCCTCTTTGCTTCTGCCCTTTGCCACCTGAGCCAGCCCTTCTTCAGGAATCTGGGGCAGCTGCAGCAGGGAAGCCTACACTGAATTTTGGAGGTTTGAGCATCAGAAGACTTCCAGGGGAGACCTCATGGAAGCCAGGATAATCTCTCCAGTTCTCAGTCCCTGCCCAGCCACCCAGCACCCCAGCCAAAGCCTGAGCCATGCCCTGACCACCATGGAGACAAGAACAAGACCACATTCAAAATTAATATATATTTTTATTGAATAGTTGCTCTAAGTGGGCTTGTGAAGCCACCCATAGAATCACTTCTTTCACCTCAGCAGTGGTTCTGTAACAATTATCAGCTTTGCAAGAGAAGAAAACCAAACAGAAGAGGGTGCAGTAAAATAAATAGGTTTTTTTTCTTATCTTTAAAATAAACTTTTCAAATAAATACTTTGGTTTCTAAATTTTTTTCCCCTTAAAAGGTACAAGAGTATTGTCAAAAAAAACAGCCATCAGGTTATAAACATATATTATACCTTAAAGAAAGGAACTGGAATGGAGAGAGCTGGGAGGGATCTTTACAGGCTGTACAGAAGGGCTTTGTGCCCAGAAACTCGGGATGGGAACCTTGGGATCCTGGGCCTGCCCTGTGGAGACCAGGGGGGTCTTCCAAGGAGAGCTTTGTGCTGAGGACACCAGGGGAGGAGGAGGAGCTCCTGCCAGGAGACATCCCAATGGAAAGGGGGAAAGGGGCAAGGTGGGGATGGGCCAGGCTTGGGACTTGGGGTGACCTTGGCACAGAGGTTGTGGGACCTCCTCTCCCAGGCCCAGCTCTGGGGTGGGATTGGTCCTGCTCGTGACAAAGGCTTTGGGCACAGCAGGAGGGGGACCCAGAGCCTCCCTCGCACATTTCCGCTGCCCTGGCAGGCTGTGACCCCTTCCCATCCATCCAAAACCCCTCGTGCCCGCAGTGCCCCTCTGAGGAACCCTGGGATTGTGTCAGCTGGATCAGAGAGTATCCCATGGGCTCCATGGGTTCCTTGGAGGAGCCAAGGCTGAACTGGATCCCGTCAAAGACCAAGAGTGAGCTTTGGGGTGGGGGTCAGCCCTTATCACATCCCTATCACAAACATTTGACCTTCCAGTGTCTGAGCTTTCCCAGCTTTCCCCAGCCCAGGAAAGAGCAACAGCAGCAGTGCTGGGAACAGGAGTTTAGGGCACAGTGGGCTCCTTTCCTGTGCCACTCCCACAGCAGCTCCCCTCAAACCCAGCTCATCCCTCTCTACCACAATTCAGAGCCATTCCTAATCTCAGATTCCAGGCTTTGGCATCTTTTGGTCAATGGCATTTGTCCTCCCTCCATCAGGGTTCACCCCTGGGGATGGGCAGGAGTGAACTCAGTGGGATTTTATGGGAATCTGTGAGTCACAAAGAGCTGCCCCCTGCTCTTTGAGGTACTGATGTTTCTCAAGGATGAGTGGACAGCAGCCCAAGGACCTCTTTGCCCTTCCACCAGAGTGGTGGGGGGTGGGATGGGAGGGACACTCCAGCCTGGTCCCTATGACCCCTCCCCACCTTTGCTGGGACTGATTTGCCAGTGGGGAAAAGGGACGAAGGGAAGCCTCGGAGGAAGCAAAAGCATCACAGCTTCTTGCATGGATGGAGCTTTGGACTTCTGGGTGGGAAAAGAAGGCTCTGGATGGGGAGCAGAGCAGGGGGAGCTCAGATCCTGCTCAGCAGCTCCTGCTTCCTGCTCCTTTGGCACCTGAATCTCTTTCCCTGCTCCAGTCTGCCCCCAGCCCTACATGCTCCCTGGCAAAGGGAAGACAACAGCCCAGGAACGCTCCCTCACAATGCAGATCCATCCCTGTGCGAGAGCAGAGGGCTCCACATGTGGCGCTCCCAAAAGAAAACCAAAAAAGACACGTCAGGACAGAGAGAAAGCCCAACTGCTGGGACAGGCAGCTGCAGACAAACACCCCGAGCAGATGGGATCTGACTCATGGAGGGTGGGGCAGGAAAGGGGCTCCCAACCCCGACCAGAACCCGGGCCCTCTCCACGGGCAAACCAAACAGCCTGGAAGCCGAGCTGGGGATGGAGCAGGATGGATCTGCTCAGAGGAGGTTGGGAAAAGCTCAGGAAAAGAATCTGAGCCTGCCCACAGCCTTCCCCACCACGGACGAGCTTGGTGAACCAGAGCTCTGGGTGCTCCTCCTTGGACAGCTTTTGGTGCTTCCCAACCTCGTCTGCCTGCTGAGAGCAAGGAGGGGAAATGTGCTGAGGATCCCCAGCTGGAGTGGGCAGCAGGAGTTCCAGGTGGGCAGAGGCCAGCAAGCTGAACTCCTCCAGCTCCCACAGGTCCTGGATGTGGCTTTTGTGTCTGCCCTCGGTGAAAACAAAGCCCTGCTCTGGTTGCACAGCCCTCGGTGCCAGCTGGGGCTCTCATCCTCTTCATTTCCTAGAACCATGGAATCATTCCTGCTGGAAAAGCCCTCTAAGACCACTGAGTCCAAACACTAACCCAGCACTGTAAGCCATCACTAAACCATGTCCACAGCTTTTAAAATCCCACTCTTTCTACATGTCCAGTATTTAATGAAATGTATCCCCCAGATTTGTCATTTCATGGAGAGGAGACATTCCAGAGCCCTGGCCATGCTCCTCAGCCCTCACCAGACTGTGGCACCATTCCCTGGTAGGAAGGGAGCTTCTGCACTGACCCAGAAAAAGCCCATTGAGTGGAGGGTCCTGGCAGTCCTGGCCTCCCCCCAGTTCCTGAAGGTAGCTGTGCTGCTGCTGCCGTGCCAAGCAGAGCTGGCTCTGGGGAGCTGATCCATGGGCAGCCTTCTCCTCATCCCCCAGCTCCAGCACCTGGGGGAGGTCACCCCGCGCTCGCATGACTTGGGAGGCCGTGAAAATGATGAAGCTTCACATGTTGAGTCATTCCACCATCAGGAGAGGAAGCAATGAATTGTAAAGATACAGAGGTGGTAACTAAATTTACAAGTGGGATCCGTTTAAAAAGGAGGAGGAAAAAAAAATCTAAGTAGAGCAAGTTGGAAAATTCTGTTCATTAGTTTTCTTTAAAAAGTTTCAATGAACTGTTTCTCATTCTCATTCAAGGGAGACGGTTCCTCCAACCCACAGGGAAAAAGGGACCTTTTCTCCCTAAAAATGCTCTCTGGTTTTTATGAAGGAGTTTAATCAGCACCAATAGAAGAGTGAACTGAGCCTTCCAAAGGAAGGAGACTCTGTGAGGAAGTGTCTCCCCACAGCATCACTTGGAAGTAGGGAGCCAAGCAATTATTGGCATCAGGATAAATGTATTAGCAATGCATTTTATATTTGTTGCCACAGGAATGATCTTAGAGGGGTTCACACACCTACAGGGCATCCTCTGAGAAGATCATGGCCTTAAAATCCAATTGATTCCAGAGTCCAGGCTGACTTTAGGGATGGACCATGCCCAGATGGGGCTCTGTCCTTTCCTAATGCCAGGAGATCCCTCTGCATCCCAAAGTGTCATCCTGAGATACCCACAGATCCTTCCACATCCCCCCTCGGGCTCTGGGTGAAGTCAGGGAGAGGATTTCACCCATGTCCATAACATGTTTCTACACAAACCTCCCACCAGACATGAGATTCGTCCCCCCTTCCCCATGGAGCCTGGAGTTCAATGTTTGGGTGCCATTTGAGTCAGGGGAGCCGGGCACAGCCGGCACAGGATTTAATGAATAATGCTTCCAAGAGGGATGAATCATTCCCTGGAACCACTTTTCCCTGCAACAGAGGGAGCTTGGATCCACCCCGATTTTTAGAAAGTGAATGGATGGAAAGAGGAGTCCCACAATGAGGTTCCACTTCTGCCTCACCTCTCAGCCAGCACTGAATCCCACCCTCCCTGCAGAGCAGACCTTCAGACAATCCGTACACCTCCATTTCCCCCACTCCCAACAACCTGGGAACAAAGGGTCTGGGATTAGCAATAAACTGACTGGGAAATCATCTTTTCCAGCCTGTGCAAGTGCACCAGGAAGCCAAACCTTGTACCTGGCACCGTTCACAGCAGTATCATGAATATTATTAGTAATAGACCTACCCATCCTAACGTCATATTTATACCTACAAAAATAGATCCACAGAACTCTACAGAAAGAGGCAGATGGGAGGAGGTGACGGACGGGCCCTGGGAGCTGGGTCTTGGAGAAGCCAAGGGATGTGTTGCATATATTCCTCCAGGAGCACCATTCCCTCCTCTCATGCTCACACACCTGGGAAGGGGGACAGGCAGGCAGAGCCAAGCTCCAGGACACCATCCTGGCTCCAAACTCCCCCAGATGATGCCAGCGGGGTCACAGCCAGGAGCTGGCACTACAACAGACATGGGGCTGAGCCCAGGACCACCAGGAGTCCCCCAGCCACAGCAACCAGCTGGGGTTATTATCATCCCAGCAGGAAACCTGGAGCCCTGACCTGGATTGCAGTGTCCGTCTGCTCTGCAGATGGCCCAGCCCAAGGACTGGCCCCAGGGCTGGCTCCAGGGCTGGCCCCAGGGCTGGCTCTAGGACTGGCCCCAGGGCTGGCCCCAGGGCTGGCTCTAGGACTGGCTCCAGGGCTTGGTCCAGGACTGGTCCCAGGACTGGCCCCAGGGCTGGCCCCAGGACTGGCTCCAGGGATGGCCCCAGGGCTGGCTCCAGCCCCAGTCCCCACTGTCAGCAAGTGGCAGAACCCCCTCAGCGAGGTGAGGACTCAAAGGAAACTTGGCAGGGAGGGAAGGTCGGGGTCCCCAGCTTCAACACCAGCTCCTGTTTTCCATGTCCTCCAGCCAAAGGCAAGGTGACAGAAGCCTCGCTGGGGAGTCCCTGGAGCGGTGGCTGCTCATAGTTGGCTTTGCCATATTTTTTTAAAGTGAATTCAGTGCTGGTGGAAGGTACCAGATCGGGGTTCGAGCACGGAGCTGGTGCCTGTGGCATCTGCTGGGTGGTGGGATGGAGCCAGGCAGCAGCTCCCACCTCAGGCAGCCCTCCAAGGCCTGGAGAAATGAATGGCAATTTCCAAGCAGCTCCTTGTTCTCAGCCAAATCCCAGAGGGGACCTTTCCCTTGCTGCAGTCAGGCAGGAGAGAGTGGGCTGGGCTGCCTCCGATAGCTTCTTCCCCTGCCAGAAGGTTTCTAAAGCTTCCCACACCTTCTCTTCCTCTTTGAGATAGAAAAACATGGTGCCACCTCATACTGGAGCTCGCTCACTTCTCCCAGCAGCTTCCAAGACTGGAGGGAAGCCACTGCCACTGGTGAGACCCCTTGGCACCCCAGCCCCCTGGGGAAAGGGACCTGTGGCCACCTGAGGGGAGAAAGGCCACCTACAGAAAGCACAGGAGAGGGAGAAAGAGAGGGAGGAGGGGTCTGGCTCCTGGGGGACTCTGGCACAGGGACGCACTGACCTGTCTCCTTCCCCATGGATAAGGACCACACTGTGGGGCAGATCCTAAAACTACGGAGAGCGGAGCCCTGAGGGGCCTCAGGTACCCTGGCTGTGGGGGCAGAGTCCCAAGAACCCTCTGGGTCACATTTCCCTGTGGGGCACAGCCAGGGAGGGCACCCTCAGCTCGCTCTGCCTCTTCTGTCCCTCTCCTGCATGTGCAAAACCACTGGTACCCCCCAGCTCAGTGCCAGCTGCCCCGGCCACCCAGCCAGGGCATCCCAAAGCCTGGGGGATCCCCCAGGTCACCCGTCTCAATCCTGGAAGGTGATAGTGGGGAGGGAGGGGACTGCAGAGCAGAGGGAGCCGAGGGACAAGGGGGATGGTGGAAAGAAGAGGAGGAGGAGGGGGAGGAAGAGGAGCAAAGCCCGCTTCTCCTCCTCGGGAGGGTCATACCGGCTTGTCCAGCGTTTTGGGGAAGGGCGTGCCGCTGGCCGAGGAGATCTTTCTGCAGACCGTGTTGGTGTGGCTCTGGCAGCGGCAGCCGGGGCGTTTCAGGCCGTCATAACCCCGCTGGCAAAGTTTGAGGCACCCCAGGGTGGGAAAGTAGCAGCAGAGGCAGGGCAAGAGGAGAGACAGGACGCTCATGGCAGCCCAGCGGGCGCAGCAGGAGCCCGGCCCGCAGGAGCAGGGGTCGTCGGCGCAGGTGT
Source organism: Passer montanus (assembly GCF_014805655.1). Lineage (NCBI taxonomy): Eukaryota > Metazoa > Chordata > Aves > Passeriformes > Passeridae > Passer > Passer montanus. Next base: position 2,909,948 of record NW_024372813.1, read on the forward strand.
CCTCGTCGTCGGTGGAGCAGTGGTAGAAGAGCCCCTTGACGCAGCAGAGGCAGGTCCCGTAGTCGAGGAGGCTCTCGGCGGAGCAGAGGCAGCGCTGGTTGCAGAGCCAGCAGGAGGGCAGGCTGCGGGCGGCCGTGCAGCGCGGGCAGCGGCAGCGCCCGCACGCCTCGCACAGCAGCAGGTGCCCGTGCGCCGGCGGCGGCTCCGCGCCCTTCCGCGGCGACTCCTCCGCCTTCAGCTCACCCCCGCGGGGCTGCGTCCGCACCAGCGAGTGCCCGGAGTGCGACGGCGTCAAGCTGCTCAGCAGGCGCTGCTCGGAGGCCGTGGTGCTCTGCGACACCGAGCTGGCCGTGCTCGAGTGGCTCAGGTGCGGCTGCAGAGGCGGCATCTGGTGCTGCTGGCTGTGGCTGCGGTGCAGGTCCTGGAAGGTGGAAGACGCCAGGCGGTCCTGGGACCACTCCTGCTTGTGCGGGGGCTGCGACAGCGAGGGGTTGGAGCGGGCTTGCTGGAAGCACGCCGCCGGTCTCTCCACGTAGTTGTTGCTGGCACGGATGGAGCGGATTTGGTCGATGGACAGGACCTGCTGGAAATCCTCGGCGGGTGGGTCCATGGTCTCGTCACAGCTGAGTTCAGCCACGCTGGAAGAGAGCTGCATTTCCAGGAGCCAGGAGACCCTGCGGCATCAGGGCACATCTAAAAATCCTAAAGGATGGGGCAGGAAGAGAGAAAATATCCCTGTTACGTCCATCCAAATCATTGAATCACAGACTGCTTTGGGACGGAGGGGACCTTAAAGCTCGTCTCATTCCAGCCCCCTGCCATGGGCAGGGACACCTTCCATTAGAGCAAAGCACGACACACAGGCTGTCTGGAGAACTCCAAATGAAAGATTTCCAGCAATCAGACCCAGAGTAATTTTGTGCCTGGGAACACTTAGGCTGGACACATCCCAAGGGAAGGGCTGTCGGATCTGCCCCTCGACCCCGGTGGGCACAGCCTCTCTCTGTGCTTTTGAGCCTCTTGTGTCCTTCCAGAGGATTTCCCACCCCTCACCAGCACCTCCTTCTCCCCCAGGGACACATGCTGGGCCTCTCCGGAGGAGGGGAAATGGGAAGCAGTGACTGATCCAGAGGCGTGACAGAGCTGGGAACAGCGTCTCCCTCAGAGGAGGGGCTCTCTCTGCTTTGGAGGTTCCCAGCACACCCTGAGCAGCCTTCTGTTCCCATTCCCTGTACACACTGGGAGTACTGGGATGGGAATCTGAACACAGATTCTCTAACTCTAGGCAGCAGCAGTAACAAATTAGAATCACTGAATCGCTGGAGCTGGAAAAGCCCTCTAAGATCAGCAACTCCAACCATCAACCCAGCACAACCACCACCACCATGTTCACCACTGAACCATGTCCTCAAGACACACATCCACATTTTTTTAACACTTCCAGGGATGAAATTGCAACTAATGAGCCCTGCATTTGGCCAAGGACAAGACTATCCCACAGACTCCAAGTCCTGGTGGACTGCAGCATTCCACTACCCATCCCCAGCCCAGGAGCCAATTTGCCCCCACCAGGAGCATTGGGAAGGGCGGGTTTCCCTTCAAAGCTGGCACAGACACGAGGGAAGGCGGCCTTGGCACAGGCAAGCCCTGTCGTGCCCCTCAGACCCTCTGCTGTCCCCTTTGCCGCTGTTTTCAGGACGTGGCGCTGCTGGCAGCAGAGCCTGCCGTGCCCAGGAACATCAGCACTGCTGAGGACTGTGGGATGGGGCAGGGAGGACTCCATGTCCCACCACTCCCCTTCCTGGCAAGCTTGACCCCATGGCAGCAGCTCCATCTCCACACCTTCATCTGCCAGACCTTGCCAGGGAGAGCCCTCAGTGGGGCAGGAGAGGAGAGGAGAGGAGAGGAGAGGAGAGGAGAGAGCAGCGGGCGCGGGAGCCACGGGACAGCTCCCGGCCCCGGGAGGGAGGGAGGGAGACACAAAGCTCCCGCTCCGGCCACCTGCACACGGAGCTGCCCAGCTGTGCCCAGAGGATGGACATCACTCACTGCATGCCAGAGCCCACCACTTCCAGCCCAGATCTCCACGTGGGATACGTGCTTCCCGTGCACAGCCAGCTTCCCCGGGACAGAGAGGACAGATCACAGGAGTGATCCCTCCGTGCCACGGATATTGTCGCGGTGCCCGGGCCCGCAGGAAGACGCCGTTCCAGGAGGAAGCTCCCTCCGGCGCTGCCCATGCTTGGCAGGACGGGGCAGCCGCTGCTTTCAAGTAGGTGAAGGGGCGACAGGTAGAATCTGCTCATGCAGCAGAGAGAGGCAGAGGGAAGATTGATTTTCATTAGCTAGGCTGACCTTGAGGAGCAGGGAAAAGCAAAGGCAACTTACTTTGACTGTTCAAGCAAGATCTCGTCTCTCCCATCCCCCTCTCTGGAAAGCAAAGGTAACTGATCTGCTCAGATTTGGGGTTTTCCCTCCTCCGTGCAATTCCCCGTGTGGGAAGATGCAGACAGTGAGGAGTCGCTCACCCAGGACACCCACATGTGATTTGGGCACCCCTTTCTTTCACAGCAGTACCAAGGGGAATTAGGAGGGCATGGCTGATTCAGGGAAGTTTTGTGAGACGGGAACAGGCCAGAGGCAAAACTCTCGTGGCTGTCACCTGCTGCCACCGAGCTCCTCACCTGGGAGGACCTTACTAAAGCACAGGCTGGGGACGTGAAGCCCCAGCACCCCCGTGAAGAGGGAGGGCCCATCTCAGCCTGCAGCTGGGACTGTGCAGAGGGGAGCAGGGAGCAGCCTCAGAGCATTCCCACATCCCCCATGACCCAGATCCCGTCGGGATTGGATCATTCAGGGAATGATGCTGGTTCCTCCTGGGAGCTGCTGCTCACACCAGGTGTCCACCCCCACTCACCTGGGCTCAGTACTTGGTCATTCAGCCTTGGCCAGTGAGATGACCCCTGTGAGGGTCCTGGGGGCTCCAACCATGGGGAGCACCAAAGGCAGAGACCTCACAGAGGGTCCTGCAGCCACAGAGCCAACGGGGCTGCTGGCCCAGCACAGGCAACCCAAATCCTCTGAACACCTGGAGCTCAAGAGGCACGAGGAGACCCCTGGGCCAGGCTGGGGCACGAGGGACAACGTGAGGAGGAACCCAGCCCGGGGGACACAGCCAGAGAGGAGCTGGCCATCGGCTGTGCCAGACACTCCAGACCTGGGGGCAGGGCTCAGACACAGCATCTTGAGAAAGACAGATCTTGGGAGCCCCCTCAACACTGGACCAGGGCCCAAATGCCCCCAGAGCTGTGATTCCAAGGTGCAGGGATCAGACAAGGACCTAGACTCACTGGCTGGGGGGATGTAAACCTCCCTGTGGGAACCAAGGGGAGCTGAAGAGAACATCTGTGGGTCCTGCAGAAGGACTGAATGACCAGAGCTGGGACCCCGCTTCTTCCTCCTCCCCCACCCCGGAATAGCCCAGTGCCCCCCACTCCCTCGCAGCCCTCCCTGCTCCAGCCTGATTCCAGGGCTGCATTCACTCCATATCCCAGTCCCACTGAGCTGAGCATCCCCGCGGCTCTGCTGCACCCCTCCCTACCCACCTGCCCACCTGGGGGGCCTGGGGCAGCATCTCCCCAGCCTCCTCCTCCTCACACCCTGCCTGCCAGGCAAGCATGCCAGCCCCGGAAACCGGGCCAGCTTTATGGACACCACCAGCCTCAAACATATAAAGTTCGTGTGATAATGGGCCAGAGGAGAGATCGTAAAAGCAAATTATTTACAGGCTGGAGGTGGATGCGAACCGGGGGCAAGCGGCTCAGGGCGCCAGGTGGGAGAAAAGGGAGCCCCTCGCCCTGCCTGGGCGCTGCGGTGTGGAGCGGGGTGCTGGGGGAGGCTGAGTCCCCGGTCCCACGCGGGGCTCGCGGCCGGCGCGGTCCCGCAGCCCCTGCAGGCACACACAGCCCCCGTGTCCCCGGCACTCCCGCAGCCCGCTCGCCTGCGGGACAGCTCACAGGAGAACCCACGCGTGACTCGGACCCACACGCGGCCCCAGCCCCACGGCGCACCCCACGCGTGTGCAGGACCCAGCCCCCACCGCACGGAGCCGCAGCTTCCTCGCACAGCCCGTGCGCACCCAGGGACCGCGTCCCTTCGGAAACGGCCCGCGAGTGCCCAGGACCCCCGCCCGCTCGGCCCACGAGTGTCTCCCCCGCCGCGTCCCGCAGCCCACGCGTGTCCGCGCCGGGCGCACTCACCCCGCAGCCGCCGCCGGTCCATCCGCCCGCGGAGCCCGAGCGCGGCGGGGCAGCCCCGGGGCGGGCAGCGGGGCAGCCCCGGCCCCGCAGCCGAGCCCCGCGCCGCGGGCAGCGGGAGCGGCGGGGGGGGCCGCGCTCGGTGGGAATGGGAGGCTGGGCGGAGGGAGGAGGAGGAGGAGGGATGGAGGGAGGAGGGAGGGACCTGGCGCTGCCCGGGAGCATCGCGCTCCCCCTCGCTCTGCGCTGCCTTCCCGGAGCTCTTAACGCTTTACCCAAGTGGCGTCATCCCGCTGAAATGGACTCGGCCCATTAGCGGCTCCGCAGAGCCCCGCAGCGCTCCCCAGGCGCCGCTGCCGCCCAGCCCCGCCGCGGGATGCTCAGCCGCTATTTAAACGTTTCCGTCTGCCCCGGGCTCCGTGTCCCTCCCTGCGCCCCCCGGGATGGCCTCCCGCACCCCGGGCCGGTGTTCCCCCGGCCCCCACCGGGACAGACCCCCGGGGACACAGCAGCGTCACGGGATGGGTCGGGGTCAGTGTGACACCGGGGGCAGGTCCTGTCGGGCTGGGCCGCAAAGGAGCCGGCAGCAACTCAGGATCCATCACCTTGGGTTTGATCCACAATTTATCGTGAAACAGCCTCAGTCATTTCATAGAATCATGGAAAAGGTGGGAAAAGACGTCTAAGGTCATCAAGTCGAACCTTCTCCCAGCTCACCTCTTCCCAGGAGGCCCCTGGGACAGCCCAGGTGCCATCCAGCTCCAGCACTTCCCAAAAGTCCCAACCCACACCTGAATTAGCCCCTGCAGAGACACACTCGGCAGAGAGGCTGGAAAGCAGCTTTTCCATACTGAGACCCACAGAACCAGCCCACACATATCCCACTGTCCCAGAAACAAAAAGCATGGACTCAAGGTCCAAGCAGGACCTGGATCTTCCGTCCCAGAGGTTTCCCCAAGTTGCTGCATGCTTTTCTCAAGTCCCTTGTTTTCCTGCTTTCCTGCTTGTGGCTCAGGAGCACCAGGGGTCCTTGTGACACCCCTCACCCCCATTCATAGTAAAGTGGACCTGGCTTGAGAGTCCCAAAGACGCAAGGCCACCCTGATGGCACTGGATGTCACCTGTGAACCCCAGCAAAGCCCCCACCCTCCCTCCATTTCCCTCGACACTTCCAGGGTGGTCACCCATTTTTCCTGGGAGTGCTCACCAGATGAGCAAAGTGACAGCTCCAGCTCAGGGAGGGCTCAGAACCTGTCTCAGACATCTGAGGATGAAACCACCAAGCCCTCAGCCCCCCCCCACCAGCTGCACAGCAGCACGGAATCCCTAGGGTGGATGGCAAGCACAGGGTCTGAGTGTGTGAAAGCAGGATGGGGACAGAGGGGAAGAGAAGGACCTGGAATAAGAGTGACAAATCCAGCTCTGCTGCTTGTAGCTGTAAGAGATGGGGACAAACTGGGACGATCCCACAGACCTCAGGGGCTCCCTCCCAGCTGATGCCAGCAGAAGCACTGGAATACCCCCAGTTGGGGCCAGTGACTCCATTCCCCCACACAGTGCCCAGCTGAGCCTTTGCAGTCTAATTTTTAGGCATTTCTAGGCTGAGGGTTTCTCCATCTCCATGGGATGCCACCAGGGATGCTCCTCCAGGAGTTTCTCCAAGAAGAACGAGTCCCTGACAGCATCCCTCAGCCTCGGCTCTAGCTCAGAGCCTTCAGGCTGAATCCCTTTGCACTCCCACCGGCCCCTCCTCTTCTCCCCATCGCTCTCAGTTCCGTCTTTAAAGGCACAGAAAGGATCCGAGTTGCCCAATTCCCAGCCAACTGGCTGAGAGCACCTGACTCCCGGGAGCACGTGTGATGTCCTCCCTTTCTCCCAGCCCAAATCTCTCACTCCCACCTTGAGGTGCCGGTGATTCAGGCTTCCCTCGCTGGCTCACAGCATCCCAGCACAGCCTGCGTCGTGCTCAGCCGGCGCCGCTTTATTCCTCACTCGCTGCCGAGGGAGGGCCGAAAAGGCATGAATGCAGAGCTCCCGGGAGGAGTGGGAGGGTGGGAAGCGCAGGGAGAATAGCAGCCTCCCGGTGAGTTATTGACCACGGCACCGCTGGAGAGGAGGGCTGGCAACCTGAGTGCACTCGCAAAGCAGCAAAGTTTAGAGCCTCCCCCAAAGAAAGGGTCTGGGATGGAGCTCCCCTCCTTAGGAGGGGTTTGGGCTGTTGGGAGAGAGATGTGGTTCTTCCTGATGAGCCATGGGAGAGGAAGGTGTGAGACTTCCACAGGTTTCTGGCCACCTCTCCCCATGTGGGGGGTGTGGGAGCAGGGACTGAGCACCCTTCCCACAGCCCCCACTGTGCCCCACACCTGCACAGCCCCTGCCTCAACCCACCCCAGCTCCTCAGCTCACCTCTGGGACTGCTCCTGCTCCTCATCCCAGTGGAAATCCAGCACCTCAAACACCACTGGGGTCCTGCCCAAAAGGATGGGGAGAAGCAGCTCCTGGGTGTTCCATCTCTGTTTGAGGCTGTCAGTGAATGTCCCGAGTGCAGCTGAGAGCACCAAGATGATCGAGGTGGACATCCCTGAGTTCCCAGCTCCAGCTGAGCCTGCTCAGCAGGGCCCCAGCTCCTGTTGCAGACCCCTGAATTTGGAGAACCCCCATCCCCATCAATCGTCACAGATCATCAGCAATTTCTCCCTGCTTTGCTCTTCCCATTCCCCCTACACATCTCAAACACCCCCAAAAACATGGGGAGTCACTCATTTTCATTTCCCTTCCCAAAAAGTGTTTCTCTACATCCACACGTTGGTCACAAATCCCAAGGAGCTTGGTGTGAAGCTTGGAGAACTTAGTTGGGATTTTAAAACAATTTGAGAGACCTCAGCACCATTTTCCACACAGATTCTGCAGCTGCCTCTCAGCCTGACCAGCTCCAGGCCTTGCTGTGCCCACAGTCAGACAATTCACCCCTGGGAATCAGCCCTGGAGTGGGCAGGAGAGCAGGATATCCCACAGCAAGGCTGAAGCTGCCTGGTGTCTCCTGCTGCTGTTTGCCAAGCTTGGGCTCAGGGGGAGGGTAATTCACCTCCAGTTAGAGATGATGCAGGGGAGGGAGGGAAAAAAAAAAAAAGAGAGGAGAAAGAGAACACACGATTCCCCTGATTCAATCAGCCAGAAACAAGGAGGTGCTGGTGCCCTCTAATTTGGAGATTCACAGATTTTAGGGCCAGAAGGGACCGTGATGCTCATCTAGCCTGACAGTCTGTATTATGTAAAAGCCACTTGAAGCCAGACAGTGCCACGAGCTTTTCAGAAGCAACAGCCAGCACTGGGGAACTTATTAAAGGACTGTGACTCTCCCGAGGTGGGGACATGTGGCTCCCAGCACGCTGGGAGAGGAGGAGGCCGGGTACACCCACCCGGCTGGGCTTCGGCTGAACAGATGGCAGTGCTGGGGGAGAGGAAACATCATTTCCCTTCCCTGTCAGGCAGCTCCTTCTAACAGAAAGAGGGATAAGCAAGGAAAAAAACAACTTCTTCCTTGTGTTCTTCTTTTGAGTGTTCCCTAGTCCTGGAAAGAAAAGAGGGATGCTGGCCCTGAGACGTCCCGTGCCCACTTTGGGGTCAAACCCCACGGTTTGCAGTGTAGCCATGGGAGCTGAGCCTGCCTCTCTGGGAGCCAGATCCGGAGCTCCAAGCTCAGCCTGCAGCAGCCGGAGGTGTAGTCATTGACTGCAATGAGAGTTTCCCTCTGAAGATGGAGCCAGGCAGCATAAAACATCAATAAAGCACTCAGGATGCGTTCCTTAATGAGCTGAGATTGTAACACGCTGCCAGAGCCTGCCAGAGCTGCCCATTCTGTCGGGAGAGAGGAGCAGATTCTGCTGGGGAAGTGTTAAGTGGGTCCTGCTGACTCATTGATGCAGATGGTTCCGGCCCTGCCGAGCAGGAGCAGCGTCTCCAGGGGCTCTCCAGCGCCCGGCGTGAGCAGGGATCTGGCACCTCACCCCAGCTGAAGGGGACAGTAGGACAGGGTAGTGACTTCCCGTGGCATGACTCCCCAGGTCCCGCTGGGCACAGCGAATGCCAAGTGTTGGCTGTCCCTGTGCATCGTCACCGTGAGGGTGGGCAGGCCCTGGCACAGGGTGCCCAGAGGAGCTGGGGCTGCCCCTGGATCCCTGGAAGTGTCCAAGGCCACCTTGGACAGGGCTTGGAGCAGCCTGGGATAGTGGAAGGTGTCCCTGAAGAGGATGGAAACCAGAGGATCTTTAATTCCATGGAGGAATTAAAAACCAGAGGATCCCAAATAATTCCATGGTTCCATGATCTGTGGGCTCCCCACACTTCCAGAGCAGCTCTTCTTCTACAGAACATGTTTGTCCTGGTGAGGTCCTTGCCCAAAGCCACATCTTCCTCCCAAAAGAGAAGGCAGATGTGACTCCAGCAGTGTTGGCTCCAAAGGTGAGGTCCCGACATGAGCTCCTGAGGAACCTGAGCAGGGTGGGTGAGGAGACACTGGAATACAAAAGGATGTGCAATACAGGCATTTCCTTGCTGGGAAATTTTTTAACTCCATCTTCTGGCTCCCTGGGAAGCGTCCAGGCACTGTTGTGCCCATGGTACAGCTCTGGAGCTGGATCCTGTTCAAACCCCACTGCTGCATCCCTGTTGAGGGGAATCAAGTGACAAAGGACTTGCACCCTCCAGACTGTGAATGTCCCCAGAAAGCTCTTGGAGCTCCTTTGCCAAGTCACACCCTGCCTTTGCAAGACACGTTTCTCACCCAGCCTGTGCCTTTGTGGCTCCTCCACCCCTGCCATGATGGGGATGTGATGCTCCCATAGTGTCTTTTCCATCCCAAGCCCTCAGGGTCCTCTCTCTCCCTGGATTCTCTGCCCTGTGCTCCTCATGATGCTCCTCAGGAGGTCCCTGATCATTGCTGGGAGCAGTTACCACCCAGTGTTCCAAGTCTTCTTCAGGCTCTCCAGTGATCCCAGACTGAGCTCTCCTACAGGTACTACATGCACCAGGTATCCCACACACACCAGGGATCCCACAGACACCAGGTATCCCATGTGCACCAGGGATCACACATACACCAGGGATCCCACATGTACTAGGTACCCTCCATGTCCCAAATGTCCCAGATGCACCAGGTATCCCACAAGTTCCAGGTATCCCATGTACTCCAGCTATCCCATATGTCCCAGGTATCCCGTGTCTACCAGGCCATCCCAAGCACATCAAGGATCCCACACACACCGGGATCCCTCCTGCTGGTGCTCCAGGCTGCCCAGCTCTCCGCAGACCAGCTGACCCATCCACACTGCAGCTCTCCCAATCCCTGCTCCCTCCCAAGCCTGCACACCTGTCCTGAGCATCCTCCCTCACCTGGGCACCACCCTTCCTGCTCCCACACCCCATGGAGCACACCCCCTCCCCAGGGATGGCTGGGAGGGGCTGGGGGAGGCAGCTCCCCCCAAACGCTGTGCCTTCAGCACTTCGAGTCCCCGTTTCAATGTCACTTTAACTCGAGCGCGCGTGTGCCGGGGAGCAGGGCTCCGTATTAAATTGCCAAGCCGGTCACATGCTGCAGGGATTTGGCCGTAGCTAAGCAGCACCGCCCCCGCAGTCACTTTTTTGGCTGGTGACTCCTCTGCTCGGCGTAAGGCAGAGCCGGCAAAGAATAGGAGAAACCGGAGGGGGAAGGAAAAAAAATAAATAAGAGAAAACCAGGCGAGTCATTGTGAATGTCAGGAGCTCCTTGGCTGCGGGTGTGACAGCGATCCTCCCCCTCCAAATTCGCTCCGTGTGAGAGCCAAAGAGAGGATTTCATTAGGATCTGGTAGCAGGCTATTTTCAGAGCTGACATCCTACCCATGGCTAAAAATAGCCAGTCCCCTCCACGCAAACCATGGTTTCTGTTCTTTCAAACTTTTATAAGCCCTGGTGAGGCTCAGACCTTCCCTTCTCCCCACACTTTGCTCCCTTCCTTGCTCCATTCCTTTCCATCATTCCTTGCCTTCCCTGTTCTCCACCGCTCATTTCTCCACCAGGTACCCTCTTTCCTCCAGTCCAGTCACTTGGACCAGAGTGGAGACAGAGCTGTCACCATGGCAGAGCTAGGGTCACCTCCTTCCCAAAAGCAGATCCTGCACCTAGCTCGGGGCTCTGGGAGGCCGGGAAGGCAGAGAGGGCTTGAGCCCCACGAGATGCTGCCAGGCACTGGCAAGGAGCATCCCTCTAGAGCCTGAGGCATCCCTCTGGAGCCTGGAGCACCCCTCTAGAGCCTTGAGCACTCCTCTAGAGCCTGAATCACCCCTCTGGAGCCCAGGATGCTCCAGGGAGGGATGACCCACTGCCACACGGAAGACACTTGGTGTTTGATGCTTATGTGGAGCACCCGATTTGGTGCCTGATGCTCATGTGGAGATGATCCCAGGATCATTTCAGGATTGTGGAAAGGATCCTAGGGCTCATTACTGGGCTGGGCTCAGGGAGTTCCAGCATAAAATTGTCCCGCCTGTACAGAGCAGCTCCAGCACTTGGCCACAGTCACTTCTAAGAGGGCTCTCCTGAAAATCCTGCCTAGCCTAAAAACCAGGTCCCTAAAACCCTGTCCTGTCTGTCCCTCCCTCCCCAGGGCCCACAGAGCCACTGCAGCCACTGCTGCTGCCCCCTCCCTGAGGGGCTGCTCACAATTCCCTCCCTTCATTAGCACTGCCACCTCTGAGGCAGGTACAGGTATTTATAGCCAGCACCTACCCCCCACTCCTGGCTCTGTTACAGACAACACACATTTAAGTCTTTCCTAGGCTGTGTTTGACACCAGCCCAGTCTGGTGATTTAAAAATCCCACAGCTTGGAATAACCAACCTCTGCAGATACCTGCTGCACTCAGTGAATGCATCCTCCCTGTCACAGCCTCAAATGTCCCACCTCTCCGTGGTCCCAGCCCTAAATTGCCTGCCTCTCCCTGGTCCCAGTCCTAAATCTTTCACTCCTCTCAGGTACAAACAAAATATCCTATCTCTCCCTGGTCTCAGCCCCAAATCTCCCACCTTTCCCGGGCCCAAGCCCCAAATCTCCCATCTCTGCTTGGTCCCAGCCTCAAATCCCCCACCTCTCCCTGGTCCCAATCCCAAATCCTCCACTTCTCCCTGCAACCCAGCACAGCACAGCTTCAGCAAAGGCTTGGCCAGCTGGGCTCTGTTGGTCTCAGGCTGGAGCAGATTCATCAGGAGACACCTCCCCTGCTCATCCCACTTCCCAGGGCAGCAGGGACCAGATCCACCCCTGCCCGCTCAGGGAATGCCCAGGGAGCCTCGCATCCGGGGCCGGCAGAGCAGGTGGGCACAGCCTGGCGCAGCACGGGAACACCCAGGAGGATGGGGACCGGTGCCATGGCTCATCCCGGCGCTCCGCTCGCCTTCCCCTGCGCCGCGGCCCTCCGGACCCCTGGCCGCCGGCCAGCCAGCCATTTCCTGGTAATCTAATAGCTGCAGCAGATGAACTGAAAATGCATTTCCTGCCACCGTGCTGTAAAATTTTTATTAATGTAAGGAGAGAAGGCAGCGCTGGCTCCCAGCGCCCGGGGCCGTGGCGGGAGGAGGCCGGGGGGGCTCGGCAGGGCCGGGGGCTGCGGGATGGCAGCGGTGCACTGGTGATGCTGTGGGAACGTGAACTATCAGGGAAACTGAGGCACGGGCAAGGGAAGTACCTTGCGTGGAAGTAAAATCAGGCAGCAGGTCCCCAGCTGCCTCTTCAGAGTGACGGAACAGGTTGGCACCCGGGACACCACAGAGTTACCTCCTTGAACTGTGATTCGGGAGCACTGATGCTAAAGGGCCCTTTTCCCTCGTGGTTGTCCCCTCGGGGAGGATCCCGGCGGCACAGACAGCCTGGAGGGATGGATGGGGGCAGGGAGAGAGGGGCCAGAGTGCCCTGGCAGATGGGCACCACAGCAGGAGACCTGCCACACATCCCTGCCTGCGTCCACATGGTAGCTCATCCACCTCCCGCCTCGCTCTGTGGCCTGGGCTGACCTTCCTGGCTGGCAAAGTGACATCCCAGCTAAAATGCTCCATTAAGAACAAGGAACAGCCTGGAGCAGCCAGTAAATAGTGACCACGGGCCCTGATCTGGCTTGGGAGGGAGCAGCAGTGATTGCCAAGGAGGAGCGAGGTGCCAGAGCTGGAGCACGCCTGTCCCCATTTCTGTATCCACACAGGATCCTCAGCCCTCAGGGGCTTTGTGAAGGACCCTCAGGGTCAGCAGCCAGCTCAGTGCACCCTCCCTGTGCCCCCAGCCCAGCCCCTGTCCCTCCAGGGGGTGACATCCATGTGGCCGCTGGAGTGGCAGCCCCAGGCCCGAGGGCTGGAGCCGTGCTTCCCACCCGGAGCCTGCTGCCTGCACCAAGGCAGAGCTAAATTGGAAAAACACACACAATGACCTCTTGTGGAATGTAGTATGAATATTTGATAGCTCTAATGTAATCATATCCAATCGATACCGGCAGGAATATCTTCCCACCACTCCCTGAGCTCTCACTCTGCCCTGTCCCTTCCTCTCTCTCCTTCTCTCTGCCTTGCTCTCCCTTTCATTAATGCATTCTCCACTTTACATTATTTATTAACTTCCTTCCTTTTTTTTATTTAGAAAAAATAAATTAAATAACCGTGGTTATCTTGGACCCTCCTGCCTCAGGCTTTTGGGCCAGGCAAAAACTTTTCTGACCTTCTGTCACCTGCTCACGGTTTCCTCTGCTGAAACAGAGACTCTGCCCCACAGCCAGGATGCCCTGACACCTCATCCCTCTCTGTTCCCCAACATCTCCCACCTCCACGTGGGTGCCTGGAAGCCCCCAAATCCCCCAGGAATTCCCACCCATTGCATGAAGATGCTCCATGGAAGGAGCTCCCTGAGGGGCTGCCAATGCCTTGGAGGGTGAGGGTCTCTGGCCAGGACAAAGTGGAGGATCTGCTCCTCTCTCCAGAGGGGCAGAGGATTCCCTGTTGCCTCCAGATGGCTCTGAAGGAGAGAGGAGAGTCAAGTCGTGGTGATCCCATACTCCAGGGTCTCACACATCCAGCTCATGCTTCCCAGGAAAAGCATCTTCCAAGACAAGCATCAGGGTTAGAGATGGAGGGGTGACATCAGTGTCCCTGCAGCTGCCACTGCTTCCCAAGACAGCATGATGCAAAGCATCTTCACCAGGAATCATTCTAGGAGGCTGGAAAGAGGGCACGGATCCAGTCTCAGTGTTGGATGTAGCTCCTCTCCTACTGCTGGTGTCCCAGGCAGTTTGGGGGGGACAGTGGGATTTCAGCTAGGAAAAGGCTTGACAAAATCACAGGCTCCTTGGGGACACCATGTCTTGACCCACTCGGGTCCCTTTGGAGGAAGCAAAGGACTCTTCATGCTCGAAGCAAGGCAGTAGGTTTCCTGCTCCCCAGCTTCCAGAGCGATCCTGTGCAGGAGCTGCATTTCCCCACCCCTGGATCTCATCAGCCAGGGCTGCCCGGGGCACAGGGAGGGAAGACCCACCCGTGTCTCACAGGAAACAGGATGCAGTGCTGGTGGGACTTGGGGATCGGGACAGCTCTCCTGACAGCTCCCTTAGGACCCTTGGAGTGCCAGCACTGCCATCCTCGTGTCACCACTGCCCAGCTCCCCCCACGGCTGGGATTTGCTGACCCAGGAAAATCGATAGTGGCTGTCTGCCGGTGGCCAGCCCGAGGGGAGGGGATGGGGGGAGAGAGAGGGTGTGAGGTGGGGGGACTGCTCCTTCTGGAGAAGGGGGTGCAGGGGAACCTCAGGGACATGAGGAAAGGCAGCAGAACCACGTGGTGGGAGAAGGTTTGGATGGAGGAGATCCTGAAGCATTTGTCTCCCACCCTGGGAGGTCTGGAGATTCCCCCTGAGGATGCAGCCCCCTCCTCCCGCCCCGGAGAGCCCCAGCTGCTGCCGGAGCCACATGGAATCCACAGAGACCCTGCCTAATGTGGATCACTTATTGACCCTGCAGAGCCGGGGCTGGAGAGGGAGAGGAGGAAGTGTAGGGAAAGAGCTCCAATTAGCAGCACTGAGACCATATTTTATCCTCTGGAACAGGTCCCGGGCTGGCGGGCACAGAGCCAGGGCAGGAGCTGGGGCTGGGGCTGGGGCTGGTGAGCACCTGGCCCAGCACAGAGCTCCAGGACCCCCTGCAGCATCCCTGTTTATCCCCAGAAAATCCACCCGTGCCCACCAGTGCCCACCACCCTCCTCCACAGGGCTGTCAAGTACACAGGGTTGGGAGAAGGGAAGCAGAGCTGGGAGCCTCCCAAGCAGTTGCTGGGACCATGGGAAGAGACAGTGACCTCATGCAGAAGGATGGGCATGGAGACACCTTCCTCCTCAGCCACCTGCACTCCGCTTACCAGACCCAGATGCCCATACTTGTGCTCCAGATCACTGAAGCAATTCCTTTTCTCAAAGCACTGGGATGCTAAAAGAGGTGGGGGAATTTGCTGCAATCCCTGGAAAAACCTGGTCTGTAGCAGGAGATAGAAGTGTTGCTGGAATGTGGGAGGAGGTTTGGGAGCCATTCACATCTGTCTTGGCTGGGAAAAGTTGGAGTCCCCTGCACAAGGACCATCAGCTGAGGGGTGGGGGAGAACACCCACATTCCCTCCTGTCCTCCCCTAAAGAGGGGTCCTGAAGCAGGTCCCCAGGGTCCTTCACTGCTGCAAAGACCATGGAGAGTGAAAGGCTCCATTCCAATGGACAGATGGCCCCACTGCCTTCCTGCTCCAGCATTTCCTACCACGCCTCCCCTCTGGTACCTCCCGCATCCTCATTTACCCAGGGACTCATCTCCTGAGCCCTCTCAAATGTTCCTCCCAAACCAGGGATGCTGGGGAATCAGGGGATCTCACCTTCTCTGGAGTCACTCCAATACCCCAGGGAAGATGCTCTTCCCAGAGGAGCCTCAGAGGCTTCCCAAGCTGATCCCACCCCCATCGACCCTTGCCTTGAACCACATTCCTGTTGCCCAACAGGGAACAGGGAACACAAAGCTCCCAGCTCCCCCACCCATGGCACATACCCCACACCCCACAAATATTTCTCTTTTCTGGGATATCTTCCAGCTTGGGGAAAGAGAGACTTTCCAAGCTAATGGCTCATGGCAGGAGCCATGGGATAAGTTGCTGGCATTGCTCAGAGCAGTGAGCACCCCCTCCTCCCCTGCCTGAGGTCTGTGACAGCCTCACACATCACTGGGTAGGGCCATGACAGGTGGAACCTCTCTGGATGGAGAAGGTGAAGTTCCATGAGAGGAACGCAGCCCATGCCTGAGCTCTAATCCATGCAGGTTCTCCCTCTCCATGGCCCCATGGCAGGATGAACCGTGGGTCCCGGCTGCACCCTGGGCCAGGAATTTGGAGGTGGCACCAGGGCAGGTAGAGGGGATCTGGGTGGCATGGAGACGTTCTCCTTGTGGATGTCCCACCAAGCACAGTCCCCTGAGCTGGTGACAAAAGCAGGAGCAGAGGGAGCAGAGGCAGCTGGCAGAGGCGTCCCCCAGGCCAAGATAATAGGAGAGAAACCGTGACGTAAGGCTAGGGGAAGTGGAGTCCTGGCCTTTCCCAGGCTCTGCCGTGCTCCACGCTCCACTTCCCTGCCAGTTTATCAGCCACTGGAGCAACCAAGGGAACATCAGCCAGGACAGAACAAACAAACATCCGAGTTTGGGCTTCCTTCCTTCGAATAACCAAAAAAAAAAAAAAAAAACCCAAAAAAAAAACCCCAAAACACCCCCCCCCCCAAAAAAAAAAAAAAAAACCACACAAAAAAAAAAACCAACCCAAGAGAGATGGGGAATTCAATTAAATTAAAAAAGACCTAAACATGTCAAATAAATAAGCATTTGTGTTTCCATGGGGACATGATGCATTCCTAGGAGTGGGAGCCTGGCCTTGGGGAGAAGCAGTGTTGGAGCAGCAAAGCCAGTGATGCCACAAGTGGCCCCATCTGCAGCCCACGACTGCGCCCAAGGGACCAGCATAAGTCCCTTGGCTGTGATAGCCCTTGGATCACCAGAAGTCCTCCATGGACTCCCAGGTCCCCAATACACAGCCATGGCTCACCAGGAACTCACAGCCTGTTTGGAGGGGAACTCCAGGTAGGAGAGGTTGTTTTCCTCTTTCTGTTTCATTCCCACAGCAAAGGTAGGTCAGGACCAGGCACCTGGAGCTCCAGTCCATGCACCACCGTGTTGGGTTGGGTGTCGTGGTTTAACACAGCTTGGTTTTTAGTTGAAGAGAAAACCCATCAGTTATGGAAGTGATTCTCTGTGAGGATTGCTAACAGCTTCCTCCAGACTCCAGGGAACCAATCAGCTGGCTACTTTTGAATACTGACACCTTGTTAAACCACTTAAGAAAGCTGGACATGCCTCTGTGAAATCACATTTAAAAACTAACAAACCCTGGTGAAAACTCTCTTGTTTCTGGCCTTTGAACAGGTAACTGGATGCTGGCAGGGCCAGGCCCTGTTCTGCTGTGCAGCCTGATGAAGCCAGGCTGGGCCCTGCTCTGCTGCAATGGTGGCTGGGCTGGGCCCTGCTCTGCTGCAGTGCTGGCCGGGCTGGGCCCTGCTCTGCTGCAATGCTGACCGGGCTGGGCCCTGCTCTGCTGCAATGCTGGCCGGGCTGGGCCCTGCTCTGCTGCAATGTTGGCTGGGCCAGGCTGGGCCCTGCTCTGCTGCAGCGCTGGCTGGGCCAGGCCCTGCTGTGCTGCAGTGCTGGCCGGGCCGGGCTCATTCTGCTGCGTGGCAGGCCAGCCCGCAGCATGGCTCGGCTGAGATGCTGCTGCTGCCGAGTTCCACCCACAGCCACTGGACAGGGAGAGGGGAAGCTGTCTACCCATGGCGTGCAGCCACTGGGTTGTGGGCAGGCCGCTGAAATCCCGGCTGCTCCTGCTGCCATTGGGAGCCTGGCTCAGGTGCCCCCCAGCATGGCAGGAGCCGAAATCAACTGTGCAAGCAGCTCCATTACCATCACAGCAGAGATCATACGGCCATCCACAGCCTGGGTGAGATATCAACTCTTTCAGTGCACAGATGAAACTTACAGACATCAATCCTGTCTCAAGTAAGAGGAAAAGAAAGGGTGAAGACACATAGAGAAAACAACATGGGGACACCGAGATCAGTAAAGAAGGAGTCAAATCCCAGATGGGAGGAGAATGAGGAGATGCCTTAGTCTTGGGCTGAAATTCTCTTGTAAGGCTATGGTGAAGATATAATTGATACATCAGACTCCTTTCTTCCCTGTAACTCATGGAATGCACTGGGGGGATGTAGCATTCTAACTACCACTGTGAGCAGAGGCACCCGTGTTGAAGCAAGCAGATGCTGAAGTAGCTGTGATCCTATGAGAAGCTTGAACAGAGAGAAATGAGAGAGATGAAGAACCTTGCCCCAGGAATGGAAAAAGAAAACCTCTATTCCCAGAGATAAAAGAACTTTTGTTTCTATACTAGAACAGCTCATCCTTAAAATTGCACCCCAATAAGCTGAAATGACCCTTGGTGGTAGTGGGGAAACTACCAAAACTGTGGGAGGGACTTCGTGATTGCAGATTTCTGGGAGGCTGCTATTTGTGAAAATTAAAACCATGAGAGAACTGTTTCTTGTGGAAAAGTCTCCATGGTATGGCAGGAGAGACTCCTCACCCTAAGTGGATTGAAGAAAGATTATTTTACAGGTGGCAACCTGACTGAATATACCAAATTTGTTTCTTTACATTGTAAGTGGGAAAAAGAAAGGAAAGTTGGAGGGAGGAGAAGTGCTCTGAAGGTTTATTCTGATTTATAATTATTTTTCTTTTAATTCTGGTAATAAAGTTTTCTTTATACCCTTTAAAAAATTTAAATAAAAGGAAAAACAAAAATAAAAAAACCTGAGTTTGAACTTTCCTCACATTGGTAACATTGGGATCTACATGGCAAAATAACTGCATAAATTTAATAGAAGTTCAGAAGTTCAACTTAACCTCAGTTCTGGAGCAGACTGGCTGTCTTGGCTTGAAAAGACAGGTGTCTGCTTAAGGAAGGTAGGAGCACCCCTGAAATGGAAAATGTAAACCCCATCCCTCCAAATTATTATAATTTTGAAATTAAGGGGCTCTCAGGCAAATATATGGGAATAGGAATAACAGTTCTTTATTAGGAAAACGAAAAATACCAATGCAATAGTACAAACAAAAAAACCCAAACCACTGAGAGAGTCAGAATATGGTGTGACCCCCTGTGGGTCAGGGTGGTGGCAGCAGTCCATTCCATGGGGGCTCCATACATCTGCTTTCCACTTCCAGTTCATCCCTACGATGCGACAGGAACCATCAGTGAAAGCAGTGTACTGTGTTTCCTCTGCTGGCACTTGGTTGTATAGTGGAGCTTCTTCAGCCCTTGCCACTTGTTCCCACTCCTCTTCATCAGTGAGACCAAAATTCTTACCTTCCAGACAGTTTGTAAGTATCTCCAAAATCCCAGGGCGATTCAGGTTTCCAGTGCACGCACTCTGTGTGATGAGAGCAATCCACTTGCTCTGTGTGGTGTCAGTGGTGTGATGGGTAGAGGGAACCTTTCCTTTAAACATCCACCCCAGCACCGGCAGTCGGGGTGCCAGGAGGAGTTGTGCTTCCCTGCCAATCACCTCTGAGGCAGCTTGGACTCCTTCATAGGCAGCCAAGATTTCCTTTCCTTACTTCTCTGTGGGAGTGTAGTTTGCTTCGGACCCTCTGTAACTTCACTTCAGAATCCCAGTGGTCGGCCTCCAGTCTCCCCAGGCAACTTCTGCCAAAGGCTCCAGGAAGACCATGGTTCCCAGCTGCAGAGTAGAGCACATTCTTCACCTCTGGTCCTGTCCTGACTGGGCCAAGGGCAACCACATGGGTGATTTCCTGCTTGATCTGGGTGAAGACTTGCTGCTGTTCAGGACCCCAGTGGAAATCGTTCTTTTCAGGAGTGACCAGGTAGAGAGGGCTTACAATCTGGCTGTACTCGAGAATGTACATTCTCCAAAAGCCTCTGGCACCTAGGAAAGCTTGTGTTTCCTTCTTGCTGGCTGGTGGAGACATCACAGTGATTCACTTTAGTGGAATTCCCTCAGTTAGTGTTTCCCTCCTTGAGTTGATGAACCTGCACTGCCAGGACAGAAGTGGGTTTCCCCTCCCACCTTCCCATGTCTTCCCCATGGTCGTGCAGAGGGCATTAAGCAACTGAACCCCTTTCCTGGACTATCAGAAAACCCATCTGCAGTAGAACTCCTGAAGGTGGAAGAGCAACAAGTACCAACTCCCACCTCGACAGCGCACATCCAGCTTCTGTTTCATTCCCACAGCAAAGGTAGGTCAGGACCAGCCACCTGGAGCTCCAGTCCATGCACCACCATGTTGGGTTGGGTTAGGCCAAGGTGGGTCATTCATGCTGGGTCACATTGATCTTTTGCATTGGATTGTGCTGGGTAGGTCATTCACTATGGATTGGGTTGGGTCAGTTGGGTTGGGTCATTCCTGTTGGGTTAGACTGAGGAGGGTTTTCCATGCTGGATTACGTTGGAAATTCATGCTGTGTTGGGTCACTTGTGTTGGGTTGGGCCATTCGTGTGGGCTTCCCCTGGATTGGTTGGGTTAGGTTTGTTGGATCATACATGTCAGGCAGGGGTGAGGTGGGTTATTCATTAAACTGTTCCAAAACCCACAGCAACATTTTTCAGAGCTTTTCCCCTACAAACCATTTCTAGGAACAACTCCTTGGCTCAGCCACGCGTGGTTCCTGCTGCTTTCGTGGAAATTGCCACAAGATTTCCTGGAAAACGTGAATTCCCCGTCCTAACCTTGTCCAGAAACATCCCCCACTGCCGTGTGCCCTGCACGTCATCCAAAGCTCTGCTTGACATCAGCACCACCAAGGCCACTTCCAAGAAATCCTGGGGTAGGGAAGGGGGACGGATTTCTTGCACGACTCCACGGAGCAGGCCCAAGGGAGGATGCACCTGTAGGATCCGGAGTCTTTTTCCTCTGCGCGTGGCCACGGGAGCCCCTTGGCCCCAGCTGGCAGGGCCTGGCAGGGCCTTTCCCAGGCAGAGGGCTAATTCCGTATCCCCTGCCGGATGCGGGATCTCGTCACCAGCACCCGCTGCAGAAGGGAAGAGCATTGTGTGGGCTGTTGCTTTTTTTAAAGCCGTTTGTGACCCCGGGAGCAGTGTGTGAGTGAGGAAGGAGGGGACAAGGGGGAGGGCAGAAAATTCCCAGATCCCAGCTCTCCCTGGGAAATCCCCAGAAAGTTCCCAGGCACTTTCTTTCCCAGCACATGCGTTCCTACGTGCTGAGGCCAAGCAGCAGGTGCATCCCAGAGCGCTGGGCTCCTGGGGGGCACATGGGCTCCTCCGAGAGGGCCCCAGCACTGCCATTGCTGTCCCACGGGACCCTGTGGGGCACAGGAGGGACCACAAATCCCACTGAGCTCCAGAGACCACCATGCTCCACACTCAAGGAGAAACAACCCCGTGAGCACAACGCACAGGCCACACCAGCACTGCTCCACTGCCCATCCCAAAGGCAGCCAGTGGGGCACCACGGAAGGGGGATCCCCTCTCCCCAGAGCCCCCAGAGCTCCCAGCCCAGCCTTTCAGCTCAGGCACGCTTTGATCCTGTTTGCTCGCATCCATCACTTCCATCGGGAACACGCCTGGATCCCGCAGGCACCCGGTGCTCGTCCGAGGGGCTGTGCCCGGGCACGGAGGGAGAAGGGCCCGGGCTTCCTGCCAGGAAGGACCGAGGGACAGGCGACAGGCACTGCTCATCGCATCCGCTGCCTCCTCCCGGGAGCCGGTACCGGGACACGATCGCACCCCGGGAAGGGCCTGTGACAAATTCTCATGGAGGCCGGGATGCCTTTGCCGTGAGCTCACCCAGTGACTAAGTTGTTTATCTCCCGCGGGAGCTGCACCGAGGTTTTGGGAAGCAGCAGATCCCCAACAGACAGCTCCTCTGCCTGTTCCAGGCGCCGCCCCCACCCCATTCCTGGAGAACACTCGGAAATCAGGAATCCGCGGTGGCACCAGCGCGTCCCCTCGCTGCCGGGACAGCGACAGCGAGCGACTGCTCTGCCCACACACCCACGGCAGGGAAACTGGAAAGAATCAGAACACCTGGATCTTGGAAAACCGGGCATAGACATTCCGGCACAGCACTGGGGAGTGTCCCCGAGCGCTTTGCTGGGGCGGTTTGTTTGCACAGGTACCGGGAGGCACCGCTGAGACCTCATCCCGCCCCATTCCCAGCCCAGGGAGGCACCAGCACGTTTAAGCACAGAGCAGGGTGTCCCTACAATGTCCCTAGGATGTCCCCTGTTCCAGACCAGTTTGGACGGGGCTTGGAGGAACCTGGGATAGTGGAAGGTGTCTCTGCCCGCGGCAGGGAGTTGGAACGGGATTAGCTTTAGGGTTTCGACCAATCCAAACCATTCTGGAATTCTCTGCGTCTGACAGGTTCATCCTAATCCCTAGGTAACCACTCCCAGGACTCTTGTGTCACCACGTGTCATCTATTCTCCCCAGTGCCACCTGCCGCTCCCACTGCCGGCTCTGGAGGGTCTGGAGCTTTTTCTGATCCACCAACTCAGTCCCTGCGGGTGCTCCCTGCAGGACCCAGAACGTGCTGCAGAACAACCCGGAGCTCCAGGGACCGGAGCCACTGTCCCGAGGGTCCCGGCGGGTCCTCCCCGCGCTGCTCCGGGGCATTTGGGGCTGGGAACGCCCTGCAGGGAGGCGGCGGAGGGCAGGCTTGGGGCTGGGGGCGGTGGAACGGGGGCGAGGGGCGGCCACCGCCGGGCCGAGGCAGCCCTCCAGCGGGGAGCCGCCGCCGCCTGCCCGCCGCGCACCCCGATGAGCCGGTTAGGATGAAAATCCGCGCTTTGTAACCCAAAAGGTGGTGTGTGTATCCCCAGCACCACATCTGCTGCAGCGGGGAAGGACGGGGACAGGGACAGGAGAAGGGAGGACAGCGACAAGTAAGGGGTAGGCAGGGACAGGACAGGGATGGGAGCAGGAAAAGGGACAGGGACAGGGACGTTTTCGGGGCAGCGCCGCTCCTCGCCTCTCGCTGCCTATGTGGCCGCCTGTCCGCCAGGGGGCAGCACGCTGCAGCGCCGCTCCGTGCCCGAGCCCGTCCCCGCTGCCGCTGTTCCGCCCGCGGCGGCACCTGCGCGTCCCATGGGGCTCCACCCCCTTCCCCGAGCTCCGTGCCGCCTGCGGCTCTCCGTCCCGCGGCCTCCCGGGTCGGAGCGGCCGCGGGTGCCGCGGCGCTTCATGGGGCAGCCCCATCCTGTCCCAGTCCGGTCCCGTTTGCCGCCGGCGCCGTCCAGCCCCGGCTCTATGGTTTGCGGGCGCTCTGCCCCGCGTGTCTCTATGGCGGCGGCGGCCCCGCCCCGGGGCGGCCTGAGGCGGCCCCGGCCCCGCTCCCGGCCCGGCCCCGCTGCCGCCTGCGGGCTCTGGGGCCTGGCAGCGCCGCTCCGAGGCGCCGGGGCCGCGCCGGGACAACGGGGAGCCGCCCAGGTGGGTCCGGGGCCACGGTGCCTCCCAGTCCCCGAGCTCGGAGCGCGGCTCGTCCTGCCCGCGGGGCTCGGGGGCTGCGCCTGGGCCCCCTCGGAGAGGGACCCGTCTGCAGCGTAGCTGTTTTCCTTGTTTGTTCTCCTCTTTGCCAGGTCACCGGTACGCCGGTTCCCCCGGGCAGCAGCGGCCGATGTGGGAAGGCTTCGAGCGGCGTTTTGGGCCTGGTGGGCGCGGGGCGGGGGAAGGAGCGGCGAGGAGCCCGGAGCTGCAGCGCTGAGCCCGCGGAATCCCCCTCGGCACAGCCCCTCCGCGATCCTTCCAGCACCCCGAGCCGCGCTCCATCACCCGCAGCTCCGCCCGGCCTTCCAGGGCCCCAGGTAATGCCGGGCCCGGGCTCACACGGGAATTACGGTCCCAGCGAAGGGGAATGAAAGGCTGCAGCTCGTGGGCACAGCTGTTTTGCCTCATTCCCTGGAAAAACACAACTCCTCCCCGCCCAGGAGAGCTGCCTGGCTCCTCTTTGCCCGGGCAGGACCCAGAGCATGGAGTGATTTAGCAATAGGAGTTTATTGGAGCAACTCCTCTGGGGGGGTTCTGCCATCAGGGCTGGCTGCTTTGCTGGGGAAAAAAAAAAAACAAAAAAACAAACCCAACTGAATTAGGAATTGTTTCTCTTGAGCTGCTTGGCCTGGAAAGGCTTTGCTTGGGAGAAATGCAAACAGGAGGCTGGAATAAGGTTCTGGGATGGGGCCTGGTGTCAGGTGGTCAGTGTGAAACGTGGGGTGGGCAGATAATTCCCTTTGCTTCCAGGAAAATGAAGTAGCTGTGAAGCTGGCAGTGCCTGGGATGTCTTTATTAGCTCCTTAATTTCATTGAAATCCCACGTGGGGAAGGACTGGAAGGGGAATCTGGTTCCTGACAGCTGAGATCTGATGGAGTTGTCTGCAGGGTGAGGGCAGGAGCTCAGCAGGGAACAGCCAGTCTGCTTTTTGTCTCTGTGGTAATTAATAGTAATTAACTGAGTCAGCTCAGGCTGTTAAACTTTGCCTGTGTCCTGTCGAAGAGTTGCTGCCATCCTGGGGGATCTGGTTTGTCACCTGGCTTGTGCTCTTGGCTCCTCTGGCTCTGGCAGGGTCCTCAGGGCAGCTCAGCCTTTGCAGCATTCCTCTCTTTCTTGGTGTTCCTTCACTGCAGAGAGAACTGTCAGGTTAAAGGATCCCAGAGGATCAAAATCCAAAGTCCTTTCCCTCACTTTGGACTGTTGTGCTTCTGGCAGCTCCCTGTTCCATATGGAACAGAAACCTTGGTTCCAGCCTGGTGCTTCCAGAAGTAAAAACTGAAGGAGTGTGAGAAGCTGAATGTTTGAGGTGTTTTTAATAGAAAACACCATTTATTTTCCAGAGGAGCTGGACAAACAGGCTGGAGGGCTGGAGCAGGGCAGGGAGGGCAGCAGGGTCATCCCATGCCCTGGAGGGTTTGGCTAAAAGCTGATGAAAGCTTCCAGATTTGTGGGGTTTCTCCTTTCTTAGATGTTCCCATTGCTGAAACTATTTGGCCACTCATTTTTTCACCATTTCCTTTGCCCAGAATGGGGACTGTGGCTTTTCTTCAGAGAGGTTAAACCCAGTTTTGTTTCCTTGAAATGTTTCTTGTGAGACAAACTGCAGTGTTAGGGTTAGGGTTAACCCCTTTGAAACCCAGCCTTCCTTTCTGCTCCTTCCACAGCATCTCCTGTCCTTTCTCTCCAGAGACTGATGGGAATTCCTCAAATCACAATAGATGTGAGGTTTCTGCTTTTCCCTCCAGCACTGTTCTCTCCTTCACCCTGTGGGTCCTGTGTCACTCACCATGTGTGTTTATGCACTGAGCATTTAATGTCTGCTCCCTCCTGCCCTTTCCCTTTCAATTCTGAGGGAAATTTTGTCTGGAATTCTCTCATTTCACCGCTGCCCAAGTGTCTGGACCACATAAAGCATAAAGGTAGCAGGAGGTGCAGGAAGAGGGTTTGCTGTTCATGTAGCTCATCCAGCTGTTAGCTCTGATGAAACAACAAAAATTATAAATCCTCCCTAATCATACAGATTTTTGAGGGTTTAATGCCTCTTAGTTTTAGTATCTCTTTGAAAGATTGAATTTAAGGCTCTCACTGGGCTGCCTGTGGTGTTTTCTTCCAGGAACAGCAACATGAGATCTCCCTGATTAGGTTTAATTATCTGGGTCACTTCCCATTACCTGTGTTAATTTCCTTCTCAGTTTTGATATTGGGAGAGAAGGAGATAAAAGAAATGTGTGTGGAAAGATCAAACTAAGGCTGGAGCTGCCCCAGGCACAGGCCATGTGCTGATGGATTTGTGGGTGAACCTTTTCCTGGTATTTTGTGTCCTGTCTATGTGTGCAAGCAAGATTCCTTCTGTGTTCCACCCCTCACTGGGATAGTGGATCCAAAAGCCAAACTGGACAGACTTTGCCTCTCTCAGATAAACTTTGTGAATTGTTGGTTAAGGGATTTAAATAATTTCTCTAAGATTTTAAAGCTGATAAAAATCAGGGGCAGCTCTTGGGTTTTGTAGCTGTAGGTTTTCTTCTCTTGGTTATGAGATTTGTATGTCAGACGGGGCTCATTCCTCTTCCTATAGCAGATTTTCAAAGCTGGGCAGCAGGAACAGGAACTGGATATCTTGGAAAAGGAGGCTGGAGCCAGGGGGTTTGGTCTCTTCAATGAGAGATAGGACAAGAGGAAACACCCTCAAGCTGTGCCAGGGGAGGTTTGGGTTGGATGTTGGGAAAAATTCTCATGGAAAGGGCTCTGTGGCTGAAGTGTGTCAGTGTGCCTTCATCTCAAACCTTCTCTTCAAAAACGTTCCCACTTTTTCTCCCTAGGGATGTCTGCATTCTTTTATCCCTGCTTAACAAGTTGCTGCTGGGAATGTGGCACCTCTGTGGATTTGGTTGTTATCAGCAGCTTTTGAGGTCTCTGTAGAGCAGAAGCAGCGTGGACAGCCAGAGCTCCAGTGCCTGGACTCTCCAGATAAGAAAATGAAGGAAAATCAGAAGTCTAGGATAAGAAATGCTTTCTGAGCCTGTGTCTTATCCAGAGAGACCACATTTCACTGCACTTCAAAGTGCTGTTAAAATCCTGCTTAGACCTGGCCCCCAGAAATTCATAAACATAACAAGCATTTAGACTGAGGCATCATCTCCTAAAACTTGTCAGGTTTTTGCCCTTGCTCTTCGCACTGAAAAGTTGTTACAAATTTCCCTTGGAGAAATCTTGTAATCTCTATTCTAAAATTAATCACGGTGGTTTCTCCTCCATGCCAGCTGTGTTCTTCACCAGCAGCAGAGATCTTCCTCCTCCTCCTCATTGTTTTGCCTACTTTTTCTAGAACTGACCTAATTACCAGATTCCTCTGTTATTGCTTCCCTAACCAAGGTCACTTTGCTTCCCTGATTGCTGCAGTTCCATCCAGGAATGGTGAATTCAAACTGGGAGTGCTGGAGGGGGGACAAGACCTTCAGAGATGAGGCTTTGCCACTGTTTTGCACAAGAGTGTTGAACACAGCTGTCTCTCCTGGATTGGTTTTGCCTGGTAAATCACAGAATCATGGAATGGCTTGGATTGGAAGGGACCTTAAAGCTCATCCCATTCCACCCCCTGCCATGGGGACACATTCCACGAGCCCAAGTGGTTCCAAGCCCCAATATCGGCTTGGCCTTGGGCATTTCCAGGGATTCAGGATCAGCCACAGCTTCTCCAGGCTCCCTGTGCCAGAGCCTGCCCAGCCTCACAGAATCCCGGCATGTCCTTTGTGTCTCCTCAGGGCTGTGTCCTGGTGGGGTTTAGGACAGAGTATCACATCCAAGTCACCTTGTCCCCTGTCTCCTGACCGCCAGGATGTGGTGCCAGAGGCTGGCGTGGCTGCTGCGGGGGCGACACGGGAGCACCGGACATCGCTGGCCGTGGCTGCCGCGGGGCCCCAAGCCCGTCCTGGCTGTCCCGGCACGCTGCCGCCCCACGGCCCCGGCATCCCCCTGCTGTGCCTGGCAGCTGCACCGAGACCATCTCGGTAGGTGTGCTGGGTGAGGGTGCTCCTGCTCGGCGTGGGACAGCAGGGAGGGATTCCACCCTGGCTCCCTGGGATGATGTGTGTTTTTCTTCTGAAACAGCCTGTGTTAGAGGGATGCACACTGGGGGCTGTTTCATGTTCCCTGCTGGAGTTCCCAAAGGCAGGATGGAACAGCCTTGTCTTCTATGATAAGTGAGGCACTGCTAAATAAATAATCAAATCCAGGGATTTCTGAACAAAAACTGTCTGAGCTATGCCCTGTCAGGCACCATTTTCTGTGCCATGCTGCCATGCTCAGGCTCTCCTTGGCACAGCCCCCTTGGCTCTGGTATGTGCCTACCTCTGCTGCCCCACCTTGTGCAGGGTTGGCAGCTGAGGCCAGTGAGATCTCAGTACTCCGAGTCACTTACAAGCAAAGAGAATTGCTCAGCATTGCACACAGTGGCTCCAAAGCAAAGGAGCCAGGCCTTTGATAAGATCCTCTGCCAGGTCTTCCTCTTGTGACAATTTATGTCAAGGGGAACCACTGCATCCCCTGTAATTGGGATGATAAGATGTGGGCTCTGGGCTTCAATTCTTGGCTTTGTTTGTCCTCCCCATTACCCCAAAGCCTCCTCTGCTCCCATCCCTGGCAGAGCTGAGGTACGGCAGCACCGTGATGCGCCTGGATTTCGTGTGGCTGCGCGACCACTGCCGCTCCGCCTCCTGCTACAACGCCAAGACCAACCAGCGCAGCCTGGACACGGCCAGCGTGGACCTGGCCATCCAGCCCCAGGCTGTGCGCGTGGACGAGACCACGCTCTTCCTCACCTGTGAGTCCTGAGCGCCTGTGCCCTCCTGTGCCTGCTGATGGACAGCATTACCCCAGATCTGCATGTCTGGGAAGATACTGAGCCGTGAGCAGGTTTTAAACACTGATCTCGCTGTTAACACACCTCTGTGTCAAAGTGGTGTGGTTTTCCTGCCCCAGCCCTTCTTGTGTGTATGCAGTGTCCAGGTTGGTCAAACTCCCCCGGCAGTGCAGGTGGTGACCAGGTGGAGCATGACACAGTTGCTTTTCTTTTCCTTCTCTGTTCTGTGTGAGCAGCTGTCAGCCCTGCTCACTGTGCCCATTCTCTGTCCTCTTCACTTTCCCAGCTGCTTTCTTCCTTTTGGTGGGGCTTACTTTTATTTGAAGGCTTGACTTCAGAGCTTTGATTGTCCTTGGAGACCTGTCAGTAAAGGCCAAAACCACTGCAGATGCAACTGTTGGCTGGGAATTTGGAGAGGGTTGCAGCAGCTTCCCTGAATTTGGAGTTGTGGCAGCAATGACACCTTTAGGACTCGTGGCCTTTCAGGTCATATGTTGGGTGGCAGCAGGGTGCAAAGGACCCATCCCCAGACAAGTGACAAGGGTGAGAGCTGACAGGTGCCACGATGTTGGGCTGTTCAGTAGGATTTTGGTGACTGTGCCCTTGTTCCTGTGCCAGGGCCGGATGGACACGTGACACGGTACGGGCTGGAGTGGCTGGCGAGGAACAGCTACGAGGGGCAGAAGCAGCAGGTCATGCACCCCCGGATCCTCTGGAATGCTGAGATCTACCGGCAAGCCCAGGTCCCATCCATCGACTGCCGGAGCTTCCTGGAGACAGACGAGGGCCTGAAGGAATTCCTGCAGAGCTTCTTGTTGTACGGGATTGCTTTTGTGGAGAATGTCACTCCCACCAAAGAGGACACAGAAATCTTGGCAAAGAGAATCAGCATAATCAGGTATCTGGGCTATCCTGGGAAGGATAAACTTGTTCTCTTTCTGTTTGGAAAGCTGCTGCCCCCTTGTCCTGTGTTATGTGTGGCATGGCCTGGTTTGCAGACAAATGTTCTGGCTTCTCCCCTGGACCTGGGATGGAGGATCCCACTGTGGGATCCAACCTCCTTTATGGAAGAGCTGTGAATCACTCAGTCATTGAGCTGCCCCAGAGCATCCCATGACTTTTGTGACAGTGGGACTGTGCAGAGAGGAGGGACTGAAGGAAGTGGGTGGCTGGGAAGAGCAGGGCTTTGCAAGGAGACATTTCCTGTTATGACTTGAGGGGTCGTGAGGGCAGCCTGGTCCTGGGAGCCAGGGAGATCAAAGACCAGCTGGAACTTTTGCTAGAGAAAAACAGTGAGAGGTGTTGGTGCTGAGTTTGTGCGAAGCACTACCAGCATGGCAGGCCAGGGGCTGAGCTCGGGGCTTTATCCAAGCTGTAGAAACAGTTTGATTTGCCTGGGGCTGTTGGAAAAGGAGGGATTCGTCGTAATGAACAGTCACTCGAAATGGAAACAAGGGGCTCCAGGGAATATCAGCCAGCTTTTGTCTGCAGGCACCCTTCCCCTGTAGCCCCTGAGTACTGTTTGGCCTTGCCTGGTGTCCCTTCCCTCCTGTGCGTGTTGGAGGGGAGGGATAGTGAAAATAGGATTCTGGGAAGAAGAAATTGAATTACTGGGCAACCCTGTGTGGATACAAGTAAGGGCTGGCTGCACTTAGACAACTCCTTGTGTCACTTCCGTGACTGGGGATGATGGCTGGAATGGAAACATCAGTGGTTGTGGAGGGGAGAAAAGAGAGAGCTGAACACCAGAAGAGGGATTAGAAGCACCATCCCTGACAATCTGAATTTTGTGAAGTTGTTCTGCTTTAATGACTCTGTGCATGGGACAGAGGGGAATAACTCAAGTGTAGGGGAGGATGTGCCTTACCCAGACACTGACGTATGATAACTGCCCATCTCTTTTCCAGGGAGACCATTTATGGCAGGATGTGGTACTTCACCTCTGACTTCTCCCGGGGAGACACAGCCTACACCAAACTGGCCCTGGACCGGCACACAGACACCACCTACTTCCAGGAGCCCTGCGGGTACGTGCTGCTGCAGGGACACCTTCCACTGCCCAGGCTGCTCAAAGCCCCATTCACCCTGTCCTTGGACACTTCCAGGAATGGGGCAGCCACAGCTTCTTTGGGTTTGGTTTTTGGGTGACACAGCCTTCATCCTGCAGCTCCTGAAGTCCCCAGACTCACAAGGTTTGGGATGCAGCACAGGCAGTTTTCTGCCTCCTCACCCAGCAAAACATGTGGGATTGGGTCTGGAGAAGCAGCAGGGACGGGTGGTGCATCACCTGGCCGTGTCCTCGGGCAGCACCTTGTGCCCAGGGGATAGGCAGCCAAGGTCATTCTCTCGGATTCTGTCTCCGTGCAGCATCCAGGTATTCCACTGCCTGAAGCACGAGGGCACGGGAGGGCGGACGCTGCTGGTGGACGGGTTCCACGCGGCCGAGCAGGTGCTGCGCCAGGCCCCGGAGCACTTCGAGCTGCTGGCCAAGGTGCCCCTCAAACACGAGTACGTGGAGAACGTGGGCGGCTGCCACAACCACATGATCGGAGTGGGGCCGGTGCTCAACGTCTACCCCTGGAACAACGAGCTTTACCTCATCAGGTAATGGCCAGGAGGCCTCTGAGGAGGACAAGGTGTTGTGGTGGTGGTGGTTTTTTAGAACATTCCATGGGCTCATCTTTGGTGAGCAGGGATGAAACCACAGGAACACCCTATGTTCCTCCTGCTTTAGAGGAGGTGTCAGCACCACTGATGCAAAGATGGGTGTCAGTGCTGAACTTCAATTTTTACTCCTGGTAGTCTCCCTTCAGCTCCAAGCTCTCATCTCATTCTATGTGAGATGCAGAAAAATTAAGCCCTTCTCTGGAGAAGCCCCTAGAAACTATCCTGGCACGCAGGGAACAGGGAGAGTGCAGAGCCATCCCTTACAAAGGGAACTTGGGCTGATTTTTGAAACTCCAATTCACCTCAGTTCTAGAGGTTGTCCAGCATTGCTTTGCACTTTCATTCTAAGCAAACCTCAGTCTTGCCATGTCCTTCCATGGAAAACCAGGAAGAACAGGCATACACTTGACAGTAAACTCCTCTTGCCCTCAGTGCTGTGTTCCCAAAGTCCTGTGCTGGCAGCACAACCTCTCTGGTCACCTCTGCAGCCTCCCTTAAATACCCACTAACCCCACAGGCTCCTGAGGTTCTCTGGAAGCACCTGGAGCTGTTTTGGGCAGTCTCTTGTCTCTCCTCTCCCTGCAGGTACAACAACTACGACCGTGCCGTGATCAACACGGTGCCGCATGACGTGGTGCGCCGCTGGTACCACGCGCACCGCGCCCTCACCGCCGAGCTGCGCCGGCCCGACAACGAGCTCTGGGTCAAGCTGAAGCCGGGCAAGGTGGGGCTGGAGCTGCATCCTCTAGGACTGCTCCAGGGTGGGACTGGGAGCTGAATCCCGTGGGTTTGGCACAGGGAGAAGGGCAGGGTGCTCTGTGGGTGTGCCGGTGTCTGGGCGCTGCCATATCCAGCAGTTTTCCTCATTCTGGGTGCTCCAGCGTTAACAGTAGTGCCTTCTGCATGTGTGTTTTTTCTACTGTCCTAAAGAAGCATGAGCTCCCAGGTGAGGCAGAGATGTTTAGTTCAAGCTCTGCCTCAGAGGAAAGTTAGTCCCAGTTTCCAGCCGCTGAAATGAGAATCCTCAGGAGCAGAGAGGCCAGAACACCTAATGTTCAGGCTTTCACTTCTTCCAAAAGAAATTACAGTTCTGAGGTTATGTTTGAGTCCTTACATGGGTAAGTGACACCACAGAGGCAGGTGGTTGGGGCTGCCCCATCCCTGGAAGTGTTCAAATCCAAGTTCCATGGGGCTTGGAGCAACGTGGGATAGTGGAAGGTATCCATGCCCATGGCAGAGGGTGGAACAGGGTGGGTTTTAAGGTTCCTTCCAACTCAAGCATTCTGGGATTCAGTGATAAGTTTGCCACTGTCTATTGCTGGTGAACTATTTCCTCTCCAGTAGAAAGGCAAAGAAATCCCAAAATGCGTTTCTGGGCTGCTCCATAAAGAGCTGGTGAAAATGTTGGATCCTGTGGAACAGCTGGCTGTAGCCTCCTCACCTGTGCCAGTGTGGAACAGGAGGCTTGTGCCCACTGTGGTACACCCTTACCTGCTCTTCCAGTGTCCAGGGATCCCCAGGGCCTGCCCTGCCAGAGGCTCCTGGCCCTGCCTGCTGTGGTTGCTGTCCTCCTGATGACCTTTTCCCTTTTCTGCAGGTCCTGTTTGTGGATAACTGGCGTGTCCTGCATGGCCGGGAGGCATTCACTGGCTACCGGCAGCTCTGTGGGTGTTACCTGACGAGGGACGACGTGCTGAACACTGCCCGCCTGCTGGGGCTGCAGGCCTAGCCCACCCTCCAGAGAGCCAGGGAGCCCCCAGTCCCTCCTCTGGGAGAGGCAGGACCCTCCCAGTCCCACTGCCAGGAGAGGTGGGCAGCCCCCAGTCTCATCTCCGGGAGTGGCTGGCAGCCCCCAGTGCCACTTTTGGGAGAGGCAAGCAGCCCCTCAGTGCTACCCTGGGAGAGGCAGGAGCCCCCAGCCCCACTCCACACCAGGCCAGGTGGGCTGGTGCCTCCCCAGGTGCTCCAGGCCCTCTGTGCCAGTGCCTCACCACAGCAAAGACACTGCAATACCTCAGGCACCTCCACCCTCTCCAAGCAGCTCCCAGGGCCTGCTCAGGCGAGGGGGCAGGTGGAAACCAAAGGTTGTGGTACCGTTTTTTGGGACCACACTCTGCCTTTGAGCACAGGCAGCTCTTGCTGTCCATGCTCCCAGCCTGGTCCTCCCAGCCAGGGTGGCTCAGTCGTGGTTAATCCCACCACAGTAAGTGTTCCTCCAAGCAAGTGCCTTCAGGATTCTTTGTTTGGCCTTTTTTCAGCTGCCAATTTCAGGGGATTTTCAGCAGAGCAGGATGGAAATCTCTGGGATCTTGTCTCTTATCACTGATCATGCAGCCAAGCTGCCTGAGAGAGGGCCTGGAGAGATCCTGGTGTACTTTGAGCATTTCAGAGAAGGTTTAGGTTAGAGAGGGGAAAGGGAAGCACCCAGATCTGCATGTTGGGAAGCAGAGATGATGATGTTAGATGAGGGATGGAATTCCCACTTTTCCTTGACTTCCAGTACTGCCATGCTGCTGTTCCTTCTGCCTGTGGCACTGCACTTGTGTTGAGGGCAATGCTCAGCAGGATTCCTGACATCCCCCCAGGATTCCTGACAAACTTCCCACCGTGCCTCCTCTTCCATCCTTTCTTAAGGAGTTGCTTTAAGGTCATCATCATACTCTTGTGCATGAAACTCACTCTTTGGGTGTATTTTTTCCCAAAATTCTCCTCCTCTGAATGTAACTCAGAGGTGCCTTTGAGCTCCTGGGAGCTGGGATCTGGCCTGCTGAAGTGCTACAGGATAAGGAACAAAAGCAAATCCTGCTGTTAGACATTTTTCATTCTGCCATATCTTTTGGGCTGTTCCCTCTGCTCTGACCAGACCTTGAAGCAGGGCTGGGCCCCTTCACCCCTGGCTGTGCTGTGTGAGGTGCTCTGTGTCCTCAGGGCAGGGGCAGTGCAGGCGCTGAACTTGCTGCTCTTGTTTAATCCAAACACTGAATGTAGAGATCGTGGTGCCAAGACACTCCTGAAATCTGCTCTTGCTGTGGGCTGAGCTCCCTGATGCTCCCAGTCCTGGTGTTCCCTCCCCAGTGCTTCCCATCCCCAGGGAAGCCCCTGGGAGTCAGCAGGGCTCAAAGGGATTTCTGAGCCCTGGTGGTGCCAGGGGAGCTGCCCCCTGTCAGGTAAAGCTCCAATGGCAGCCTTGGATCCTGGTAGGAGCCAATTTTAAAACTCAGCAGGAAAATCAAGCCCCCTCCAGCCAACCCCTTTCCATAGTGGAAGAAAAACATGAGGAGAGGTTCTGAGTTGGAGTCACAAGTTACTGAAGAAATCGCAATAATCACAATGATATTAATAAAAGATTGTACAAAATGAGAATGGTTTGCCCACAGAAAGGATATTTACCATCAAAAAGTGTCACCAGGACCCTGGGACAAAGGTGAGAGGTGGCAGTGGTGTGGCCAGGTGGAGCTGGGACCTGTGGGGAGACTCCCTCGAGTGAGTCCAGCAAAAAAAAGAGGGTCCCTCCTCTTCCACCTCCAGTTCTTGAAGGGGACAAAGCCACTCCCTCCCACAGCCAAGGAAAGAAAAAAGGGTTTTGCTTGCAGTGTCTGAGCATTCCCTGCTGGAAATTGCCCTCTTCCAGCGACGGGGGCAGTCCCTGTCCTGGGCGAGCGGGACCCTCGGGCTGGGCTGGCCCAGCCACGGATCCAGCACACCGTGTGGCATCCCCACACCGTGCCACATCCCCACACCGTGTGGCATCCCCACACCGTGCCCCATCCCCACACCGTGCCCCATCCCGCACACCGTGTGGCATCCCCACACCGTGCCCCATCCCACACACCGTGCCACATCCCCACACTGTGCCCCATCCCCACACCGTGCCCCATCCCCACACCGTGCCACATCCCCACACCGTGCCACATCCCGCTCTCCGTGCCGCTGCACGGGCCTCGCGCTGGCCACACGATGGCACAAGATGTCAGAAATTCGTGTTTCAAAACCCCCGAGCCCCATCCCGGGGCTCCCGGCGGTGCCGGTGCAGTTCGTGCCGCTGCTCTCTCTCCGTCCCTCTGGAGAAGCCCAGGAATTGCTGTTCAGAGCCTCTGAGGCTGTAAACGTTTTTTTAGGAGCTGTGGGATGTGGAGCAGAGGGCGGGAATGATGTGAGAGATCTGGAGAGCTCGCTCCGGGGGACCTGCGGTGCCTGCAGGACCTGGGCTGGTCTGAAGGCAGGCGAGGCCAGCGCAGCTGGTGGGACCCCGAGAGAGGCTGCAGGGTGTTGCTGTATCCCGGGATGCCCCGTTCCCATCTGCACATTCCAGGGCCCGGGTGGGTCCCCTTTGCCGCTGGGGCCGTCTGTCCCTCACCCCGCGCAGCCCGAGTGTTCCCTCCCACACGCCCAGACCTTCAGCCGCTTCCACTCCCCCATCCCTGTTTGCTGCCTTGTTCCCTGGTCCCGCAGAGATCCCAGTTCCTCCCTTGGAACCCCT
The DNA here is from genome assembly GCF_014805655.1 of Passer montanus. Lineage (NCBI taxonomy): Eukaryota > Metazoa > Chordata > Aves > Passeriformes > Passeridae > Passer > Passer montanus. Next base: position 2,944,870 of record NW_024372813.1, read on the forward strand.
CCCTTTGCTCTTGGCTCTGCAGTTCAGCCCCTCCTCCAGTTCTTGGGGCTCCCCAGAGGCCTCAGCCCTGCAGTGAAACCAAACCCTCCCCATTCACCTGCTGGCCACATTTTCTGTCCAGTGTCTCCCAGAGCTTCCCATTTCCCCCCAGTGCACTGCAGAGCCCTCTGCTCACTCCCAGCTCCCAGGATCGTGCAGGTGCAGCTTTCAGTGCATCCCCCTTGGTCCCCTCTGGTGCCACCAAGAGTCTTTGGACGCTCACAGGACTCGAATAAACCCGGGGGAAGCCGCTTCCAGCCCAGCTGAAAAGTGTTTCAGTTTTTAGCTTCCCTCCTCATTTGGAGCTTGGAGCAACCTGGTCCAGTAGAGAAGGGATCTCTTCCCATGGCTGGAGGGTAGAACGGGGTGGATTTTAAGGTCCCTCCCAACCCAAACCCATCTGGAATTCCATTATTTTGAGATAAATGTAACAAAATGAGATCCCTGAGTCCTGATCCCAAGAGTATCCCTCCCGTAAACGAAATTCCCTTTGCAGAAAGCCTGTGGGACGTAGATGAGCCCAGTACACCTCAAGCACCTCAAGGGGTGGAGGGAAAAGCTGCTCACAGGTGTTTTAGAGCCATACTGAACCCCTGCTCCCCTAAGAAACAGCCTGGGGGTGAGTTCCAGCTCTGCTGCAGGCTCTGGGAGAGGATTGAGCTGTGGGAAAGGGATGGGGATGGATCTTCTGGCCTCGGGGCATGAAAAGGACATGGGATGCCCCCGGTAACTTCTATTCCTGTGCCGGCAGAGCCCCCGGCGGGTCCCAGCGCGGCCCCGGAGCCACGGGCAGCTCCTTTCCCGGGGAGCGGGGACAGGAGCGGAGCTGCCGCCGCTGCCACTCCCGGGAAGCGCCGGGGAGGGGAATCGCGCGGAGGGAGAGCAGCCATCGGCAGGAACTCGGGCTGCAGCACCCGCGGCACCGGGAATCCATCCAGGGCTGCCCACCCGCCTGGCCTGCTGCCCTCAGCGCAGCACGACTGCGAGGCATTTGTGACATCGGGGCTGTCTGGGGCCGCTTTCCCGTGGCAGATGCTGCTGTGCCGTCCCGCGGAGCTGCTGGGCACCTCCTGGGTGCTCCTCGCAGGTAAGGAGCCCCGCGCTGGGCTGGGAGCCGCTCCAAAGCCCTCTGGAGCCGAGCGAGGGCAGCTCTGGGCCGGGCGTTCGGTGGGTGAAAGGTTTAACCTGGAAGGCAAAGGCGTGTTTGCCCAAGGAGAGAGGAGGTGGGAGAGCCACGCACAGCTCCGGGGATAAAAGTCTGCTGCAGCCAGGTTTGTAGTGGGGCTGGTAGATGTACTCACACATAAATATCTGTGTATGTGTTAGTATCTGTTTGTGTTAAAAATGGATATGTAAAAATATCGAATGTTTTTAAAATCACAAATTTTATTTCAGTTAAACTCGTGTGAGCATTTTCACTGTGCTCCTTTAAATAGTCACTGGCTGCCTTGAAACACAAACTATGGAATAACAGGAGGGTTTGGGTTGAAAAGGACCTTGAAGTCCCTCCCATTCCATCCCCAGGTTGCTCCAAGTTCTGTCCAACCTGGCCTTGAGCACTTCCAGGAATGGGGCAGCCACAACTGCTCTGGGCTAGATCCAAATGCACAAAGATTTTCAGGATGAGCATCTAAAACAGAAAGGAAGCCCGTTACCCTAGAGCTTGATTTTGGTATGGTGTCAGTGAGCTCTCAATGTCTGTAGGATGAGTTTTGGCCATTGCAGCTGCAAAAGATGAAGTATTTTCCTCTTTCATCAGCTCACTGTTCTGTTCTCTGTAAATAGTGTTTTCTCATCAGAAAAAAAAAGAAAATTTTTAGAGAATTTTTTTTCAGAGAATAAGAATTTTAAATCATTAAATTGTATTTTCTTCTTCCACATCTACAGTTTTGGGGCCAGGAGGGCATGAAAACAGCTGCCTTTCAAGGTTATAAGAGTGAGAAATTAAAATCACCTGATGATCTTGACTTTACCTGGATTGTCACACTTATTTTCCCTCCCACCTGTGCTGCACCATCCCCAGGGAGCAGCAGGAGTTTCCAGGGCAGTTTGCCTGGCAGCTGCAGTGGGAATGCAGGTGAACAGGTGCTTATCTGGGCAGGAGCTGAGACAGGGCCGAGAGCAAACACAGCCTGTGGGGATCCCTGGCCTCTGCCCAGCTCGGAGCCACGGCGGCCGGGGAGCCTCCCCTCCCTCCCCTCTCTCCTGGAATCCTCTTCACTGGGGATGGGGGTCTGGCAGCTGTGACCTTCCCACAGTGGCTCCTCCTTAAGTCCTTGAGCAACTGCCAGAGCCCAAGTTGTGACAAGCCCAGAAGTCTTGGGATGGTGGCTGCATCCTCCACTGTGGGGGACACGTGGACACCTTCAGCCCCAAACAAGACCAGGGATTTTGTGGCTGTCCATTCCTGGAAGTCTTCAAAGGCAGGCTGAACAGGGTTTGGAGCAGCCTGGTCCAGTGGAAGGTGTCCCTGAAGATGGCAGAGCTGGAATGAGATGGGCTTTGAGCTTCCTTCCGACACAAAAATCTTCCAGGGTTTTCTGAATTGGGAATGAGACATGGAAATTAGGTCAGTACAAAAAGGTCAGGTGGGAGAAGCTCATTCCACTCCTCTGCCATGGGCAGAGACACCTTTCCCCAGAGCAGTTGCTCCCAGCCTCATCCCTACCCCTCTCCTCCCTCCAGGGCTGCTGGTGTCGTTTCCTCCAGCTCTGGGAGCAACAGGAGCTGTCCACAGAGCCGCTGCTGTGGGATCCTCGGTGCTGCTCCCTGGGCTGGATAACAGCACCCACAGCAATTCCATACGCTGGGAATTCCTCAATGGCAGCGACCCCCTCCCCATCCTGCAGCACGAGGGGGGGGCCCACGCCCCAGCCATCCACGCTCCCTATGCAGGACGAGCCATTTTCCATCCATCCAACGGATCTCTGCTGCTGGAGGATGTCCAGGAAGGTGACAGTGGCACCTACAGAGTGACTGTGAACACAGGAGCCAGGAAGAGCCTGGAAACCCGGCTGGAAGTGCTCCGTGAGTGGCGGCTGTGGGAGGGAGCAGCGAGGTGGTGCACCCGAGCAGAATCTGTCTGTACATGGACCAAGAGCCAGGGCAAAGGGTTGGAGAAGGGATTTGAGCAGAGGCTGATGAGCCAGTCCTGAGCTTGCTGGAACCTGTCATGTGTGGACACAGCACCAAGAGATTTTGGAAAGAGATTCCCAACCTGTCCTAGGGGAGCAAATCTGGAAGTGCTGCCCAGTGAGACCTTGCAGGGGCCTGGCTGGGACAGAGGAAAAAGCTCCATCCTGGAAAGACAATTCCATCCCTTGTTCCCACACTTCAAAGCAGGGGTGGAGGGACTGGTGGGAGGATGAAGGGATGGCAGAGTGACTGGTGGGATGATGGAGGGACTAGTGGGGTGATGGGGCTGATGCAGGGACCAGTGAGAGGATGGAGGAACTGGGGGCGTGGTGGAGGAAGCAGAGGGATAATGGAGAGGAAGAGGGTGGGTTGCTGTGACTCTGCCACCTGCAGGGACCCTCCACCCAGCACTTTGCCAGGGGACAGCAGGCAGAGCCAATGGAGCTGAGGTTTCTGGAGAAGCCACCACCCCTCAAGGCCAGGCTGTCCCGTTTGCCCTCTGCAGGCACCAGCTGCCACCACAGAGAGGAGGCACTTGAAACAGCCACAAGTCCCTCCTCAGCACTGCTGCCAGCAATTCCCTTAATATTTGCTCTGACTTATCTCACCAATCACGCCATGGCCATAATGCCACCGCAGCCCTTCACCACCCACCTCTCCTTCCAACCACACACGATCCGAGTGGCATCTGCTGCCTTCTCTGCTATTTTCTCATTTCCTGATGCATTTCAAATTGCTCCATACTTAGCCACGTCCATTAAAGCAGTGATTCAACTGGGAAAAAAAACAGTCCTAGAAAGCACATCACAGGATGGGCTTCCCAAGGGAAAGGCACCAGTGACCATGCTGTGGCTGGTGCTGTGGTGACAATTGCAGCCCAAGGGCCCATCAGGGATGCTCTGGGTCACATTCACTGGCACAGATTCCCAGAGAAGCTGTGGCTGCCCCTGGATGCCTGGAAGTGTCCAAGGCCAGGTTGGACAGGGCTTGGAGCAGCCTGGGATAGTGGAGAAACCTGTCCATGGTAGGGGGTGGAATAGGATGAGCTTTAAGGTCCTTTTCCACCCAAAATATGTTGTGATTCTATGTCTGAGAGAAGTGCTGGGGTCTCTGTTCCCTCCGCAGAGCCTGTGTCCCGCCCTCAGCTCCAGACCAGCAGTCTCCTGGCTCGGGCCACTGGCCAGGTTGTCTGTGAGGTGGCAGAGGGCAGAGTGGACACCATCACCTGGAAGAAGGATGGGCAGCCCCTTCTCCCAGACAGAGTTTCCCAGCTGTCCAGAGGCCGCAGTGCCCTGTACCTGAGGCCAGCCAAGAAGTCGGACTGCGGCTCCTATTCCTGCAATGCCAGCAACGGGATCAGCTGGCAAGAAACGTCCCTGGAGGTCACCATTGAAGGTCTCACCCCTCACTCCTCCTGCCCTCCACCATTCCCTGGGGATGTCTCAGTGATTCTATCCGCTCCCTCAGCCTCCATCCCCCACGGTCTGGCTGCCTTCCCCACGAGGTGGTGCCCACATGCTGCTGCCAGGAGTTGCCCATCTTGGGATGACCGGCAGCAATTCCCAGCCTCTGATCCCACCAAGGCACAGTCCTCGGCAGAAGATTGGCCATTCCCTCTTGGGGCAAATTCAAAATGATGGCCCTTGGCCAAGGTGATGCTGAGCAGGACATGGGCAGGAGGGTGGCCCGGGAGCCTGTGGGGAGCACCCACCCCAGGCTGGACATTGCATGGAGTGTATTTGGCCACCAGCTGGCATAAATGGAATCTGTCCTGATGATGGAGGATCCCTGCAGCCACCAGAGCCAGGGGGCTGGTCCTGCTGATATCCCATCTCCTGCCCCTCGGGGTTGCTCTTTTCCAGGTCTCTCCGGTCGCTTGAAGCACACCCTGAGGATGGCGGTGATCGCTGTGGTCTTTGCTGTTGTCTCAGCGTGGGGATTAATTATTCCCGTCTGCCAGTCCGAAAAGCTCAGGATAAGTGAGCTGGGGGAGCGGGACCCAATTTCCCTTGTCTGGTGGGGGAGACTAAAGAGCATTGCTCTGGGAACCCCCAGATCCTGGGATATCCCACAGCATCTGGGTGGGGACAGACTGCACCCCACCCTGAGGAAGGGGTGATGGCTGGCACGGGATTCCAGGGTGTCACGGCGGTCACCCCCCTCTGCTCTGGGTTTTTAGGGGGGGAGCTCTGGAGATGGCTCAGCTCCTACACCTGCGGGCTGGTGTGCATTGCCTGCATCCTGGATGGCACCGCTGGCATCCTCTGGATGTGGGAGGAAGGTCAGAGGGGGCTGTGGGGAGGTTTGGAGGGAGGGGGAACAGGCCCCATGGGAGATGCAGAGTCCAGTGGGGCCCAGAGAGGAAGGCACTGAGGGACAGGGGAGTCATGCCAAGGAATGTGGGGGACAGACCCATCCAGAGCAATACATGATCCATGTGTGATCTCCATGTGTGATCTCCAGGTCTGGGGGAGCCTGGACCACCACGTGCATTACACACCCCCCTGAGACAATTAATACAGTTATTCCCCTTTTCCCAGTGCCCTTTCCCAGGATGAGTCCCAGCAGGAGAGTAAAATGATCAGAGAATGGAGAGGCTGCAAGGAAATGCTGGAAGTCAGAGGAGGGTGGGGAAGGGATGTAATGCAGAGTTCCCAGGTGTTGAAGGGGATGGGCAATGGAACATCGGGGTCTCTGCCTTGTCCCGTTGTCTTTCAGGCCCTTCTGTGGCTGTCATACTGCCTGAGATCACCCTCAGCTACCTCACTGTGGTGACCTTCCTGGGTGCCACCACCGTGATTTTCCAGCCTACAGATTTCAGCCACCTGAAGAGCAAAAAGGGTGAGCGGTTGCACCAAGGATGGACCAAACTGGTCCACAGGGAGGTTATTCTGCCCAAAACATCATCCCTAACGTTTTAAAATGAGAACTCCTGAGCTGACTCAGGCTGGTGGATCCCTTACCAGTGCCTGGGTGAGGCCAGCCCTGCACCCACACCTCTGGGCACTCTTCCACATCTCCTTTTCCTTTTGCTCTGCAGCACAGCGCACCATGGGCTACGCCGCGCCGGGGGCCGTGGTGGCCGTGGTGCTGAGCAGCACCTTCCTCATCAAGAGCATCTACCACCGCCACGGTGAGCAGAGATCCTGCAGGCACCGCCCCAAGAACACAGCTCATGTAATCCCCGCATCCCTTCAATTCAGCTGCCAGGCCTCCAAAAACAAACCCAGCAAACCAGGAGGTTTGGGGAAGTGAAATCTTGGCAGGAGCAAAACTCGGCTTCAACATCCTCCACCTATTTTATTTTGTATTTTTTGTGTGTTTGTGCTTTCATGGTGGCAACCTGCCTGTCTGCTTTCCCTGCCCCTGCTGTTTTCTCCGGCGGCAGAAGAAGGATGCACGGAGCTCCTGGACGTGACCGTCCTGGTGTGCAGCGCAGCGGCCGTCTCGGCCCTCCCGCTCCTCGCCATCGGCCTCTGCTGTAAGTCTGCTCCTCCTTCCTCTCCCGCCCCCCAACGCCTCACTGAACCCGCACGTCCAGCAGCCCCAGGAATTGGTTAAAAGTGGGGTGGCTTTTGTGAAGCCCCCGTGTTTGATGGTTCCCACTGATTGTTTCCCTCCCCTGGGAAGCCCCAGGGACTGCATCCCAAATACAACCCCCCAGGGACTGCATCCCAAATACAACCCCCCAGGGACTGCATCCCAAATACAACCCCCCAGGGACTGCATCCCAAATACAACCCCCCAGGGACTGCATCCCAAATACAACCCCCCAGGGACTGCATCCCAAATACAACCCCCCAGGGACTGCATCCCAAATACAACCCCCCAGGGACTGCATCCCAAATACAACCCCCCAGGGACTGCATCCCAAATACAACCCCCCAGGGACTGCATCCCAAATACAACCCCCCAGGGACTGCATCCCAAATACAACCCCCCAGGGACTGCATCCCAAATACAACCCCCCAGGGACTGCATCCCAAATACAACCCCCCAGGGACTGCATCCCAAATACAACCCCCCAGGGACTGCATCCCAAATACAACCCCCCAGGGACTGCATCCCAAATACAACCCCCCAGGGACTGCATCCCAAATACAACCCCCCAGGGACTGCATCCCAAATACAACCCCCCAGGGACTGCATCCCAAATACAACCCCCCAGGGACTGCATCCCAAATACAACCCCCCAGGGACTGCATCCCAAATACAACCCCCCAGGGACTGCATCCCAAATACAACCCCCCAGGGACTGCATCCCAAATACAACCCCCCAGGGACTGCATCCCAAATACAACCCCCCAGGGACTGCATCCCAAATACAACCCCCCAGGGACTGCATCCCAAATACAACCCCCCAGGGACTGCATCCCAAATACAACCCCCCAGGGACTGCATCCCAAATACAACCCCCCAGGGACTGCATCCCAAATACAACCCCCCAGGGACTGCATCCCAAATACAACCCCCCAGGGACTGCATCCCAAATACAACCCCCCAGGGACTGCATCCCAAATACAACCCCCCAGGGACTGCATCCCAAATACAACCCCCCAGGGACTGCATCCCAAATACAACCCCCCAGGGACTGCATCCCAAATACAACACCCCAGGGTCTGCATCCCAAATACAACACCCCAAGGACTGTATCCCAAATACAACGCCCCAGGGACTCTATCCCAAATACAACACCCCATCTTGGTGCCTCTCACACCTTCTCCTGATCTGGGGACAGATTTGTCTTTTGCACATCACACGATGGGCTGCAGCAAGGATGGTGATGTCTCTTGGATGGACAAAGCCAGGTAGGTCCTTTGTTCCTATTTTCCACATAAATTCTTATTTTCCACATGAAATTGTACATCTTGAAGCAAAAGAAGCAGGATATGGACACTATCCTGTGTTTTAGTTTAAGGCCCAGACCCCAGGAAAGATCCAGCCCAGCACTGCCCTCCAGCCCCTAGGTTCTTGATGGGTTCAGGGGGAGGCTCTGGTGGGGTCCCCATCCAGCAAAGCACTTGAGAGCCCACTCAAAACTCCCCTTATGGCCTCAACCTGAACTTTTTAAACCTTAATTCCTCCTGGATTCATAGATTAACAGAATAGGTGAAAGGGAATTCTAAGATTATCCAGTTCCACCGCCTGCCCTGGGCAGGGACACCTTCCCCTGTCCCACGCTGCTCCCAGCCCCAGTGTCCAACCTGGCCTTGGACCCTGCCCAGGGATCCAGGGGCAGCCACAGCTGTTCTGGGCACCTGTGCCAGGTCTGCCCACCCACACAGGGAACAATTTTGATGCTCAGCATGTTCCCCCTCCTCTTCCTTCCAGGTCCTTCGAAATGTCTCAGCCAGGCACCAAGGACACCATTCCCTGCTGAGATCCATGGGGGTGTCTCTCACTTGGCTAAGCCAGCCCAAGCCTTTCCCCAGGTTTAGTGGGTTCAGGGATCTCAGTTTTGGTTCCTCTGTGATCTTCATAATAAATGTCCACAAAATTAACCTGAGTCTGACTTTTTAAATAATAAATCACACCCAGGGGAGGGCCAAATGCACATTTCCCCCTTTCTTTCTGCAGAAAACCAAAGCCTTAAGTAGAGAAGCCCTTTTAGCAGCAGCTGCAGGAGTCTCCCACTGATTTATCTTTATTTAATGTTTGTTTACAACAATTTAGAGCTATTTGTGTAAGATATACCTGGGAGTAGCATGACATACTTTTCTGGGAGTAACCCTGTAGTAACTTAAAATAGATTCTGGCTTTACCAGTAGTAAAGGTGGAGGAAGGACATGAAGGCACAAAAACCATGGTGGGAGGAGGTAGATGCTGTCAACAGCTCTTCCTCAGATCCATCCCACAGCATCTGACACACTCTGGGATTTATTTCCTCCATGAATTGTACTCAGCCTGTGCCAGGGGCTGTTTGTCCTGGCTGTCACAACGCACTGAGGTGTTTCCTGCAGCCTGAAGGAGTCTTTCCCAACCACAAACAGCTGCTGAGCACAGCCCTGCACCCAAAGGCCCCAGATGAACCCCAGACCTCCCCGAAAACCCCCCTGGGGCAGCTCTGACCCAGCTCCTTGGAAGGCAGCTCCTCCCCAGGCACTGCCAGGGCAGCTGCCAGGTTCCCGTGACTCCAGGAACAGGGCCAGGTTAAAAATACCCTCACCCAGATTTGGAGCAGAGTTGTTGGGCTGTTCTTAACCCCAGCTGAGTCCCTCAGGCTGTCACTGCCACAGGAGCAGGTGAGGGAGGGGATGGGCATGCAGGAACCCCACAAGGGGAGCAAATGATGTTCTCAAGAGGAAGGGATCATCTCCCAGAGCCAGACACTGGGACAAATCCAGCATTCCCAGCTCTGCCACCAGCCACGCCCCACCAGGGGCTGATTCCTACCCCACTGCTACCTCAGGCTCCAGCTACCCCAAGGGGGCATTTCCCATCCCTAAACATCACAGCAACACCCTCTGGGATAACACACACTCTTTATTAGCAGCAACAGACATCAACAAAATACAAAGTCTCCAAAACCAGTCACAGACAACTCCCCAAAACACTTAGAAAAGTATTTCTTGTAAAACATGTGCCTACGTCTTACACCCTCAAGTGCAACAGAGAACATGACAACCTGCCCTGCAGCTTCCAACAGGGTTGGAATCTCATTTATTCCACCCAAACTCCTCTGCTTCCTTTAAAGGTTCCACAAAACCCAAGGCTGAGACAGCCCCTTGCTAACAGCCCCTGAATCTCCCGGTGATCTCTCCTACAATTTTCCAGTTTGCCTTTGAGAGGTCTCCAGCCTGCTCCAGAGGTGCTGGGGACTGGCTCAGGGAGGGCCCTGGACCAGGGATTTCCCCCTCAGATTAAAAGGGGGTGCAAATGTCTTGGGGTGACCAACAGTGGGGTCCAGCACCTGGGATAGCATCCAGGTCTCTCCAGGCTGGGGATGCCTGCTCTGCCTCCAGGCTCAGCTGAAGGAGTAAGATCCCCTTCACAGCAATCTAGGAAAGCCCTGCCAAGGCAGCACAGGGAGGGAGAGGACAGGAGGGGACAGGAGCAGGGCTCCCTGTATCCAGCAGGCCAAGGCCAATGTCACCCGCAGGAGCAGCAAATGGGAAGGACAAGCTGGCACCAGCACTGGTGCTGGGGAGAGGAGGGAATGTCCCCAGGGATATCCCCAGACCCTGCAGAGCCCAGGGCTGGAGATGGGCTCGGGAGCATCCCCACCTGAGCCAGCTGCAGGGATTTCCTTGGGATCTGCTTTCAGAAACTGAACTCCTTTGCTGCTCCCCCATTCCCTGCCAGCTCCCGCTGCCTCCGCTCCCTCCAGCTGCACACCCAGCACAATCCTGCCCTTTCTCCTCCCTCCAAGGGTCACACGGAGCAGGATGCCCAGAGCCTCAGCCCCCGAGCCCCCTGGCAAACCCCTGGCACAGCAGGACACGGGGAGGCCCCGGGGAGGCAGGGCTGGCACTGCAGCACCTCCCAGCAGCCCCAGGACTGTGGATTGGCCCAGCGGGGACAGTGGCTCTTTCCAGAGCCAAGAGCCCATCGAGGCATCTGGAAGAAGCCAGGAGGATGGAGGGAGGGAGCAGGTACATCCCTCTCCCCAGGGATGCACAACAGGAAGAGCAGGACAACACAGAAATAGTCCAAACCAGTGTTTTCCAAAAAAATATTTGCTAGTTCTGGCAGCTTGAACATTTCACAGGTGAGCCCAGGAGAGGCTGGGATGGGAGGGAATACCTGGCACTCCCAGCAGCATCCATCACCAGGGTCACCAGGGAAGGGCAACAGCAGGGCTGACCCAGCTCTACCTGCAAGGAGAAGAGAGGGCCCCACATGTCCTGGGCACCTGGACCCCTCCAGAGCCTCAGCCAGCTCAGTGTTCCATGCTGGCAGTGGCAGCACCAGGAGGTGTGGACTTCTGCCCTACTCCAGATTCCAGGAGCTACCTTGGCCAATTTATCTGTCTGGAGTTCTCGGGTTCTGACTGCACAAGACACCTGAGAGCTCCTTGTTTGTAACCCGCCACCTCATGGGATGGGTTTTCCATCCTTATCCTCTCCATCCTTACCATCACCCTCCAGGAAGCTCCAGTGAACAGCCTCAGTGTGTTTGTGGTCACAGAGAGGGAGAGATTTCTGAGAAAATCTCGAGAATCACTCACTTCCCAGAAATCTCTGGAGTATTCAAAAGTCTACCCATTATTCAGAGCTAAGGTAACCAGGAGTGTCAGGCTCTGGGTGGAGGAATCAGGAATATTTCTAGAGAGGCTGGAATAGCACCCTGAGCTCTCCTACTTCTCCAGTTCACTTGGATCCAGCCAAGGATAAATTTGGGCTTGTAGAGAAAAAATTTTGGCAGGAGCAATGGGGGCCACCCCAAGAGGGGGCTAGAGGCATCTTACCAACACTTGCCACATGAGTTCTCCCTTCTCTGGCACCAGAAGATGACACCTGGGGACAAAGCAGCAGCATCAGAAAATCCCAGAACCGTTTGGGTTGGAGGGACCTTCAAAGCCCATCCAGTTCCAACCCCTGCCATGGGCAGGAACACCTTCCATTAGCCCAGGCGGCTCAGAGCCCCACCACCATCATCATCAATGCAGGCCAGCATGATCTCCTTGGACTGGGGACACCCTGCTGGAAACAGCAGCTGTGACAAAACCCAGCCCCTGCCCATGGGATGCCAGGGTGGGAGAGCCAGGTCCTGGCAGGGATGTGCCACATGGGACCCTTTCACCCACCTCTGGTGGCCACAGCACTTGCCACAGCACCCACCAGCCAGACACACGGCAAAGAGTTGCCCCAGCACCCACCTGCCCACCCCAGCACCCACCTGCGAGCACGCCGAAGATGACACAGGTCAGGACCACAGGCAGCACCACGTTGGTAGAGTCTGAAAAGGGGAGAACACAGAGCCTCTGCACCAGAGCAAATTTAACCTGAATTTAACCCACCCACAGCCCCCCAGCAAACCTGCCTGCTCAGCATAGGCAGGAAGAGAGAATCCCTTTTCTGGGAATGTCCCCCTAGTATTTTCCTGGGCAGGGGAAGGTGTTGCAGTGTGATGTCATGAGTGGTAAACACCAACAGGAAGGCAGGCACTCACGGTGGACCTTGAGCAGGAAGGAGGTCTCATTCTGGCTCACGGCGTTGCTCACCACGCAGGTGTAGTAGCCGCTGTCGCTGATGGACACCCGCACGATGCAGAGCGTGGTGTTCTCCACAAAACGGATGCGCTCATTTCCCACGAGCAGCTCCCCATTTTTCTTCCACCAGTAGGCATCTGCCTTCCCTTGCACCACGTTGCAAACCAGTTTGGTGCTGCCTCCTGCCTTCACCAAGGAGTTGCCCACAATTTGTGGCTCGGAGAGCGGCTCTGGGAGAGGCAGAGGCAGCGTCAGCGCTCAAACTCATGGCAGTCCCGGCTCCCAGGCACGGAGGAGGCCTGGCCGTGTCCCCACTCACCCACAACGTGCAGATGGAACCAGGTCGTGGCCTCCTCCTGGGCCCTGAGGCGGTAGAGGCGGCTGTCCCCTTGCTGCAGCACCACCTGCAGCGACAGGCTGGACTCGTTGAATGTGGCACGGTTCTCGTAGAGCCGGGACACGTTGGGGGGGTGACGGAAGCCGTAGCTGAGGATGACCCCCTCCTCCGAGCCCGCTCGGTACTCCCAGGACACGGCCCTGCTGCCCCGCAGCTCGGGGGCCGTCAGCAGCACGGTGCAGCCCACGGCCGACACCAGGCTGCCCGCGGCCGGGCGCAGGTCGGCCGAGTAGCAGGGAGCGAGCGTGCGGGCTGCAAGAGAAAGCAGAGTCACCCCACCGCCGCAGGGATCCCACTCCATCCACCTGGGAGGTGCTGCAGGAGCCCTTTCTGCCTCAGCTGCCGAGGGAATTATTTATAGAATCGTGAATCATGGAAGGGTTTGGGTTGGAAGGGATCTTAAAGATCACTCAGTTCCATGGGCAGGGACACCTTCCACAATCCCAGGCTGCTCCAAGCCCCAGTGTCCAACCTGGCCTGGAACGCTGCCAGGGATGGGGCAGCTGCAGCTCCTCTGGGAAACCTCTGCCAGGGCCTCACCACCCACACAGGGAAGAATTTCCCCCAATATCCCATCTAACCGTGCCCTCTGGCAGTGGGAAGGCATTTCCCCTTGTCCTGCCCCTCCATCCCTTGTCCCAAGCTCTCCTGGAGCCCCCTTAGGCCCTGGAAGGGGCTCTGAGGAGCCTGGAAGGGGCTCTGCTGGACCCTTGTCCTCTCTGAGCACCCCCAGCCCTCCCAGCCTGGCCCCAGAGGGGCTCCGGGCCCCAGAGCAGCTCCGTGGCCGCCTCTGGGCTCTCTCCAGCTGGGCCCGGGGCTGCTCTGCAGCCGGGCTCTCACTGAGGGCAGAGCGGCTGAATCCCCCCGCTCACACTCCGGGGCTGAAGCCGTGTTGAGCCCTGCTGAGCTTCTCACCCACCCACACGCCCAGATTCTCCAGCAGGGCCATGGAAATGCCCCGTCCTGCTCTGAGGGGCACACACGGAGCTGTGGGACCCCCCGGCACGGCCCCCCCGCAGGCCCCTGCCGGGAACCGCGCTGAGAGCCGAGAAAAGCCGCAAGTCCCTTCCCGACCTTCCCCTAAAAGCTTTTCTCCGGGATTAAGGCGTGCCCGAGCCTGGAGTCGCCTTCGTGTCTTAAATCAGGCGCCAGGAAAAGCTTCCCAAAGCCGGGAGTGGCTCCATGCGGGGGAGGACAGGGGTCCCGCCGCCTCCCCCCGCGGCCCAGCTCGGCCAAACCTGCCCCGAACGGCCGGGGCAGACCGGGCACGGGACCGGGACCGACCCGGCCCCGGGGCTGACACTCGCCTGTGACCCCCGGGGCGGCCGCGGCGCTGCCGGGGGCGAGGAGCAGGGGCAGGAGGAGGGGGACGGGGAACATCTGCGGGGCCGCCGGGGACAGCTCCGCCACGGGCCTCGGCCGCTCCTCGGGGCGGGACCGCCGGGCCGCCCTCCGCCCCCTCCTCCTGCTGCTCTTCTCTTCCTCCCTTCCCCTCCTCACCTCCTCTTCTCTCTTCTACTCCTCCTCCTCCTCTTCTATTTTCCTCCCACCTTTCTCCTCCTCTCCGTTCTCTTCTTCTCTTCCCTTCCCCTCCACTCCTCTCCTTTCCCTCTCCCGCCTCTCCTCTCCCTTGCTGCCCTCCTCCTCTGTTCCCCTTTCCCCTCCGTCCTTCTCCCCTTTCCAGAACTTCCAAACCCAGCACACAGAACCCCCCAAGGCGCTGCCTCCTCCCGTCCTCCCTGTCCCTCCTCTACCTGTCACGGTGTAAAACCCCCAAATCCCAGCTCGGGGCACGGGGGGAATGGCCTCACCCTGTCCCCTGTCCTCAGGATCCCACCTCAGCCACAAAAACTGTGGGTTTAACCATTTCCTGGAGCAGCCCTTCCAGCCCCCGGCAGGGCTGTGGGAAGGACGGGACACGGCTGGGGCGCTGCTCCTGCACGAGATTCACCTCGCAGTGTTCCAGGTGGGATCGAGACAATGTTTTTCTCCTTCCCCAGGAGGTTGGGCAGCTTGGGAAGTGCTGGGGGCTTTGTGGCAGGCTTAAAAAAAAAAAGGATCTCCAGGGGGACATCAAGAGGAGGAACGGGGACACAGGTGTGGCCAGGCAGGAGCCCACGCAGCCACCCCAATCCCACTAGAGGGAGCGAGGAGATCAGCTGTGCCAGGAGCCGCGGAGGCGCTGGCCCCGGGAGCCCAGCCCAGGGAAGGAGCTGCAGCAGAACTTGCCTCTCGTGGCCTGTCATTGTCTGTCCTGTCCTGTCATTGCCTGTCATCCATCGCCGGAGCGCGGGGACGCTCCTGGCCGGGACATGGATGTCTGGGGAGCTGCTGTCCCGCCTTGGGATGTTCCAGAGGCTGCTGCTCCTCATCCCTCCTGGGAAAGCTCACGGGTCCAGGGTTTTGTGGGGCTCCTCCATCCAACCCAACTCCCGCCAGCAGCGCAGGGAGCACCCCTGGGTCCCCACAGAGCCTTTCTGCACCTCTTTTCCCTCTCTCCCTACACCTTGGCTCCCAACCTCCAGCAGCCAGAGGCCAGGAAGGGCTGTGAGGAGCAGCTTGTGCCCTTCCAAGCCAATGTCCTGTCCCACCTGGGTGACCACCCATCCCTCCAGCTGGCATGTGTGGGCTGGAGCAGCTCTGCAGCAGCTCCGATGCCACCGGGCAGGGAATGTCTCCACCTGCTCTGTGACAACAGGGACAAACAAACACTGGCCCCAGCCCACGGGAAGGAGACAGCCAGGGAAGGCCTGGGGTGCTCCCAGGGTTGGAGGGAGGAGGTTGGACGCCTGACCCTCCCACTGGAAGCACGGTGTGATGAAGAAGAGGTTTTTCCCAAAAAACATCTCAGCACAGGAACTGATGGGTTGCAATCGAAAGACAAACATCTGAGGGCACATTCCAGGGAGGTTACAGCATCTCCTGAGCCGCACGCGATGACTTCACATCGCAGGGGCTGCTGTTTCCTGAGGGAGGGCCGTGCGATCAGCCCTGTTCGGAGTCATCAGGGCCGGAGCCAGTGCCAGGCTGGGCTTGGCTGAAAGGAGCAGCCAGGGAGCTGAGAGCCGGCCCTGGGACCTCCCTGGGAGGAGCATCCTGCACTGACCCAGCTCAGCGGGTCTGCCTTGGCCATCCCAGGAAACATGGAAAACAACAAAAACTGCACGTTTCACCAGCCTGCCTGAAGGAAACTGAAGCGAATCCAAGGGACAGGCTGGGAAATGCCAGACGCAGCTCCATGTCCGTGTCGGCATCTCCTGCTGAGTTTCCCCCATCCCAGCCTCACTGAGAGCACCAGGAAACCCCAACAAGGCCCTCTCCTGCTCCCCTGCACTTGCTCTGCACCACGGGACACTGAGGAAACAGATTTCCAGGCTCTGCCTGACCCAGCTCTCCCAGTGCACAGACCAGGAAACATTAGAAGTGAAAAACAACTCCTCAGCCAGGACTGAGGCATGCTTTTCCCCCTGGCTCCCACCCAATTTTCTCTGCACAGCTCCAGTTCTGGTCCTGCCCTGACTCACAAACAAACCTTCTCTCTCCAAGAGCACAGCCCCAGGCTCCGGGGTTCTGATTGCTCCTGGTTTCCCTGTGCTCCTCAGCAGAGCTCAGCCATGCCCTTGTCCCATCCCACGGAGCAGCACAGACAGCAGTGGTCCCAGGTTCCTTCAGCACAAACAGAAATACCCCAAATGGCAAATCATAGAATCGTGGAATGGTTTGGTTTGGAAGGGATCTGAAACCCATCCCATTCCACCCCTGCCATGGGGAGGGACACCTTCCACTAGACCAGGCTGGCAGCTGTTCCCCAGATGTGCCCTTTGCAGCTCTTCCCCCCTCACTGGCTCAGCAGGTCCTGAGTCCTTTTCCTGAGAACAACCAGGAGGGCTGAGTTGTCATGGGATTTTTTAGACATAATTAGTCACCTCTCTCCCAGCTCAGCGCCCTTCCCAAACTCCAAGGAAGACATCTCGCCTGGGGAAACATCTCTGAGCCAGGGCAGGGATGGGGCACTGGCACTGGGTAGACACTGAGCTGGCAGAATCAGTCTGAGCAGGGAAATCAGTCCTGGGCCTGGCAGATGCTTTGGGGTGGGAGATCCCCTGCTCTGAGCCCCAGGGGCTCAGAAGAGCCCTGGCTTCGTAGTCCTTCTGGGGACACTGCAGGGTTGGACGTCCAGGGGAGGGGATGGCCCACGGGGCAGCCACCTCTGTGATGGTCTGGGGGCTGCTGAGCTGGCTGGAGCCTGGGCTGAGGCCGCCCACGCTTCCCAGGGCCCAGGGGACAGGAGGGAGTGGTTCTGCAGGGATACCAGTGCTCCTGTGCTTTTTCAGGTCTCACTTTCATTTCACAGGTAACAGCACCTGGAGCCACAGACTCACCTGAGCATGGAGCCGCCATGGCAGCACCAGGGAACAGCAGCTTGTCCCACCTTTCTGCTTTCCAACCTGCTCCACATTTCTGTTGTGGAACAATGGGAATGTGAGCTAGCAGCAGGACAGAACCCGGGGCTCAGCAAGGATGGACAGCCCTGTGCCCAGTCCAGGAGGGCAGGGTGGGCACGGCCCCCACAGCAAGGCCTCCAGAAGTTGCTCAGCAGCTCTTGTCCCCTGTCCTGCAAACCTGCACCTTTCTGAGCCTTTGCTGGTGGCCAAGGGTGATGTGAGGCCCATCACCTAAACCTGGCTCAGGTCATGTCCCTCCAGCCCTGAGACCCTCTGTTCTCAGCCCAGGGACACTGGGGTCTTCTCGCCTGGAGTCACCCCACCCAGCAGCTCCCACTGTCCTGTGATGGTGGCATGGAGCATATTCATAAATCCTGGGATGGCTTGGGTAGGAAGGGGCCTCAAGTTCACCCAGTGCCACCCCCTGCCCTGGGCAGAGACACCTTCCACTGGCCCAGGCTGCTCCCAGCCCCAGTGTCCAGCCCGGCCTTGGGCACTGCCAGGGATCCAGGGCTGCCCACCCTCACATCTAACCCATCTAACCCTGCCCTCTGCAGAGTGAAGCCATTCCCCGTGTTCTGTCGCTGTGTGAAGTGACACTCTGGGGCTCTCCGGGGACACGCACCGTCCCCGCGGACCCGAGCCGCACCCCGGGGCCACCATCGCGCCCGGCGGGCCCCGGTGCCCGCCAGACCCCGCCCCCGGGCCTAGCCCCGCCCCCGGGCATGGCCCCGCACCCGCCCAGCGCCGGGCAGTACCTGCGCTCCGACAGCGCCGGCTCCGACACGCCAATGCTGGCCAAGGGTCCCGCTGCCGGGCCCGCTCCCGGTGACTGTCCCGGTGCCGCTCCGGACGGCGGCCCCGGTGCGGCGCGGGGGCAGCGGCGGCGGCGGTGCGGGCCGCTGTGGGGCAGCGTGGCCGTCATGGCTATCCTGGCGCTGCAGATCGCCTCCACCACCGGCCTCTTCGTCTACTTCACCATGGCCATCTCCAAGGTGAGCTTTGTCCTGGGACCGGCGGCGGGGCTGCGGCCCCGGCAGTCCCGGAGGCTGCGGGAGGGCTCTGCCCGCTGCCGCTCCTCGCCTCTGCCTGCCGGGAGCCGCGGGGCCAGGTGCGGGCTGCGGGGTGGACACTGCCCCAGCTCCCCAGGAGCCTTGGGACCAGATGTGGATTGGGGGGTGGACACTGCCCGAGCTCCGCCCGGAGATGCATATCCAGCTGTGCAGGCGTGGGCGGAGGGGTGGACACTACAGCCAATCCAGATGTGGAGAGCCTGCGCCTTTGTCCTGAGCCCCGCCTGGAGCTGAGGTTTGCACTGGGAGAGGGGGGCTGTGCCCTGGGATCCCATCGGAGTCTCCAACCCCGGGGGCGGGGGGGAGGAGACTTCCCTGGGCTCCAGGCCCCACTGACCCCTGGTTCTGGCTTCATCTCTCCCTCCTCCCATTCCCATCTCCCCACACTCCAGGACTCCAAATCCTCCTCACCCCCTCTGTGAGATGCTGGGACCCCCATTCCAGCAGCCCTTTGCTTGCTCCAGTGCAATCCCACCAGCTGTGCTGGGATCCCGCCATTCCCACCTCCCACGGGGTCAGTCGGGCAAAACCACTCCCAAACTTGGCCGAGGCGGGTCTGATCCTTTCAACAGCCTCGCCAGCCCCTCCCCTCAGCTGCTGATTCCGACCCACAACAACCCCTCAGCAGCGGGAGGGAAACGCTAGTCAGGAGATCCAGGGGTAGAGGGAAGTTCGGGGGTGGCAGCAGCTCCGTGGAAGCCCCCTCATCCCTGAGGGTGAGGCAAAAAAAAAAAAAAAAAAAAAAAAAAAAAGGGTCCTGCCGTGCCAGACATTCCACAAAACACACCAGAGACGGGGAAGAAGGAAAAGCCCTGCCACGGATGCAGGGGGAATAAACAGCCTGTCTGGATCCAGCGAAGCATTTTCAGAGTGGGCTCCAGCCCTCCTTCGGGCTTTGTCTCCATCCCCGGGTCACATGAGGTCCCGCTGTGAGGGATTTACATGAAAGGCGGGGAGAGGAGGGGAATGGGGAGACACAGCCCCAGGGAAGAGACGGAGGGAGGAGAAAACCACTGTAGTGGAACAATTTGGGCTAATTTCAGCGGCCAGTCATTGGATCTGTGCTGGGAGTAGGGAGTCAGCCTCCTGGAGCCCCTTTAGGCTCTGGAAAGGGCTCTGAGCTCTCCCTGGAGCCTTCTCCAGGTGAACACCCCCAACTCTCCCAGCCTGGCTCCAGGGCAGAGCGGCTCCCGCCCTCGGAACATCTCCGTGGCTTTCTCTGGAGCCGCTCCAGCAGCTTCCCTGCCGGGCTGGCCCCGGTTCCGCGGGCGGGCACACGCCGCAGTCAGCCCGGACACGCTCCCGCCGCAGGCATTCCAAGGGAACGGCCCCGTCCCGGGGGGATTCGCTGCCTTGGCAGCAGCCGGCGCTGCCACCTGGGCCGCAGGTGTGTGCAGGAGCAGCCTGCGAGCCCTCCCGCGGGGAATGGCCGGGCAGGGCCGGCCGGGGCGCCAGGAGGGCAGAGATGAGCGCAGATCTTTTCAATCTGACCTCACAGCGCTGTGCTGTGGATCCAGAGGCTGAGCTGATCCCAGTATCCTGGCTGTTCTCTGAGTGCCCAGCTGCTGCAGGAGCAGGGCTAAGGCAGCTGCCCCCTGCTCACACCCAGCAGGATCCCGGCCGCTCCCTCGCTCTGTCCCAGTTTGCCATCACGCTCTGTTTCCATCCCAGCTGAAATCCCAGGCTCCGGGCAGCGCAGAGGAGCTGCGGTGTCTGCAGGTGCTCAATCAGCAGCCCGAGGGCTCCAGCCTGGAGAAGCTGAGCAGCAGCCAGGGCTGCCTCAAGCTGGCCAGCACCATCAAAGCCTACGTGGCCACGGTGAGCGCGGGACAAAGGGCGGATGGGAGAGCTCCTGGTTGTCCCCGTGCCTCAGTTTCTCCATCTGCCTCTCCAGAGCAGTGGAAGGGGGAATAGCCAGGATGGTTCAAGGTGGCAGTGGGAATCAAGCCCTTCACAGTGAGGAGGTGGTGGGGCCCAGAGCCAGCATGACAGGGAAGGTGATGGAGACTTGGAGTAGGAGCTCAGGCATGGGGAAACCCTGTGTCACCTTTAACCAGGGAACTTTCTCTTCTCTGTGGCGCAGGTGACCGAGAACATCATCCGCAGGAGCGCCGTGAAGGGTGAGTCCCCCTGGGCCAGAGCCTGACCCATGGGAGCTGTGACCCATGGGAACTGTGATCGAGGGAGCTGTGACCCATGGGAGCTGTGATCCATGGGAGCCGTGATCCATGGGAGCTATGATCCTGGGAGCTGTGACCCCTGGGAGCTGTGATCCAGGGAGCCGTGACCCATGGGAACTGTGATCGAGGGAGCTGTGACCCATGGGAGCTGTGATCCATGGGAGCCGTGATCCATGGGAGCTATGATCCAGGGAGCTGTAACCCCTGGGAGCTGTGACCCCTGGGAGCTATGATCCAGGGAGCTGTGATCCATGGGAGCTGTGACCCATGGGAACTGTGATCGAGGGAGCTGTGACCCTTGGGAGCTGTGACCCATGGGAGCTGTGATCCATGGGAGCCGTGATCCATGGGAGCTATGATCCAGGGAGCTGTGACCCCTGGGAGCCGTGATCCATGGGAGCTGTGATCCCAGGGGGCCAGCAGGGGGTTAGGGGGTGCCAACTCCCGTGCTGTAAGCTGGGGCAGGAGAGGGGAGAGCCAGGATTGCCACTTGCCATGACAGGCACACATTCCAGCAACGGACTGGGGGACAGCCACGTCTGTTTGTCTGGAGGCTGGGGAAGCAGGGCCATGGCACACACAGATGTGTTGGTTGATGATTGACGAGACATTTCCATCCCTCAATAATCTTTTGCTCTGGTGGGTCAGTGGGGCATTCCCTGCCCTGCTGGCATGGGGCCAGGTGTCCCCACGCTGTTCTTACAGCATCTGTCCCTTTCCTGCAGAGGCCTGGCGGAGCTACTTCAACACCTCAGAGGGGCAACTTCCTCCCAAAATAGCTGGGAAACCCTCAGCACATCTCACCCTCCGCCCACAGAGCCTGGCTCAGGATGGTGAGTTGGGGAACCCCTCTGGGCACTGCTGGGTCTCCAAGATGGGAGCAGGAGAGATCAAAGGGCAGGGGACCAGGATGGGATGATGGGAACAGGAGAGATCAAAGGGCAGGGGACCAGGATGGGATGATGGGACCAGTGCTTGTCCCCCCCTTCACTCCAAGACCACCAAGCTCCACCCCTCCAAGCTGGATGACTGGGAAGGAGTCAGAGCACACCCTCCCCTCCGTATGGCCGGGTCAGGTCGCTCCCCTCAGTGGCTGTCCCTTCCCGCAGGACGCTCCCAGCGCTCCGGGAATCTCTCCCAGTCGTGCCGCCACGCCATCACGCACTGGGGGCACAGCAGCCTGCTGTCCCACGTGCAGAACATGACGTACCGGGCCGGGCGGCTGCGCGTGGAGCAGCCGGGCAAGTACTACGTGTACTCGCAGATCTACTTCCGCTACCGCGGCGCCGGCCGCGACTCGGGCCCCCAGCTCGTGCAGTGCATCCAGTGGCAGCCGGCCCACAGCCCGCCCGTGCTGCTGCTCAAGGGCGTGGGCACCAAGTGCTGGGCGCCCGAGGCTGACTACGGGCTCCACGCGCTCTACCAGGGGGGACTCTTCGAGCTCAAGGCCGGTGACGAGCTCTTCGTCTCCGTCTCCTCCTTGGCCATTGACTCCAGTGACGCAGCCGCCAGTTACTTCGGGGCCTTCCGGCTCGACCTGTGACACCCGCCCCGCTCCCACCCGGCCCCTGGACAGCAGCCAATGGCCCGGGGTGCCGCAGGGTTCTTGCGGCTGCGTTGTCCCTTCTGGTGAGGGCTGAGCCAAGAAGGGCACAGGGGTGGCTGCCCGCAGGGCCCTGCGGTGCTCCGTGCCACCCTCCACGTGGGAGGCAGCCATGAACCAGGAAGGGTCTCCGAGGGCCTACAGGGGACATGTACAAGGAGGGACATCCTTGCCCTGGTGGCACAGCACCTCCCAACAGCTCCCTGCAGCAGGAAAGGCACCGGGGCCACATCTGCAAGATGAAGTGTCCCCATGGCAGGGTGACACCCATGAGTCTGATGCCACCTTGGGCAGGGCTGTGGGTGCCAGGACCTGGGGCTGGCACCCCTGGGGCACAGGGCTGGCACCCCGGGGGCACACGTTGTGGGGATGGGGCAGGTCCAGCATCAGCCTCTGGCGGGGAATGAGGGAGTTTCAGTTTGGGAGATGAAAGCCTGGAGCAACAGCAGTGGTGCTTGCAGGGAGGGCAAAGGGCAGGACCGTGACACCGCAGCAGTCACCAGTCCTGGCACCACACCCGGCACGTGGCACTGGGGCACGTGGCGACTGAGCCAGGCTGCACAGGACCAGGAGCTCAGCGCG
This sequence comes from Passer montanus, assembly GCF_014805655.1. NCBI lineage: Eukaryota > Metazoa > Chordata > Aves > Passeriformes > Passeridae > Passer > Passer montanus. The sequence goes on from NW_024372813.1 coordinate 2,967,475, forward strand.
GCTGCTGACCCAGCACCTCTTCCCACGTGGATTTTGTCCTGCCCAGCCCTCGTGGACAGCGCAGTCCCCGCTTCCTCACACCTCCAGCCCTGGCAATCCCTACAGGATTCCAACTCTGGGTGAGCCCGATGGTCACAGCAAGACCTTGGAGGGACCAAACCAGCTCTGGAGTGATGGAGGCCATCCCAGAGACCAGAGGTGGGTTCAGGCAGGGCAGAGAAGGGCCCAGCTGGCTCAGCCCATGGACACTGGGTGGGCACAGCCCCTTTTCCAACTCCCCCTGTACTTTCTGTATCCTGCTAAGACAGGGGGGATTTACACAGTGGCAGTGTGGGCTGCCACAGGCATGGGCTCCCAGGGAGGATGGAATAAAGCCTTGTACTCCAGCACAGATCTGGCCCCTTTGCACCCAGGACACAGCCCCAGACAGGGTGGGCCCAGAGCCAGGTGGAGCAGGGCTGGGGCACTGCCAGAGCTCCAGACAGAGCCCAGCAAAGTGTCCTGCTCATCCTGCACCCACAGCACGTCCAGGGGCCCTCACCTGCCAGCCCCCATGGACACCCAAGGCAGTCCCAAGGGGATGTGTTCCTGCTTCTCAGCCCAGAGCCTTCATTCCTGCTGGGCTCAGCTTCTGCAGAAACCCCATGAAATCATGAAATCTGAGCCCATCCCAGCTCCTCCCCTGCACCAGCAGCTCCCAGGGGTCCCAGTGCTCCTCCTCTTTGAGTTTGGGATTGCCGAGCCCAGCCCAGGATGAAGCCAGGCCCCGGGGCCACCGATGGGCTGTTCCTGGGCAGCTCCTGCCATCCCTCCTGCAGCTTCCCAGGCCTGACTCCCGGCCCTTCACATCCAGCTGGGGCTGGGGCTGAGCCAGGCAGTTTCCACATCCCCCCATCCCCAGCTGCTGGCATTCCACTCTCCAGGCCCCATCTCCTGCAGGCTCCCAGCCCAGGGGGTTGATACAACCCCCACAGCACAGTGCCACCCTGGCACCTGCACACAACACCTGGACCGGCCCCAGTGCAAGGGAAGATTCCCCAGCTCATCCAGGATGTCCAAAAGCTCATCCAAAGCCAGAGAGCACCAAGAGCAGCCTCCACAGGGCTGATAGGGCTGATCCCCCCATGGCAGGGCTGTGGAGCCCCATTTTCCCAGGCCCCTTGGAGGGATGGAGGGAGCTGAGCCGAGCCTTGGTTCTGCAGCACTTGGCCCTGGAGCACGCTGGGCTCTTGCCCAAAGCAAAAAAACCCAAAAACATTCCAAACCCCTCCATTCTAAAACCATCCTTTTTGCTCCTCTCATCCCCCCTCCTGCTGTCCCAGCCACCTCGGTGACCCACAGCAGGGCTCTTGACATCCTCAGGTCTCAAACACCCCTGGGAGCACCAAGCTTATCCCACCTCTGGCAGCAGCCATGGGAGAGCAGGGCTGAAGCAGGGAGCCGGGGCTACAGGAAATGCAGCAGGTGGTTCCAAGATTTCCTTTGAAAAGGAGTTTAACACGGCCAAGGGAGCCGCAGAGGCTGTTTGCCGTGGAGGAAGCAGGGAAAGCAGTGAGTGGGGAGAGCCGGGCTCAGTGCCAGCAGGCAATGGCCCACCCCGTTTTCCTGGAAAGGAGAGGGCTCGTGGGTGGGTGGATGGGAGAAGGAGATCTGCAGGAGCATCAGGGCAAAGAGCAGCCTCACCCTGTCTGCGGAGAGCCCAGCTGGAATTCCTCACTGTGAGGAACTGGCACAGGTTACCCTGAGAGCCTGGGCCCCTGCAGCCCCTCTGCCTCCTCCCTGTCCTCCCTGCCCTGGTGCTTCCAGCAGAAGGGCTGGACACCCCCAGCCTGGCTAGGTGGGCTCCCACCTGGACACGTGGATGGACCACCAGCAGGAGAACCCAGCAGCATGAAAATCCAGCCTCCACAAAAACTGCCTGAGGCACCTGTGCCAACAGTGCTTGTCCCAGGACATGCTCCAGGAAAGAAAGAACAAAGTGTGGAAAGACCTGGAAGAGGACATAACACTTTTCTCTGACTAAGGAAACAAAATCTGCTGAGCAAATGGAGCAAAGTACTGAAGATTTCTCATACAACTTTTCTGTTATTGTTAAAATTGTTTATTAGAAATTACAGCTCACTATTTTAATGTGTGTATTGCTGACAAGTTCACTGTAACTCCTGCTAGAAAGCAAATTCAATGGTTCCTAAACCAGCTCTGCAGCCCCTCACACAGCCTCCTCTGCCAGCATCTCCCTCGGGCTGGGGAGAGCCTCAAGAATAAGCAATTCCCCATTATCCCTTCTGGCCCTGTCCCCCAAAACTGAGAGCTCCAGCTCCCTGGGCAGCATGTCCCTAAGTGTCCCTACAGTGACAGAGCCTCCCGAGCCTTCCTTAACACCTCAAGCTGAAGGAGGACAGGGTCAGAAGGGATAGTGGGGAGAAATTCCCTGTGAGAGAGGTGAGGCCCTGGCACAGGGTGCCCAGAGCAGCTGTGGCTGCCCCTGGATCCCTGGCAGTGCCCAAGGCCAGGCTGGGGCTGGGAGCAGCCTGGGACAGTGGAAAGTGTCCCTGCCTTGTCCCTGCATGGAGCCAGATGAGCTTCATGACCCTTCCAACCCAAACCATTCCAGAATTCTGTGATTCCCGCCTGCTCTAACCCAGCCTGGGAGGTGGGGGGTGACTGCAGCACTAATAAAATCTGCACACTGACCTGATTTCCCATGGCCTCGCCCTGTGGATTCAATCCAGACACAAAGTGCTTCCTGCAGCTGCTGCCAAAGGACCCTCTTATCTCCACTGCCGAGGAGCTGCTTTTACCTCAGCCCAGGGCGTTCACAGCCCTGAGCCTTCGTCTCTAAATAAATCCTGGGCCAAAGGCCCCTTTTTTCCCTTCTTTGTTGTTATGAACCAGCTCATTGCCACTTCCAAGTCTCCATCCCTGCCCAGACACGATCTCGTTTTACTTTCAAGTCCCCAGCCTGGCTCGAGTTCACAGAAGGGAGAGGAAATCCACGCTGAAATCCACGTCACGCCGGCAGGAAATCATTCCTTGGACATTGTAAATAAAGCGCACAGAGAGAGGCAGCGGGTGTGCTGTGAGCCCAGCAGCGCCCCTCGCTCTGCCCCGGGGCTCCTCACCAGCCCCCAGGCAGGAATTCAGCCTGAAAAAAGAGGGAAACAACACACAAGCCTCTCTCCTACAGCACGAAGGCTTCATGGAGCCGCTGGCTCCTCCTCAGACCCTGAGGACAGCACCGATCCTGGGGCGCTGTGAGGGAGCAGGGCAGGCCCGGTGCTGCCGCGGGCGGGAGGCTCCGCTCATCCCCCGAGGCATCGGAAGGACCTTTGAGGGCCATTTAGCGCAATCCCATCCCAGCCGTGCTGCTCCCAGCCCCTTTCCCGCGGCCCCACTGAGACCCCAGAGGAAAGGAGGGGATTCCTGTCCTTTCCAGGGAGCCGGGCTGAGCGAGCCGAGCACAAGGCAGGCGCTGGGCCAGCACGGGCCTCCCGCACCTCTCACCACGCCTTTCTCCTTTTGTTCCCCCATGAGACAAGCTGGAGGCATCGGGAAGGAATAATTCCACTTTTAAAGAAAGTTCCTCATTTTGTGTCCTGTTCAAACCCCTCCACTATTCCACAGAACCAAGAAGTCAGACTAGTTTGGGTTGGGACCTTAAAGATCAGCTCAGTGGGAGCCTCAGAGTCGGCTCCCCCAGTCCCATCCTGCCCTTCCAGCATCCGATGGCAAAGTGCATCCAGCCCTCGCCCCAGAGAGGTCCCCAAAGTCATGGGCCATAAATGGGATATTGCAACAACCCCCAACCCGTCCTTCCGGATCACTCATCCAGGGCATGGACCTCCCCAGCTCTGTCCTGCATCCCTGTCTGCCGAAGGGAACCACAGGGCTCCTCCCGGACTGAAGCAATGGAAAAGAAGTGGACTGGGCAAAGCCCTTCTCAGGACCTGGAAGTTTGGCTTTGTGAGGACTCCAGATCCTGCTGGCACCCAAAGTGAGCCTCCCTAAAGCCCAGCCCTCCTGGGCTTTTCCTGCCCTTCCCACTCCCACCCTCCCAGACTGGACTTTCTCCGGAAAGCATCCCCAGGACAACTCTCCCACTGAAAAAACAATCCATGGGACAGACACAGCAGCAGCTGAGGAGAGGCAGGAGCTGCTGGGCAGGTGTTTCCTGCCCCGGGCTCCCATCCCCATTCTGCAGACAGCTGCAATTCCCTCTGACAGCTGCAATTCCCTGTGACAGCTGCTCCCTGCCCTCCTTCCCCAGGAGCAGCTGGAATGAGCCACCAGCCAGCTGGGATGGTCCATCTGGGATAACCCTGCACACGGGTTTCCCTTCTGGCACCTTACCTTTGCACTGGGCTGCTGCAGCCTTCCCACAAGGAGAGAAATCCACTCATGGATCATGGATCTTATTGAAGCAGGACCACATTTCCCAAGCTGGGACCCTCCTGAGGATGGTAAGGTGAGGAGAAAATAGAAAAGCTTTGTGTTTCTGGTGTCCCAGGTGTGCACACAGGACAGTCATTCCCAGAAAGGAACTCCCAGGGGACTGGGAGAAGGCAGCTTCTTCCCTGAACTCAGCCCCAGCTCCCAGGAGCACCCACCTGCCCTCCAAACAGAACAAAAAGGGGCATTTAAAGGCAAAGCTGCTGCTGGCACAGGCTGAGGCAAAACATGAAGAATTCCAACCATCTCTTGCTGCACAAAACCACCACAGACCAGTCCAGGCCTTTATTTTCCAAGCAGAAGGAACTGGATCCATCAGTGACATCTCAGATTGAAGCTGCTTTGAGCTGTACAAGGATTGAGACATCAGGTGGAAGCAGCAGAGCAGGGACTGGCTGCTGGATGGCTTTGGAAGATCAAGAATCTGGCTTTTGCTCCTTGGAAAAACAAGGAATTTGTTTGTATCAGAGAGATTTTGAGAGGGACCCAGCCAAGTCAAGCCAGAAGTCCCCACTCCCCACAAACATGAAACAACTGAGGCCAGGATGAAGAGCATCAGTCTCCCAAACTCCAGTAAACGGGCACAGTTTTATTAAGAGGAAAATCATTTGGTTAGTGCTGGGACAGGGACTGAGGAGCACAGGGGCCGTGGTGGGAAGTGTTTCTTGCATAGTTGTTGGCCAAAGGAGACCTGGGAATTTCCTGCTGGGAATCCTCCAGCTGGGATCCAGGGACAGGAGGGAGCAGGGAACAGCACCCGTGTCCCAGGCCCTGCAGTGGGACAGGGTGAGGAGGAGCCACCTGTGCCATGTCCAACACCACCGGGGTCTGGGCAAGGGCAGGAATTTAGGACTCAGCCTCCGGGATTTCAGTGATGTGCTCAGGGGAAATCAAGGAGAAGGAATCCTTGGGAATAGATCAGAGAAAGGCAGCAGGACGGGAAGACACCTGTGACCTCTTCCTACCTCCTCCTTGGGGTTCTCCTGACATGGCAGTGGCAGAGTAATTAATACATTCACTAATTAATCAAAATCAGTATTTTCCCAATCAGAAACTGGGCCAAATTTTAAGGAGATCTGATTTTGTGGGGGTAGGGGGGTGTTGGTTTGCTGGGGTTTTTTTTCCTTCTTTCAGCTGAGCAGCCTCAGTCAGCCAGATTTTATTTTTCTCTCCCCTATTTTGGCTTCCCAAGGTTGTGATTTTTCCCAAGTGGACAATTGGAAATACACCACCCTGTGCCCAGCCCTGTCCCTCTGCCACCACTTGAATACTGCGTGCAAAACCATCCTGCTGCTTCTGAAGTGCACAAACACCTTGCCTTTTCCTCCCCATGTTCGTAACAGCAGTTCCAACAAAAGAAGAAGAGGAAATACAATTCTCTAACATTTTACTCCTTCATGGAATCTTTCCAAAGCAACTTCACAAAAGCAATGTAAATAAAGTCTCTTTTTTTTCTTCTAAAAAGAAGATCATGTTCCACAGATTCCGTAGTGCAATTCATTATCTGGTAGAAAAAAATTATCTTCTTCAGCTCCATGGAGGAAAACGCTGGAAACAGTTCCATGGTCTCAATAAAAATAGGAAAGTCTGCCCAGGATGGGCTAGAAAGTTCCAGGTATGTGGGACACACAATCCCTACAGCCTCCCTCTAGTTGAAGAGGATGGACTCGGGGTCCTGGTTGGCCATCTGTGCAATGTGCTTTAGTACATCCTTTTTGGTAATGATCCCCAGCAGCTTCCTGGAAAATGAAAGAATGCTTTTAATGCACTGACACCACCAGAAGGGACCCTGGCAGGGCCACTTGAGCCCCTTGCAGGTGCTGAAGAGTCTTTGGGATTCAAAGTAACACCCCACAGAAAGTATTGCACCCTCCGAGGGTGGTAACACACTGACACAGGCTCTCAGAGCAGCTGTGACTGCCCCATCCCTGGAAGTGTCCCAGGCCAGGCTGGACAGGGCTCAGAGCTGGGCTGTCACAAGTGCCTTTGCCAGGCAAGAACTGCTCCAGGACCCAGCCCCAGCTGGATCCCAGTCCCCTTTGTCCTGGGAGCAGAGGAGGTCTGACCCCAGCCCCAGGGCTCCTACCCGTTGTGAGTGACCAGGCACTGGCGCAATCCCAGCTTGCGGAAGATGTCCACCACGATCTCCATGGGCGTCTCGTCTGTCACCGTGAAGGGACTGAGGTCCAGAATGCTCCTGAGCTTCAGCACAGATGGGGAGCTCGGAGGCAGGGGGGGACAGTAGTCAGTGAAACAAATAATTGAGGTGCTCACAATCCCATCCTGCTTCTTCCGGGCGTTTTCTGCAAAGAGAAATATTTGAATCAGTATCAGCGCTCTTTTCCTTTTCCAAACAGAGGAGCGTTCCCATTCCTCAGCTCACATTAATGGCCTTACAAGTCCTTTCCTTCCCTTTGCCAGAGCTGTTGCCACCCAAGGAGGGTGTGATGGGTTTCCAGCCTTTCATCTAAGGGAACCATGGAATCATTAAGGCTGGATAAGATCCTTAAGACCATCAAGTCCAACTGTCAACCAGCACCACCACCATGGTCACCCTGAACCCATGTCCTCAAGGGCCACATCCACACATTTCTTTGAACACTTCCAGGGATGGCGACTCCAGGGCAGCCTCTGCTAGGGCTGGACAACCCTTTCCATGAAAAAATTTTCCCCAATATCCAACATAAGCCTCACCTGGGCACAACTTCAGGTCTTGTCCTGTCACTTGTTACCTGGGAGAACATCCAAGATCTCCAAAGTTCCACTGCAAGGGTGAGATCAGCCTTTGCCCAAAGCCAAGGCTGTTGCATCTCACTGTACTCTGGCCAGATAAATACAAGTTCTGGAGACCTTTTAACTTCACAGTTTTTAGAGGAGGTAAATAAAATGCTTTGTACTTTTATGAGTCACTGATTTGGGTCCCATGCAGAGCAGTTAAAGGACTATTTTTAAGCACTCAACGACTGGCACAGGTTCCATGGACATCATGAGGGTCAGGAATGGAAAACAAGTCAAATTCTGGCCATCCCTCAGAGCTTCACAGCAGTGCACACACAGGTACTGCGGGTACCTGCCATACTGCAATCTGATATCAGCATTCCAAGGCTTCCTGGGATGGCAGGAATGGCAGCCCAAACACCAGGCTGGATATTCAGAATATTTGGGATATTTGATCATGAAAACCCAAACTCCATTCTGTGCTTCACTGTACACAGCCTGGGGACAGGACCACTCTTAATGAATCCCTGGAGACTCCAAGGAACCCAAGTGCAGAAACTCATGGTGGTACCACAGAAGGCAGGCAACACACATCCTGATGCACTTGTTCCTGTATTTTATTCCATACTGGAATAAAATACAGGAACAGGTTCCACAGGCAACCAGTGACAGGGCAAGAGGACACTCCCTCAGGCTGTGCCAGGGGAGGTTCAGGTTGGACATCAGCAGGAATTTCTACACAAGAAAGCTTGCTAACATTGGAAGGGACTGTCCATGGAGCTTGAGTCCCTATCCCTGGAGGTGTCCAGGGAAGACCTGGATGTGACACTCAGTGCTCTGGGCTGGTGACAAGATGGGGATCGGACACAAGTTGGAGTCAATGATCCTGGAGGGCTTTTCCAACCTCAATGATCCTGTGATCCTATGACAGACACCCTGTCCTTCACATCCAAGGCAAGCAGAGCCCAGCCACCAGCACCAGGAGCGTGTGGCCTCCCCAGGTCAGTGACAGCTGGCATTAATGACAGCACCTTCACCCAGGCGGTGTCACCCCTTACCGATGGAAATGATGAGGTCTCTCCTGAGGACAAACCCCACGAGGCGCTGGGATGCCCAGGACACCACCACGGGGTAGCCGCTGTAGGTGGTGCTGGTGACGATGGTCTCCACATCCTCCACAGTCATGGTGTCCTGCGTGATGACCGTCAGGGGAGGGTCGTTCTTGCGCGGCCGCATCACGTCCATGGCCCGTGTCTTGTGCGAGAACTCCTCCTTGGCCTCCAGGAAGGGGTACCCGTTCAGGCGGATGTGCGCGTCGTAGATGCCCTCGCGGCCGATGGCGTCGGCCACCCACTTGCTGGTCATGGCTGCTGCCATCAGGGGCACGATGTACTCCAGCCCCCCGGTGAGCTCGAACATGATGACCACCAGCGACACGGTCATCCGGGTCACGCCCCCTGCCAACGCAGCGCGGCTCCGGTCACTCCGGCAGTGTCACACCAGTCCCCACCTCTAGGGAAGGGTGGTGCCAGCACGGCTGGACTGCCCCGTTCAGCAGCACCAAACACAATCAGAACAGCACCAAAACCTCTGTCCCTGCCACAGCACCAGGCCCTGGCACGGAGCTCAGGGTCTCTGCGGGGTTTTGTCTTGGCATGTTTTAATTACTTTTGAGATTTAAGTCCCAAAACTACTCATAAACATTTTACAGGAGTTTAGTTCCAATATCCATTCCCCAAAGGGGCACAGACCCTTCAGTGCTGCGCAGCATTAAACAGAACTATTAATGAAGTCAAAGTGTATTTATCTTCCATCAATTGCATGCAAACAATCCCACAAGGGTCTGTGTTTGAAGGAACCTTGAAGGCTATCTCATTCCAACTCCTGTCACGGGCAATGATGCCTCCCACTAGATTGAGTTGCTCAAACAAGGTGTATTCCCTCTAAAAAGGCCAAAGATGGGTTTTGGTGGCATGTTTTTAGAGGAGAGTTTCTCCTGATAAAGTAGTCCATTAGAACTCCTGTACTATTCCACGGATGAGGGGACTGGGAATTGTGAAAGTGAAGTTCAATCACATGCACCCAGTCTCTCCAGCCCAGCCAAGAGGAAGAAGTGTTACCAGAAAACAGAGCACTTAAAAGCAGAATTGCATCACGAGATTTAAGGCCAGAACAGGAAGTAAAATGAATTAAAACCCCACAGGAAAATTCAAGTCCTTGGGCAGCCTCAACTGTTCTGGCTCCTACTCAGGAGCTCCCACTACAGCTGCTGTGCCCAGCACTGGGCCGGAGATGGCAAAAGAACACATCAGGGTGAGGAACACATGGCACACTCTATTACAGTTTCCTGGGGTTGCTGAGGTGACACCAGCTCTGATGGTCAGTCACAACCACAGCTCTTCAGCCACAGAATCACTACAGGGTGGAATGAGATGGTCTTTAAGGTCCCCCCCAGCCCAAACCATTCTGTGGTTCAATGATAAAGGTGGGGATAACCTCTAAGATCAGGGAGTCCAAGCATTCACCCACCACACCACCTCTTCACCAAGACCCACCAGGGCCCAGCCCCAGCTTACCCAGACAGGCAGCAGCGCCCACCATGGCGTAGAGGCCAGGGGTGATGCAGTCGGCGCCCTGGCTGCACCAGCCGCTGAAGATGGCCCAGTCATGGTGGTAGAAGGCCAGCTGCTCCACAGTCACCCCCAGCAGCCGGCCCACGATGGCCCCCACGGCCATGCTGGGGATGAAGAGCCCCGAGGGCACCTGTGGGAACACGGGCTGTGAGCAGCAGAGCCCAGGGACTGCACAGAGGGGTGGTGGGACCTCAAACCAGAGTGAGGCAGAGGCTTTGCCACAGCTGAGCTGGAAGGGACATTCGAAAAGTCATCTAGTCCAACCCCTTGCAATGAGCAGGAACATGTCCATGAGCTCACACCTGGGAACTACCCCTGCAGCTCCAGAGGCTGCACCAAACAACTTCCAAACCCTCTGAGCAAGGAACAGCTCCAATTATGCATTAACAAATTAAGACACTGATTGCTTTGCAATTAGCTCTTTCATCTAAATCACATATTTATCAAAAAAGCTTGAGGCAGGACAATTTAGGAGCATTCTGTGTCTGGAAAATGGGATGTGGAGCCCTGAGGCACCAGTTTTGTGACTGCATTTGGTGCCCACAGTCAGGCTGGAAGGTTTCTACTGCCCTCAGGTCCAACCAGCAGGACTAACAACTGCAGTCTGTCCCCTTCTGACAGAGCTTGGGGGAACACGTCTGGTCAGAAATTAAAAGGAAATAAAACTTTAAGGGTCCTGAAGAGCATGGGAAGAACATGAGCTCCTTTACAGGAAACCCTCACCTTCATGCCAAAGGTGAAGATGGTGATGAAGGCCTTCATGATGAAGGCCAGTGTCAGCTGCCACATGGCCGTGTACACGCCGGGGCCAGCGGCGCGGTCAGGCAGATCGTCCCCCTTGGTGCTGTTGAAATCGTTCACGTACTCACAGAGCTTGGACAAGTCCAAAATCCCACAGTCGTTGAAGAGCTCTGAGATCAGCTCGCTGGTGCTCATCCTGGTGTACTCGTTGGGGAAGGCCAGGATGGCCGTGATGGCCGTCACCACGATCACCTCCAGAACTGGGTACTTGCCCAGACGCGTCGTCTTGCGCCGCTTGCACCAGGCAATGTTGCTGCGGATGAAGAAAGCTCCCCAGAGCCCACCAAATATTCCCAGCAGGATGAAGGGCACCAGCTCCAGCAGATGCCATGGCATGTGGAACTCCACATAGAAGAGCACGAGGCGGCTGTTGCCAAAGGGGTTGATGGAGCGCAGGGTGAAGGCAGCAACCAGCGCGGCGAAGAAGGAACGCCAGAGGGTCTTCAGAGGGAAGTAGTAACTCACCTAAGAGGAGAATGAAGCACATTTGGTCACTTGAACACTTAGCATGACCCCACTGCAGGGAGTAAAGCCAGGACAGAGATCCATGAGCACTGGCTCATCCCCTGCTCTCCAGCCAAGCACCCCAGGCTTGCTCTGGAGCTCCAGTTCAATGAGGACTTCAGTGAGTGGGATGGGCCCTGGCCTGCAGCACGTGCATGTGTCCTCTGTGATCCCTGGAGCGACTCACTTAGGTAATAAAACCTGTTACACATCAGCCATGAGCTGAATTGAGAGAATTCTGTGGCTCTGCAAGGTCCAAAGTACCAAATAGCAGTGCTTGCCATCACTGCCACAGCTGAGCAAATCCATCCCTGCCTTCCTCTGAAATCCATCCTGGACCCTGAGCTAAACAGCAGTGGTCTTTTCACATCCAGATCAACAGATTAAGGATTAGGTGGTCCTTGGGAAAAAAAGAGGATTGATAAACCAGAGAAGTTTGTTCCCATGTGTAGGTGTAGAAGAAGGGATTACAAATGACCTCACCCTTGATAAGTCACAGTTGTACTAATTACTAAAGAAGAATAACAGCCTTGCCCTTAATGGGTCCAAGCTGTGACTAATAAAGATAAGTGTGATAAAAGGGGTGGGTTGGCTGGTTAGGGAGAGCCTGGGGGAAGAGGACCCCTGAGGAAGAAGAAACAATCCAAAGAGACACGAAGAAGAACAAAACAAGGAAGACAGCTGCTGCAAAAGATCTGCTCTGACATCAGTCCGAGTCTGATAGACTCGGAGCCTGCTGTTGGAGCAGTCAGAGTGGAGCTAGGTAAAAGCCTGTGGTCAGAGGCAGCAAGGAAATGCTTGCAGTCATATTGCAGTAGGAAACAGCCAGCAGTCAGCCTGTCAGAGAAGCCAACAGCAGAAGTTTGCTGCAGTCAGAGCCAGGATGGCTAAGCTGTCAAGAAGAATAAACTGGGGCCCTTTTCATGTTGTTAAATGAGAGTCTGTGCCTTGGCTCATTTCTACCCCTAACGAGAGGTCTGCTGCAACACCCAGCACCCTGGGACACAGCTGTTAGGAGAGTGGACAAGGGAAAATGGCCTCAGGTGTGCCAGAGGGTCAGGTTGGACATCAGGAGGAATTTCTCCACGGGCTGCATTTCTAACCCACAGCATTCCAAGGTTACCTCCTCCAGGCTGAAGAGCACTCCTCCAATGGGAGCTCCAAAAGCCACAGACACACCGGCGGCAGCAGCTGCTGACAGCACCTGAGGGACAGACAGAGGCACTCAGACTCCTCAGCCCTCCCAACCAGCCCCCTTTTTGGTTTGTCTTCACTTAAATTTTTACAATGTTTATCTACAGCACAGTCATCTAGGTCCAACCTGCTTTAAGACAGCAGGGAAAAGGTGGAGTGAGCCAATTCCCTGAGAAGGAGCTCCAAAAATATCAGTTAGCATAACAGGATCATTTACCCCAAAACAGAACCATTTACCCTCAGCCCCAGAGCCTCAAGCCCACCTGACCTCCCCAGGCTGGTGTCCCCACACACCTCCCTGCGCTTGGCCTCGTTCTTGCGGTACTTGGTGAAGAGGTGGCACAGGATGTTCCCACAGCAGCAGGCCACGTGGACCAGGGGCCCCTCCTTGCCCAGGCTCAGCCCCGAGGACACGGCCAGCACCAGGGTGATGGTTTTGATGACCAGCGTCCACTTGCCCAGGTAGCCTCTAATGATGAAACCACTTAAGATAGTTTTGATCTGGAAGTCAAGCACACAAAGCTCTACAGGCTTTCATTCAAGCCCTGGTCAGAGCTCCTGATTTACTGGACATTCCCAATTCTGCCTTTTCTACAGCTTTCAAGAGTTCCCCTGAGCTATCAAAAGTGAGAGTCCATAAAAATCTCTCCACGCAGGAGCAGCCATCTGAGCCCTTCCCTGAGGGCCACTATCCCTGCTGGAGGAACACCTAAGCAGTACCTCCTGCAGCAATGCCAAAACATCTGATTTCCAAGGGATTGCATGGAGACTTTAGTATTAGACATATTTCAAACAGCTTGGAAAAACACCTATATATGAAGCCATCATCTAAAGTGGAATATAATATTCCATAACATGCATGTGTAAATTTTGGGTGGTGGATCCCTACCCCACCTGAAAAACAACCCACTCTTGTTCTCACTCACCTCTGGGATCCCTGAGCCACAGGCATAGGGAGCAAAGCCCTTCACCAGGAGCACAGCAAGGAGGGAGAACATCAAGGCCCAGATAACATACATGAAGTAGTTGAGGATATATGCAAAGGCCCCCTGAAACAAAGAGGAAATTGCCAAAATCAGATGGTTTCAACTGAAACCACATCAGACCTGGGCACTGAAGTGAGCACAGGGAATCAGCAGGACACCACAGAGTTACCAGCTAAAAATTGAGAGACCTGCTCTAAGTCTGAGGTTTCAAGGCCAGGTTCCATTTGCTGGGTTAGCAATCATGGCATTCTCCTAGAATGTTCATGGGCAAAATACCCTCCAACAGCACATCCTGGACACACCAGTGGCCCACTGCACTTGTAAATGTGGCAGTGTTTTGCCTCCCCACATCCCCTCCAAGGACAACACCCACACAACCTGTTTATTGAGACCCCTTTAGGGCTCCAACAATGAACCACTGAACCACCCAGAGCTTGGACTCCTGGCATCCACATCACCCCAGGGATGCTACAGGCTGGGCAAACAGGGAATTCAGCACCAAAAGCAGTTCCAGGTGTCCATCACCTCTCCATGGCCAAGGATCAGCTGGGACCAGCTCTTCCACTCAGGACACTTGTCCCTGTCAGTGAAGGTGGTGTTGGATTTCCAGCAGCAGTGCTCATGGTTGAACCAGAACCCTGCCAAACACACTCCTTCCTTCAGATCTGTCATCCAGTGGGCAGAGATGTCGATCAGACCTGCCAAGGAACCTGGTTTAAAGAGGAAAAAAACACAATAATTTAATGAGCAGACTCAAACACCTGAAGGTCACAGTCTGCCCCACCAATTTTGGACTCTCCTCCCAACGCACAGAGCAGTGTGGTATTTCTGCCTACAACTCACTTTTATTCTATGGAGAGCTAAATGAGAGGATTTGCCTAGTTTTGAATAATTTCAATATATTGAAAAGATCAAGTCAGGAAACAGAGCGTGGCTGATGATGTTTCAAAGGCTGACTGTGTCCAAACCCCCCCCTGCATCACCAGCAATTAATTCTTCTCAATAACTGTTTGTTAAATACAGCACAGCAGCAGTGGGAGGGCAGAGAGGGATGTCCCACATTCCTGGGGGACTCAGACAAAATGTGTCACCAGGATCCAGGAGTTGTACCAACAACAGCAACACTGTGACAGGAATAACTCTGAATTTGGAGAAAACATTTCCAATCCTAATTTAAAAAAAGAAAAAATAAAGGAGGGGAAAGTTACAACTGTGCCAAGTAAAACAAGGCAAGCAGAGCCAGTACAGAAGGGAAGTCAGGTTTTTAGAGGAATCTTCAAGTCACTTTTGTTGACAACTCCTCCTATCCCAAAACCCCCATACCAAGGCGGAGGCCAGGGACCTCTGATCCATAGAAGCAAGTGGCAGCACAAGCTCCAGAGGTTGCAATAAACATGCAGCAAATCCCCCAGTTAATGACCAGCTGGCCAGCAGCCTTCCTGGGTAAACATTAACACAAGATTTCACTCCATCCCTCGTGACAGATGCTTGCTGCTTCCTATCAGGAAGATTTGTATCCAAGTGATTTATTCCTGCTGCCCTGGGGCCAAAGTTTGGTTCTAAGTAATAAAAGAGCTCTCAGGCAGCTGAATTCTGAAAGACACCTGATTTCCCAGCAACATCTATCCCTTTTTATATCTAAGTACAGATGGAAAAACCCCAGAAAATAAGGAGCTCTTGCTGGCAGCCCCTGGCATTAATCCCTTCAGTACCCATGAGGAGCATTCAGCACAGACACTCCCAGTGTTTCAATCAGCTCTGCTTTAATGAATGTTTTTTATTCATTTCAGAGTTCTATGTCAGCAGCAGACCCAGGGCAGTGTCCAGGACATCTCTCATCCTCAGTTTTGTATTTTGGTTATGCACAAACACAGGCTCAAAGCACTTAAAAATAATTCCCTGTGAATTTATAATGCAGCAGCAGAGCCCTTGGTGTCAGCACAAGTCCTCACTCCAAAATCCTGCTCCTCCAAGGATCTGCCAGGCCGTGGGGAGGATCCTGATGCTGCAGTGCAGGAACATATTTTACCTGTAGGTTTGCTCTCACCTGCCAACAAACCAATAAGGAGCATCAACAGCCAGCCAGAGAAGGCGTCGCTCACGCTGTGCAGCAGGGCCCAGGTGGACTCTTTGCTTCTGTTGGTGATCTGGGAAAGGGTTTGCAGAAAGAAACAAAACCCCATGAGGACTCTGATCCATTGTGCTAAATGCTCTAAAACTACTTGGTGACACTGTGACTCTGCTTTGAGGAGGGAGAGAAAAAGCACCTGACACAGTAGCTGCTCCTACAGCTGCTGGGTGTGGGCAGGAGAATGGATCAAGGATCATGGCACCCCAGAACAGGTTGGGTGGGAAGGGACCTTAAAGACCACCCAGTACCACCCCCTGTCATGGGCAGGAACACCTTCCACCATCCCAGATTGCTCCAAGCTCCATCCAACCTGGCCTGGAACACTTGCAAGGATGGGGCAGCCACAGCTTCTGTGGGGACCTGTGCTAGAGTCCAAATGATACAGACAGAGATTGGGGCTTCAGATTTAATGCCAGCAGGGAGGAATGGTCCAGCTGGGAAGTGGGACTCAGCCTTGTCCCAGATGCCCAGGAGAGCTGAGGCCTGTCAGTCTCACTGCTCCTGACAAGCAGACAAAGGGTGACAGAACAGCCATTGTGTGCCCGGCTGCCTCTCCCAAGGGAAACATTCCAGCTCACCACTGTTGTTCCCTGTGACAAAGCAAGGCAGGAGCAGGCTGGGGATATGGGTGTTTCAGCTAAAGCCCCCCTTGCATTCTGAGCAGATTCCTTTAATTGCAGAGTGCTGAAGTCCTGGGAAGGAATTCTGGAAGAACTTAACTCAGTCTTCTCAAACAAAAAAAAATCCAACAGAAAGAGCACCATTCACCAGTGCAAATGTGAGAGCAGAAAACCAGGCTGGTTCTGTTCTCTAAACCCCCATTTGGAACAAATCAAAGCCTTCAGAAGAGAATCAGCAGCCAAAAAACTGCAACATGTCAGATTTAGTGCTCCTTTTCCTCAAACCGAACTCTCAGCCCCCATCCTAAGGGCAATCCCTCCATCCCAGGGGTCTCCAAGAAGAGCTTCCCTACCCCAGCAAGAGTCACACACTAATTACCCTGCACTCAGAGCCAGCAAGGAGGAGGAGGAATTTTTACCTCCCTGTGCCTGTCTCGATCCCGGGACTTCTCTCGCACCCAGTCTATGGTGTTGAAATCTTCGTAGGTGCCCACCCCAGGAAGAGGCTCCTCCAGGAAATCCATCATGGTGCTCGTGCCGTTCATCCCTCCTCCATTATATGAGGAGAAGCCTGCTGGGGAGGAAGGGGGACATTCGAGCATTTCTTAGTTTTTACTCTTTTTATAAAAAAAAAAAACAAACACCAAAATTCATTTAGGAGGAAAACCACAGATTTCAATGGAAATAAAGAGCTACTGAGGTGTTTCCTGAGCCGAATACCACGGGCACATGTTCCCAGGTGATCTGTGCCAGGTACACCCTCCCCAGCTTCAGCAGATCACCTGGAGATGGGGCTGCTCCTGGAAATAACTGTTCAGAGCAAAGTAAATCACAACCAGCATCTAGATGGTGCCTTTCCCCACATGCAGGACTTGCCACAAGGATATTTTGGCATTTGAGGCAAGTAAATGGGAGAGGGAGAAGAGAAAGGAGTATTTAGGACTTCCAATAGAGCTGAAGGGTATCCCAGGTGGATCTGGCAAGGATGAGAGCAGGATGGGCAGGAAGGCATGGATGGGAGCAGGGAAACAGGGAAAGCAAAGCATCCAATAGGGCCTGGAAAGCAGAAAGTGGTACCAAATGGGGGCTTAGAAAAACACCAAACTGGGACTTGCAGCCTTCCTCAGGTGAGAACTCAGCCAAACCACTGGGCCTCCTGTTTAACCTGCTCCAGCCCGTGGAAAACAATGCTTAGCTTGGGTGTACATTCCCCAAATTCTGATTCTGGAAAACACTGAGTGTTTGCAGATGTTCAAAGGGAAAAAAAAGAAGAGCAAAAACCAAAATCCAGTCAGAACTGGTACGCGGGGAGAAGAGGAGGGTTAAAACTCCCAGACAGAAGGATAATGGTTGATACTTGAGCATATTTAGCTTGCAGATATCACGGGGGCAAAGGTGTCTCCAGATGGGAAAAATAAGGAATTCAAAGAGCTGCCCTCTGCCCCATCATCTGAAGCAGGAAGGGAAAAGAGCTGTGAAGTCTTCCCAAGCCCATCTCCCAGATTGCCACAGCTGCAGGAAAATAAGATGAGTCATGTACAGAACTGACAACCACCACAAAATAACCCACTTAAAACAGCTCCTCGCTTCACCTGGGACAAAAAAAAAAAAAGAAAAAAAAGATGGAGTTCTGCAGAGCTCTTCCAAATGCTGAGTGCACAGGCTGTGAGACCCAACTGCACAGGGAGGAAAATAAGGCACATTTTCTGTGAGGAATCCCTGGTTTTAACAGCATTTTTGAGACCAGAAGCTTGGAAATGCAAAATTAGTATCAAGGCTTCCAGAGATTTCCCCACTGAAATATCCCCGCAGGAAATCCTAGACGCTGCTCTCTAAATCTGATAGATCAGAACCTCCTGGAATAAACCATCCTGACAACAACATGAGCAAGGGGAGAACACGGAACACTGAAATGCCTGGAACTCCTCCTGGCACCCGGCTGGTGCTGCTCCAAGGACAGGAGAGCTACCTGGCACAGGTACCCAGGGAACAAACAGAGGCCTCATCCTGGCCACCTGAACAAGTCCCACCTGCAGCCCAGAGCAGCAGCTGGCTTTGTTCCTTGTTCCCACAGGAATGACCCCTCTCCCAGAAGCACCCCCATCATTCCTGACTCTGTGCTGCAGACAGCAGGCTCTCTGCTGTCTCTCTGGCTATTCCCTTTTTTTTTTTTTTTTTGGCCTATCAACCAAATCTTTCCTACAGATAAAAGATACAGCTGTCGTAAAGAAAAGTATTCATGAAGGAGAGTTAACCAAGCTAATAGAACACCCTGAGAAGCATTTTCTGCAAGAAGATGAGATCAGTCACATTCCATGCTCACTCTCCTGGAAGGACTGCCCAGACCAGCGACTTTGAGCTGTCCTGGGAACACTCTCCCAGCTCAAAGCTTGCCCTGAAGCACCAGGAAGCAGACCCCGAGGCACAAAGCAAGCACAGAGCTGCAACGACAGAGGGGCTGCAAATCCTGCTACCCCCAGCAAGACCCTGATGGCACCTGCAGGATCCCTCAGGCACAGCCTCTGTGACCCCATCCCATCCACAGCCCCAGTGAGCCCATGGGATGGGCTGATCCCACTCCAGACCAGGCAGGTGCAGGCTGGAGCCTGATCCTGCTTTCCAGGATCCCCTCTCAGCCCAGCTTGCCCTCCTACAGCACCAGGATTTCTATTCCCAAAGGAGAATCCCAAGGTCTCCAGCCACAGACAATAGTTCATTTGACAGATGATAATGAGAAAACATCTTTATATTTTTTTTCAGGGGTAATCCAGAACTATGAAATGGCTGACAGCCATAAATATTTATAAAGATCATATTTCCTGCCTCAGCTTGCTGCAAATCAAGTATCCTAGGATTCCCAGATAGGAATAAAGGAGAAAAATGAGCTCCACGATGCCCTGCCAAAACACATCCAAGATGACTGCACAGATCTCCCAGTTTGTAACATCCAGATCTCCAAATCGGAGACAGTGAGTGAAAAGTGACCCTATTACTGCTCATTTCAAACAGAGATTTCTCAGCATTCTGATCACTCCCCAGCAGACCCTGCAGGGCTTAGGAAAACCAGGCTGGACATGGTGAAGTTCCAAGTGTGCCATGTGCCCCACAAAGCCACAGTTTGCTGACTGTCCTGCCAGTGCCAAGGGGACAACCACGGCACCTGGAGAGCTCCGTGGCTGCTCCCCTGCTCCAGCAAATCCCCGAAATGCAGGAGGTTCACGGGGACAGCGAACAAACAACCATTACACAGCAGAAATCCCGCAGCCCACCCCCTGCTCCACCACCCTCATCCTGGCTCTGCTGCCCCACAGCGTGCGCAGACACAGGGACACATTCCCCTCGGCTCACGTCTCCTTTCCTCCCTGAAGGGTCTCCTCACCCCGGCTCAGCCACTCCCCGTCCCGCAGGAGCAGCTCCGGGGGCCATTCCCGGGCTCACAGCGGCGCTCCGTGCATCCTCCTCCTCCTCCTCCTCCTCCTCCTCCGGGCTCCGCCGGGCGATCCCGCAGCGCTGCTGGGCCCTCCCCGCCCCGGCGTCACCGGCACCGTCACCAGGGCCAGCCCCTAAAGCTGACAGGGACACTGCCACCAGGGCCAGCCCCCAAAACTGACAGGGACACTGCCACCAGGGCCAGTCCCCAAAACTGACAGGGACACTGCCACCAGGGCCAGCCCTGCACCCCACCAGGGGACACCCCTAGACCCACTCGCGCAGCTCCAGCTCCTCCCTGTGCTGGGCAGCTCTGCAGGTGGGGTCTCACCTGAGCAGGGCAGAATCCCCTCCCCTGCTGCCCACGCTGTGCTAGCAGCCCAGGGCACAGGGGGTTCCACCGCAGCTCCAGCTCCTCCCTGTGCTGGGGCAGCTCTGCAGGTGGGGTCTCACCTGAGCAGGGCAGAATCCCCTCCCCTGCTGCCCACGCTGTGCTAGCAGCCCAGGGCACAGGGGGTTCCAGCATCATGGCCAGGGCAAGTTGAGCTTCTGATCCACCGAGAGCCCCAAGCCCTTCTCCTCAGAGCTGCTCCCCATCCACTCTCCCCCAGGCTGGATTTGTTCCTGCGATTACCCCAGGTGCCAGTTCTGCTTCACCTGACAGCCCGGCTCCGAGGATCCACCAAACCCGACCCTTAACCATGGAAGGACACCCAGACACGAGCACTCTGCTCACCACCTCCCACACGGGATGCTCCTGGCACCCCAGCCTGGGACTCCCTGCTCTGCAGCCCATTCCCAAAGCTCTGCCCCAAGTCACGATGCAGCACAGGAAAGCACATTTATCAACAGTCTCCTGACAGTGGTGGGTCAGTCACTGATGTACTGACAGACAAATCCCTTTCTTTCCCCACTCAGCTGACATTTTCCTTACTTAATAACTCCCAGGAACGCTCTTTGCTCACTGTCTTTCCAGCAGGCAGGCACTGGATTTTCCTTTTGTCCTCTGGGCACAATCAGACTTCAAAGGCTCTCCCAACACACGAGCAGCCTTTATCTCACCTTTATTCAGTGCACACAGAGCTCAAAGGGGCTGGTGATTAAGTTCTTCGGGCTCCAATTTGCTCGTGATAACTTGTCATTCGAGCATTGTCCGGGAGGCTGAAACTCTGCACACTCCCCACATTGACTTTGGTCTCCCTGATAAAAGCTCCCGGGTTCTGTGTGAGGTCAAGGAGGAAGGCGGGTGAAGAAAGCAGGGGAGATGAGCCAGCTCAAGGCTCCCACTTAAATTTTAATTTATTTTTAAATTTAACATGGAGAATAACCTGCTGCTAAATCCTGTTTGTGCTTATAAGCATTCAGGGTAAACCGGGCACTCACACCTCTGATCATGGTGTCACAGACGGCTTTGAGTTGGAAGGAACTTAAAGCTCATCTCATTCTACCTCTGCCAGGGGCAGAGACACCTTCCACTGTCCCAGGCTGCTCCAAGCCCTGTCCAACCTGGCCTTGGGCACTGCCAGGGATCCAGGGGCAGCCACAGCTTCTCTGTGGCAGGGCCTGCCCACCCTCACATGGAACAATTTTTTTCTTAAATCTAACCTCAGTCTTCCCTCTCTCAGTTCAAACCAACCCCTGTCACTACCTGCCTCAATTCTCACCTTTAAAACTCAAGGAGAAAAAAACCTTTTAAAATGTCACAGACAAAAGGAGACCTTCCACCACTGAAACACTTTTGAGTCTTCCTCTGAATGGAGGAGAGAGCCACCACCTCCCAGCTGGGCCCCCACAGCTTCAGGTTTCACACTGGCACCCCAACATCTGCCAGCAAACATCTGAAGTCAGCAGGGGAAGTTCACAAGAGAACTGAAACTGGCATTTGGGCAAGAAGCTCTTCCCCCTTTAAAATTTCCTCTTTTACTTAGTGTCACCTCCCCTGAGGACCTGAGACCCTATCCAGGGGAAGCACTCCCTAGAGTTCAGCATATCCATGTTGACTCATTCCTTCTCCATGAATTTCACTGCTCAGACTCCAGAAGGAGGCAAGACTCTCCAGACCCTCTGGCCAGACAAGGGGTGGCAAGAGAAGCACCAAATCCTCTGTGCTGCCACACAGGGAGATTCTCTCCATGACAGAAAACCTCCAAAATTACAGATAAGCAAGAAAGGAAGGGAGGGGACAGTTTGTGCTCATATCACAACCCTCAGGAATGGCTCAGTGCTGCAATTTCAGGGCACCCACATTCCTCTCCCCTGCCACTGCCAGCTCTTCTCCACAGCAGCTACTCCAGGAAGGAGTCTCCTGAAGCCAGAGGATGTGCTCCATGTCACAGCCCAGGAGCCACACAGACAGGGACACAATCCAGCACAGAATCCTGCAAACTCTTCACTCTGGTGCCAGGAAACACCAGACCCAGCCTGGGCATAGGCCAGTGGGACCCACACAGCAAATATTCCCACTAAATCCTATCCAAAGCCATCAGAAAAAACAGAAAGGGGAGAGCTCGTGGGTTTTACCTCCCATCTCCCTGTCGAGTGGTGGGTCATCGTCTGCCATGGAGAAATCCATGGATGCTCCAGCTATTTCCAGCATATCCTCATCGCTGGTGCCACTCTGGAAGCTCCCCCGACGACAGCCCTTCTGATCCATGGCCAGAGCTTCCAAACCTGCCAGCAAAGGGAACCTTGTTACAGCACAAGCAGGAAAACTCATTTTCACACTCAACTGGACTGACACCTGACCCTGGTGGAGACCCAGAGGCTGCACTGCTCTTCCCATGGAAGGCTGGATGCAGTGATGTCACCTGAAGTTCAGGCTGGAATTCCAGTGTTAGCCAGGGCAAGAGCCACTCCAATGTATTTATTAAATAATCGCCACACGTGTTCTCAACAGGTTTGCAATGGTTTGTGGGTTTTTTTTGGACCCCACCAATCTCAAGGAGCTGCCCATGCCACACCAAGATAAGAGACCCATTGTTTCTCCTCCTCTTTTCCAGGACAGCAGAGGAACTACAAAAGCACAAGATCTGAAAACATAATAACAAACGGAATGGGGGTGGGGGGGGAAGTCAGACATGGGCTTTGGAAACAGCTCTTGCCACATGGAAATGGGAATCTTTGCATCTCCATGAGAAGACAGAACCACGGAATGATTTCAGTTGGAAAGGACCTCCAAGACCATCGAGTCCAAACTGCACCAATTCCCCACCTTGTCCCCATCCCAGAGCACTGAGTGCCACCTCCAAGCCTTCTTTAGACACCTCCAGGGATGGGGACCCCAAACCTCCTTGGGCAGCCCCCTATAATGTTAGCAAGCTTTCCTGTGAAGAAATTCCTGCTGCTGTCCGATCTGAACCTCCCCTGGCACAGCCTGAGGCTGCCCTGGGCCTGCTGGCCACACTGTTCTTGATCCAGGCCAGGTTGCCTGCCTGGACTCACTGCTGGCCATGTGCACTTTGCTCTTGCAAATACTGATTTTCTCCCAGAGATTTAAGAGAGAAACCAACTACATAGCTCAGACCTGTTCCAGGAAGGGAAAATGCTACGCTAGCCAGCCCAACAGGCTGAAATACACACTCTGCAGAAAACACTTCCTATTTCACTGAAGAAGCCATCACAGCACACACAAAAAGCTTGGCACTGCACAGGGTGCTCTCTGCTGAGCCCTACACTGTGGAACACCACTTTCCTTAACTTTTACACCGTGTTTTCTCACTAAACTGCCACAGAAGATCCTGGAAAGAAGGGAGAAAAGGGGAGCTGGGTGCTTGGGAAGGCACACGAGCAGCTGCACACCCTGTGAGCACACAGACAGTGTGGCCCAGAGAGCCGAGGGCAGGAGAAGCCCAGGAATTCAAAGTTATTTGCCAGCTAAAAATGAAAACAATTCTGTGGCACTGAAGTGCTGTGATGCTCTTCCAGTAAACTGCTTCCAGGGAGCACAGAAGATCCAGCTCCCAGCCTGGGAGGCAGGGATGGCCCTGTCAGCCTGGCAGAGAATTAAGAAAACTGTGCTGGTGTGTCTCGGGGCTCGTTTGCAGCTTCACAAGATTTTATAGGTATTTTCCAATATGACTCAGTGGGTGTAAATATGTGCAAAGAGGGGCTAAAATATCTCTGCATTTGCAGAATCCCAGAATAGTTGGGGTGGGAGGGATCTCTAAGTCCATCCCATTCTACCCTCTACCCGGGACAGGGACACCTTCCACTACCCCAGGCTGCTCCCAGCTCCATCCAGCCTGGCCTTGGGCACTGCCAGGGATCCAGGGGCAGCCACAGCTGCTCTGGGCACCCTGTGCCAGGGCCTGCCCACCCTCACAGGGAACAATTTCTCCCCAATATTCCATCTAAAGCTCTCTGCTTTGCACAGAAAGCAGCTCCTGCAGCACAGGCAGAGCAACAAGACCTCCTGCTCCCCTCAATCCCTCCCTGAGCTGGTTCTCACTGACAGCTTTAAAAACCAAAAGCACGGCAGCAAACACAGCACCTTCCAGCCACAGCAGAGCCCACGGAATGCCTGGCAGCACAAGAAGGACACACAGGAGGATAATTCCTTGCTCACTTCTCCTGTCAGATCAAGACAAGAGGTTTAAGACACTTTTTCTTATCAAAACACTCCTTCTACAGATGCTTTCCCAAGCACAAGGAATAAAATTAAATTAAAAATAGACCATTTTCATGCTTATCTGGCTGTTCATTTACCCCAGTTCTCCACTGGGCAACAGCTGCCTCTTTGCACAGGCCCAGGCACTGCCAGAACCCCCAGAGCACTCGTACATACCCCAGGACTGCCGGTGTCCCCAAGGCCCGTGTGACACCATCCTCCTCCAGCTGCTCCCATCCACCTCCTCTGCCCTTCTGCTCCCCATGGCAGTCACAGAAAGGGAAGCAGCAAAGCAGAACCCAGCAGGGTCCCCAGGCCACCGCCTGGAAGTGACTCAGTGGCAGCGCTGGCAGCAGGAAGCCAGAGCCTCGCTGCCATTTCCAATCCAAAGCCCAAGCATTCCAGGGTTTTCTCCTAGCTCCAGGCTGGGTGTCACGCAGATGGGCTCCCTCAGTCTTGCTGTAGCACCCACACCAGTGCCACCGTGGCAGCAGGGGATGGCACTGGCACTCCAGAGCTGCAGCACTGCCATGCTCACAGCGGCCCTTCCAGCACACAGCCCCGAGGGTTTCCCAGCCACAGCATGGAAGAAGCTCCCAAAGCACTTTTTCCTCCCTGTCAGAGGAGAGGCTCGACCCCAGCTCCAGCAGCACCACACGGAAATCACACCAGGAGCTGGCAGCAATCCCAACCAGCCACCTCGGGAGCCATTCCTGCTGTGGGAAGGAGCCAGCTTACCACCTAGTGGCTGTTTCCACTGGGAAAACAAAACCCGGATCACAAGACTGGGGCTTCTTTAAAGATCAGCAAACCTAAGCTGAGCTTTGACAACTCAGAGCTCTCCTTCCTCTCCAGCCCCACATGGTTCTCGGGCACATCCCTTCCCACAAGTACCAGACCACTGGTATATAGACTAGGAAAAAACTGCAGAATAAGCCAATTTTAGCTGAATATAAAAAGAAAGGAGAAAAAAATGTAGCATTTGGCTGTTGGGTCAACACTCCTGGTGCCTGGCTGGGAGCCAGCAGAGCCAGGCTTTCATAGTCCTGGAATGGCTTAGATTGGAAGGGACCTTAAAGCTCATCCCACCTCTGACATGGGCAGGGACACCTTCCACTATTCCAGGTTGCTCCAAGCTTCACCCAGCCTGGCCTTGGACACTTCCAGGGACAGGGAGTCCACAACCTCTCTGGGCAACACCATCACTCTACAGGCTCCCACCAACACTACAAAATCCCCATATTATCCATCCTAAACAGAGGAAGGGACTCCACGAGGGTGAAACTCCACCTATGTGTGAACAGAGAGCTGGTTTGGATTTTGCTGTATTCCAGCCCTTGAGATACAGAACCCTCTGCAGACGGAGTTGAGCCGAGAAGCTTCATGCACAGTTGTGCTGCCAAATCAATGCCCCAGGGAGGGGCCAGCCCTGTGTCCCCATGCTGTGACAAAAGAGCCAATGATTTGCCACAGGCAGTTCCCAAGACAATGTTATTTTTCCAAGCCATACTCTCCTCCAATTCCCCATTCTCTCTGAAGTGACCACAAACAGCCTCAGATTTCGTACAGAGAAAATTATATCAAATTTCCAACAGCCAGGAGTGACAGGACAAGGGGGAATGGTTTCACCCCTGCAGAGACGGGGTTAGATATTGGGAAGGAATTCCTCTCTGTGACACTGGGGAAGCCCTGGCACAGGCTGCCCAGAGAAGCTGTGGCTGCCCCACCCCTGGAATATTCAAGGCCAGGCTGCACAGGGCTTGTAGCAACCTGGGATAGTGGAAGGTGTCCCTGCCCATGGCAATAGATGGTCTTCAAGGTCTCCTCCAGCCCAACCCATTCCAGGATTCTGACAGCTCCATTCCCAGGGTGGCCACAGAGGACACCGGTGCTGCCCCAGCCTCCCACCAGTGCAGGATCCTGGAGAAGCTGTCCCTGCCGGGCCAGGGGCACAGGGCTGGCCCTGGCACAAGGCTGACCTCTCCAGGCAGCCTCTCACCCTCGGCAGCTGCTCCAGCACAGGCAAACACATCCTGGGAATGCTGCCTGTGTTGGGCCAGGGCAGTCCAGCCACACCAGCCCGAACAATAGGTTTGAGAGAAACTGGGAATTCTACCAACACAGGCTGAACACAAAGACTTGCATTGTTTTAGGGCTTGTTTGGGGCTCTTTTGCTGTTCTCTGACGTGTACCCACACGGGCCCAGGAGGCAATAGTGCAGGCTCTGCTCTGACATCCCTCCAGCAGGGTAACAGGGGCTGTCAAACACCACCAGCCACAGCAGAGAGCAGCATGTGAATCCTGTGGCAGTTTGGGTTTCCCAGGCACCCGGGCTCACAGGGTGTTGTGGGATTCACTGCCATGCCGGGATGCAGACACACAGAGCCCTCATCCTTCCATCCACACCAGGACCACCTCTTCTGGAACAATCCACCATTCCACAGAGCTTCTGCCCCTCAGCCCAGGACACTGGAATATTCAAACAGAGGCAAAGAGCAACACACCCATCCCAAAACCACCCCAGCAGCAGGTACAGACTGAGGTGAATGCATAGATGTGCCCGAAGGCACTGCCAGCCCTGTTCAGAACAGTACCAGTCCTCCAAAAGCCAAAATAAACGCTGTTTAACACAAATCCAGCTGAGCTGGGAGCACTGGTACATCACAACTCAGAATCAGGAACACATCTTGACTACTTATTCACAGTTATCTGCCCCATCCATTGGTTTCACCACAAAACCTCTTTTTTTTTTTCTCCTAAATTTTCCATCATCACCATTTTAGCTCTCACTTAAAAAGCCACAATCTCAGCTCAGCCACCTCTTCCCAGGAGTTTCCTCACAACTACTGCTGGCTTCCTTTCCTTTTTGCTTAATGTTTTGACTAAAAGCAGCTCAACATGAAAATGCCCAAGACCAAATTTACAGGTAGCTTATGACCAGTTGAGGGGAGGTTGCTACTGGACTCCAAACTGTATTTTCCAGACTAAATGCAGTTGTTCACCGCAGTTTCCATACTCAAACACATTAACAGCTCCTTTGCCATTCCTAGCCTCTTTGGGAATGCAGACGGTGTCACAGCTCCATGTGGGAGGTCACCCTGCTTGCCCAGCACGGCTGTGTGGCTGGTCAGCCATGAGGAGCAGTGTGGTGGGCAGGCTGGTGCCGGGCTCGGCTGCCACTTGTCTCTGCCCCAGCACGCTCTGGGTTCCGACAGGCTGGCTCAGCACACCTTGCACACCACAGACCCCAAGGGGAACAGCCCGAACTAACGGGGCTGGTTTTCACCAGGGAGCTTCTGGGACAGGGTGCAGCCCCACAGATTCACCCCAGTTCACAGCAGAGTGTGAAAACAGCCCCAGCACATCTGCCACAAAAGCAACTGGAAAATGGCCTGAGTGCAAGCGAGATGTTGGTACCTAGAACCACGGAATTCCAGAATGACTGGGGTGGGAAGTGACCTGAAAGTTCTTCTCCCTGCCATGGGCAGGGACACCTTCCACTATCCCAGGTTGCTACAAGCCCTGTTCAACCTGGCCTTGAATATTCCAGGGATGGGGCAGCCACAGCTTCCCTGTGCAACAAATTCTCTACTTCCCCAATAAGTAAGTTACTGGTTTGTGAATTTGTCCTGTAGTATTTTGTAAGCTGATTTCCACTTTCCAATTAAAAATGTCTCTGCTGGAGTCACATGCTGTCCATTCACCACCACAGAGGATGCACACCTTTGGATCATATGCCTTACACTTATCCCATTCATCCCATATCTGCTATGTTTAGTTATTCTCCTGGAATTCAAAAGGAAAAAGGATCTGTTGTTACAGATCTAACAGAGAAAGGTGATGCCCAAAACTGTGCTAGACAGAAAAAAAGCTAAATAATCACTGATAAAAATACCATCTTGCCTCAAACACCACCTCTTTTTTTCCCATTTTTCTTTCTTCTTTAATTGTTTTAAGGACTACCATGGCTACAAAAGCAAGACTTCAACTGATATTCTCAATTATATTTTATAGGCAAGTTTAGAGTCACGCTTGCATCAAGTCCCAGACAGAAACCTGTCATTCCATGCTTTGTAAACACCCAGCTGGATCTCTTCCATCAGAACACCTTCCCCTTTTGGTGTTCTTTTTAGGAGACACTTTTCAGCACACCCCAAAATCCAAACAGCACCACATGGAACCAGGTCCAGACTCATTCTGACGAGAGCTAAGCTCTGCCTCTTGCTCAGCAAGGTAGAAACCCCCCACAATACCAAAATATGGGCTACAACAGGTTTAACGGGATTTTCAGGCACACAGAGAACACAAAACACCCAACTTGCACAAAATCCTAGGAGAGAACAGGCTGGAAAAGTCTCCCTGAGGTGAGGGAAAGGGTAAGGGGAAGAGAGCCAGAGCCCAGGCTGGGGCTGCTGCTGAGCCCCCGGGGAGCCACGTGGATGACCTGGAGCTGCTGCCAACTGCAGTGGGAATTACACAGTGAGAGCTGAGCACACCAGGTACCTTTCCAAGACCTCCCTCTCCACTAAATCCATCCCAGCTGCTCAGCACACAACATGGAGATGATTTCATACATTTTTATCAAACCACAGGATCTCATTCCACTCACAGGCACCTCCTTGACCTGAACTATAAACTCTCCTTCCTTGCCGATGGTTAAGGAACGAACAGAAGTTCCTGAAGAAGGAAGGAATAAAGGCAGGCAGCTCTTTGGAAGTGCTGGATCACAGCCCAGCAGCTCTGAACCCCACTGCACTGAGGCAGAACAGGCTGGCACAATAGGACAGGGCCAGCACAGCACTGGAGCCACTCTCCAGGCTCATTGAATTTCCAGGGATGGTTCCAACCTCCTCCCAAAGCAGGACACACATTCCAAGCTCACCTTCCACCTGGCAACAGCACAAACTGGGACATTTTGGGTCCAAGTATTCTGGAGGAAAAGCCATGAAGAGGAAAAGGGACTACTAAGAAGAAAATCAGGGATATGATGGAAATATTCCACCCCAAAATGCCACCAGTTGTTCTGTCAGACCAAAGTGCTCAGCTAGGCTTGCTTCCCTCTCCCCAAACTCCAGGGACAACTAAAGCATCCTTGCTCCAACTAAAACACGTATTCATCCATGGAGAGCAAAGAATGGGGGTTTAAACTGCCAGAGGGCAGGGCTATGTGGGATACTGGGGAGAAATCCTTCCCTGGCAGGGTGGGCAGGCCCTGGCACAGGGTGCCCAGAGCAGCTGGGCTGCCCCTGGATCCCTGGCAACTCCAAAGCCAGGCTGGACACTGGAGCATCCTGGAGTCCCTGGCAGGGGGTGGGACTGAATGGACTTGAAGGCCCTTCCAACCCAAAGCATCCATGACCTACAAACCAGGACTCACAGTCCCTCACAAACAGCTGCAGTGAGGCTGCACTGCAGCAGCAGGAAGGGGTTTCCCAGAGGGAACAATTACAGCCCTGATGCACAGAACCACTCCCACCCAAGCTGTCACCTCTGCACTCACACCCCAGTCCAAGCTGCTGGACAAACCTGCTGGATGAGTCTGTGCCCAGAGCATGGCAGGGTCAGCCTGTGCCAGCCCTCACCTGTGTGGGCAGCCTGGGGCTGCAGACATCCGGCCAGCCCCAGAACACCCAAGGGACGAGGGACACTGCGTGGGTGACCTCTGGGTGAACATGCTCCAGCTGAGAAACCTGGGGGCCAACCTGCCTTCCTTACTAGCAGCCACATGCAGCTGAGACACAGCTGGTGGCACCTTGCACAACAAGAAGGGAAGAAGAAAATGAGGGACTGTGACAGAGGGAAAGAAATCATCTGGGATTTGGGGAAGGGGGGTGAAGGCAGATGCAAGGTACAGGAACGCAAATCCAAATCTCAAAAGACATTTTGGTGTAGCCAAGTGTGAGGTCACACCCCCCAGACCATTCTCTGCCCCCTGCACAGGGTGGGGGCCATTCCCAAGGGGGCAGCTCAGCACAGCCAGAAGATGATTTGGCTGCTGCATCCCAAAGAATTAAAAACAATTCTCTATTCTACATAATCACCACCCATGCAGCACATGGAAACAAAAGCAATCCTGTTTTTGAGTCCTTGTTGGAATAAAGGGAGTCAGAAGAGCAGTAGTGCCAGCCATGTTCCCACAGCCTCCCAGGTGCTCCCAGTCCTGTCCCACGGACCCCTGAGCCTGGAACAGAACCACCAACACCTGGAAAATTCCAAAGTGTGCATTCCACAAACACCTGCTCTGAACAGATGTAAAAAGTTGAATCATTCATTTCATTCTGGTGCAAAAACCTGAGGAACAAGATCCAAGATTAAGGAAGCCTTTAAAGCCTGGACAAGCCAAAGCTCACAGCACCGAGAGGCTGAGAACACAGAGTATCACAGGATTCCCAAATTCCAGCTGCTCTGTTTCTCACCCTCTCTGTTCCTGGAGGTTTCTTCAGAGGGGAGTTTTCCTTGAGCACCCAAACAGACCCAGAGGGACACCAGCTGCACCCAGTGCACTGCAGCAGGGACAGACAGGAGGGAATCCCATCCCTGTGCTGCTCCATCCCATCCTCTGCCCCCAGCACTGGTATTCCCCCACGGAGAGGTCAGCGACCATTCCAGAGGGCCATTTATCCATCCAACAAGTTGTGTCAGTACCTTCTGCCAAGGATGAGCTGCTCCTGCCGCCACTCTGGCACCTCCTGGAGCTGCTGGATGAAAAGGAGGGCTTCAGGCAAGGGAGCCCAGCCAAGACACAGGGCCCTCGCCAGGCTGAGCTGCAGGGCACAGCCAGCCTGCAGCTGGTGCAGGGGGCTGCTGGCACTTACACAGGGGACTCAGGGGGTCACAGGGGGCTTGGGATGGGAGGGACCTCAAAGCCCATCTCCCACCCCTGCCACGGCAGAGACACCTTCCCCCATCCCAGGCTGCTCCCAGCCCCATCCAGCCTGGCCTTGGGCACTGCCAGGGATCCAGGGGCAGCCACAGCTGCTCTGGGCACCCTGTGCCAGGCCTGCCCACCCTCACAGGGAACAATTCCTAATTCCCAATATCTGATCCATCCCTGCCCTCTGGCAGTCGGAAGTCACGGACTCCTGCCAGTCACGGGCACGTCCCTGCCGGACGCGGGGATCCGCCAGCCCCGGGACCCGTTACTGCCCCGAGCTTCCACCGCCGCCTTCTGCAAGCTCCCGGTGCGGCGGCCGCCTTCCCCCAGCAGGGCAAGCCGCACACCCCGGGAGGTGCTGCCCCGGCTCCGGCCGGCCCCGTTCCCGTACCTGGCCCGACTCCCTCCGGCCCGGCCCCGTTCCCGTACCTGGCCCGGCTCTCCCCGGCCCGGCGGCCCCGTACCTCGCCCGGCCCTCTCCGGCCCGGCCCCGTTCCCGTACCTCGCCCGGCTCCCTCCGGCCCGGCCCCGTTCCCGTACCTCGCCCGGCTCCCTCCGGCCCGGCCCCGTTCCCGTACCTCGCCCGGCTCCCTCCGGCCCGGCCCCGTTCCCGTACCTCGCCCGGCTCCCTCCGGCCCGGCCCCGTTCCCGTACCTCGCCCGGCTCCCTCCGGCCCGGCCCCGTTCCCGTACCTCGCCCGGCTCCCTCCGGCCCGGCCCCGTTCCCGTACCTCGCCCGGCTCCCTCCGGCCCGGCCCCGTTCCCGTACCTCGCCCGGCTCCCTCCGGCCCGGCCCCGTTCCCGTACCTCGCCCGGCTCCCTCCGGCCCGGCCCCGTTCCCGTACCTCGCCCGGCTCCCTCCGGCCCGGCCCCGTTCCCGTACCTCGCCCGGCTCCCTCCGGCCCGGCCCCGTTCCCGTACCTCGCCCGGCTCCCTCCGGCCCGGCCCCGTTCCCGTACCTGGCCCGGCTCCCTCCGGCCCGGCCCGTCGCGGGCCCGGCGCCCGCGGCCCCTCCAGCGGCTCCTCCGGCGGGGCGGGTGGAAGGGGCGGAGTGAGTAGTGGGCGGTGCCTGCCGGGACCACGCCCTCCGCATGCGCATTCGCAGCACGGGTGGAACGCGCCGGCGGCATCTTGGGTGAGGGCAGGGCGCTCTTAAAGCGGCAGCGCCCCGTTCGGCACGGCGGGAACCGCGGCACCGGGCCCGCCCCGCCCTCCCATCGCTCGCAACCAGCCTCGGACCCCCGTCACTGTTCAGCCCCACCCTCAGTGCCCCAAGAGAGACTGCCCATCACTGACCCACACACTGCCGCTGACCCCCCATCACTGACCCCAATCACTGACCCCCATCACTGATCCCCATCAGTGACCCCCATCACTGACCCATCACTGACCCCCATCACTGACCCCCATTTTAACCCGTCCCTGGCCTCCCCAGAAGAGCCCCCTGCAGCGTCGCCCCCTCCTCGTGCCCCGGAGCCCGCCGTGCCCGTGCCCGTGCCGGGGTCAGCAGAGGGCGGCAGAGCCCCGGGCAGAGCGGAGCCAGCGCCGCACGCCCCGAGCTCCCGCTGTCCCGCCGCTGCCTCCGAGGGCTCCGGAACGCGGCCGGTTCCTGCTGGGAGAACCCAGAGGAGCACGAGGCCCCGGAGTGATCACAGATCCGTGGAATTCTGGGGGTTGGAAAAGCTCTCCAAGATCCCAGCGCTGCCGAGGCCACCACTAACCCACGTCCCCCAGTGCCCATCCAAAGGGCTGTTTAACCCCTTCGGGCATGGGCACTCCAGCACTGCCCTGGGCAGCTGTGCCAGGGCTGGACAGCTCTTTCCATGAAGGAATTCTCTCAATATCCAACCTAACCTCCCCTGGCACAATTTGAGGCGTTTCCTTTTGTCCTGCCGGTTGTTACCTGGCAGAAGCAATCCCCACCCGGCTGCACCCTCCCTCCAGGAAGGTGCAGGGAGAGGAAAGGTCTCTCCTGAGCCTCCTTTTCTGCGGGCCGAGCCCCAACTCCCTCAGCCCAGGCTGAGCTGCTCCGGGAGGGAGGAACACAGACCCCATCCCCATTTCCTGCCCATTGTTTTCCATGCTCAGGAGCACCACCAGAAGGAAGAACAAATCCCGCTGGCTGGATGTGGAGCCCAGCCCCATCCCAGCAAGGCAGGGACAGCCCCAGGCTGGTCCCAGCCTGCCGGGAAGGCGCTCTGCGGAGGGAAACAGGAAGCCCTGAAATAGCAGAAGCTGGAAACACGTGGCCAGGGGGAGCTGGGAGCATCCAGTGTCCCCTCCAGCTCCCTGCACAGGCCCTTGGCATCATTCCAGGATGAACTCGCTGCCCTCTGCTGCTATGGCAGATCCTCATCTCCCACCCACCTGATCCCAGCAGAACCCAGCCCAAAGCACTGGGTGCTCCAGGAGCCATCCCTGGATGCTCTGGGCCACCCTGGATCCAGCACCCCACTTGGAGAGGGCACCCAGGGAAGAGGTGCTGCTTTCCCTGCGGCTTCCATGGCTGGGACAAACCAGGACAACCCTCAGGGAGGACAAAACCAGCTCCTGGTGCAGCTCCTACTGAAAGTGCCAGGCCAGAGCTGCTGTCCCAGAGGGATCAGGGGGATCTGAGCTGACCACGCCAAGAACAGGCAGGGAGGAGGGAAGGAGGGAAGGAGGGATGCTGCAGAGCACGCACAGCCGCAGGGATGAGCAGCAGGATGCCTCAACCCCCTGGCCTCTGTTCAGAGGGGCTGCCAGCAATGCCCACCCAGCACTGGCCTTCCAGGGCTGACAGCTGGAATGCGGCTGGAGCCAGCAGAGAGCCAGGAATAGTGGCTGCAAACAGACAGAGGGCAGGGGTAGACAGGATATTGGCAAGAAATCCTTCCCTGGCAGGGTGGGCAGGCCCTGGCACAGGGTGCCCAGAGCAGCTGTGGCTGCCCCTGGATCCCTGGCAGTGCCCAAGGCTAGGCTGGACATTGGGATTTGGAGTGGCCTGGGACAGTGGAAGGTGTCCCTGTCCAGAGCAGGGGGTGGAACCGGATCTTTAAGTTCCTTCCCAACCCAAACTAGTCTTGGATTCTATGAATATATCCCAAAACAAGGATATCAACAAAAATAATATCACAGCCAAATGGGAAAAGGGTTGAACTTTACAATCTGAAGCATTCAGCTTTACAAGATGAACTTTACAATCCAAACATTCCCCACAGTGGTTGGACAGGCAGGGCATGAGGGGGACAGGTGGGACACAGCGAGGAAGGAGCTGGGCACTGTGCTCCCAAAACACAAATAATTGCATGGGAACAAGCAGATATTCCAGGTCCAAAGATCGCTGCTGGAGCAAGCTGCTGGCCTCTGGGCACAGAAATCGGGGATTATGGTGAGGAGGGTATTTGCAGGCTCAGCCCCTGCCTGAATGGAGGCTTGGAGCCAGGGAACGGTGACACGGGGCTGGGTTCTCGTGGTGCTGGATTAACCGGTTCGGTTCTGAGGTTAATGCCGCTAAGCCGGCGGGGATTCCGGCCCGGTGCAGCCAGACCCCGCCGCTCCCCGGGCTCGCCCCGACCCGGCTCAGCTCGGCACCGTCACACCAAGGCTGGGTCTGCGATGGGAGCGGGGCTGGCGGCGCTAGGACAGCTCCTGGCGCAGCACAGGGTGCCAGGAGGAAGCTCAGGGGCACGATGACTTCTTGCTCCATCCCTGCCCAGCCGGGCTCCAGCTGGGCAAAGCTCCATCCCGGCCCGTGCGGCTCGACCCTGCCTGCTCCCGGGGGACAGCGCGGCCAGGGGAGCTGAACAATCCCGGGAAGTGACCGGACGGGGGGACACGAGGGGACAGGATACCGTGCTGGCCACCGCCACCGGCATTGTCTCTTTGGATAGCTGCGGGATGAGGTCAGAGGCTGAGCGGGGAACAGCGGCCGGAGGAAGCAGCACCAGCCTCTGATGAGAGCGCCCGCCACGCTCTGAACCCCACCAGGGACCCGGGGGGGGCTCTCTCCTTCCACCCGTGGGGGCTGGGATCCCTGGGAGGGGGATCTCCCCTGTCCCATGGGCAGCTGGAGGTCACACGGAGGTTCCCCTGGAGCATCAGGAGTCGGTGAAGTCCCAGCACTGAGGAGGATCCTCCCAGCCCTGGGGTGCAGCAGCAATCCCTGGCAAACCCAAAAGGGCCCAAATGCTCCCTGTCCTGTAAATGTGGAAAAATCCCTCCATGCTCCAAACGCTGGAGCCCCTCTGCTCTGGAGCCAGGCTGGGAAAGCTGGGACTGCTCACTTGGAGAAAAGGAAGTTCCAGGGAGAACTTAGAGCTCCTTCCAGCCCAAAGGGGCTCCAAGAGAGCTGGAGAGGGAGTGGGGACAAGAGCAAAGAGGGAGAGGACAATAAGAAATGGCTTCCCACTGCCAGAGGGCAGGAATGGATGGGATGTTGGGGAGGAATTGTTCCCTGAGAGACTGAGTGGGCAAGCCCTGGCACAGGGAGCCCAGAACAGCTGTGGCTGCCCCTGGATCCCTGGCAGTGCCCAAGGCCAGGCTGAACACTGGAGCTTGGAGCAGCCTGGGACAGTGGAAAGTGTCCCTGCCCGTGACAGGGGGTGGAACAAGATGGGCTTTAAGGTCCCTTTTAACCCAAACTAGTCTGGGATTCCAGAAAACTATGTGAGGGGGCTTTACAGGACAGAAAGCCTGTGACATCCCTGGGGTTACGTTATCTCCCAAAATAGTTACAGCCTCTTTCACTATCATAGTCAGACCGTCTGGGCAGCCGGGGACTTCCCCTCCCCAGAGAGCTGAGGTTCCTCTCCAAATTGCAGAGTGGCAACAACTTCTTTCAGGGGAGCTGTGCTGACTCTTTCTGCCCCCTCAGTGGCTGAGGAGATCCTTTCTGGTGGGAGCAACTTCACTGAGGAACATCACACTTGGGCAGGATGAGGAGCTTCTCCAGCTCCATCAGCTCCCGGGTACGCACACGGCAGACCTGCCCTGAGGAACGCATCCCTCCATCCCTTTTTCCTGGGGGGATGAGAGTGGGGGAAAGCAGGGAGACACAGGCAGCACCTGCCCTGAGGTGGTCCCTGCAGTGAGCCCTCCATGCAGCACAGGACGGAGGTGACTGGCTGCCAGCTGGAAGCTGTCGCCTCCGTGTCCCAGCAGATCCTTCTGGGTGGGACATGGAGGTGACAGGAAGAGGTGAAGGCAGGAGATCTGCTCCAAGCCAGAGCTGCATCCCCCAGCCCAGAAAAGGGGCTCACTGGGGACCATGGGAGAAAGTGTGTAGGACCCAGCGCCTGCTCTGCTGGCAAACGCCCCCGTGGGCTGCAGAGGAGCCACAG
Source organism: Passer montanus (assembly GCF_014805655.1). Classification (NCBI taxonomy): domain Eukaryota; kingdom Metazoa; phylum Chordata; class Aves; order Passeriformes; family Passeridae; genus Passer; species Passer montanus. The sequence goes on from NW_024372813.1 coordinate 3,003,740, forward strand.
GGAGCTGGGCTTGTGGGAGCTGGGTTTGTAGAAGCCAGGCTTGTGGGAGCCAGGCTTGTGCAGCCGCCTCACTCGGGTTACCCACTTCCCGCTGCCACTGCTTCTGAGAAAACACCCGGGGGCCCTTGGGGACTGCAGCAGGGAGCAGTGACAACCTCGCTGGTGGCCCTGTGCAGCAGCACAGCCCTGCTCCAGCCTGGCCAGGGCTGCGTTGGATGCTTTTCCTGCTGTGGGGAGCGGGACCCTGGGGAGGAACTGCCTGTATTGCAGGACGTGCGTGTTCGCTCTGATTGATTTTGCAGCACCTCCAGGGCACGTGCAGGGCCACAGACTCTCTGACCCACAGACATTCCTACACACCAGACCCTCCAGCTCATGGACCACCCAGACCCTCAGCCTTACATCCCCGTGAGTGGGGGAGCAAGGTCAGGGTTCCTCCTAGGCTGTACAAGAGCCCTTGGACAACTGCTCCTCCATGGGTCAGTGGATGTCACAACCTCCATCTCAGGGCCGCTCTGGTGTGTCCCCAAGCTCTTGCTGGGTTTCTCAGGAAAAAAAATCTGCCCCCTGTCCCTGCAGAAGTGCCCCTGTGCCCAAAGGGAGCTGCTTCAGCAATGTGCAGAAGCCACAGAATCATGGGACCATTTAAGTGGGAGAAGCCCTCCAAGACCATCAAGTCCAACTGTTCCCCAGCACAGCCAAAGCCGCCATTAATCCATGTCCCCAAATGCCACATCCACATCTTTTTTTTAATATTTCCAGGGGTGGGGGTTCCACCACTGCCCTGGGCAGCCCAGCAGTGGAGGTTTAGGATGATCTGCTGTCAGCACATGCTCACGTGCTGGGCAGGACAGGGCTGGCATTAGGACCTCTGTCACCCCACACATAGAACTGGCACTGGGGAGCACCCAGTGACATCCCCTGGGCCCCCAGCCCCAACCTGAGCAGATGCTGGGTCTGTGTCACTGGGGCAGGAGAGGCTCCTGTGCTGATGGGACAGCTCAGCCATGGGACAGGGGCAGGTCCCACCCATCCCAATGCTGAGGGGCTGGAGGAGCCCAGGGTAACACCCCAAACCGCTCCTGGCAACCCCCACAACAAACAAAGCCCCAGAGCTTCACCAGAGCTGTGCTGTGGCTGCGGGGGTTATCGGCCTCAGCAGATTTGGGGCTGGAAAATATTTATTTCTGTAGCTTGGCAACATCTGCCACTGCTGTGAGGGTGGAAGGGGGTGAATGGGAGCTGGAGACAGTGACAGCCTGAGCATTGCCGTCACCCATCAGGACCATGATGGCTGGGGTGGGTTTAAAGCCCCTTCCTGCCCAGGTGGGGAGGAGCTGCTGCTGCCCGGGGACAGAACGGGACCATGGATGGAACAGACACCAGAGTCAGAGCAAGACAGCGAGGGCAAAACGCTGACTGCAGTGACTCAGAGGGGAAAAACGCCCTCAGTGACACAGGGGTTGCTGCCATCAGCACAGTGGGACAGTCCCCACGCCACCCTGGCCCCAGTGATGGGGGCTGTGTGCCCCCACAGAGGATCACAGGCAGATCCCCCAGTGTCGCAGACGTCTCTGAGTGTCACCACCTTGGCACACGCTCATCCCCATCTCCTGGCTGCCCCTTGGGGTCCATTTGGGACAGACATCAGTGGTCACATCACACAGCATGAGGACAGCAACAGCCAGAGCGTCCCCTTGCCAGCCCTGCCCAGGGGCTGCCACCCTCCTGCTGGACCAGCACTACCAGGCTGGGGTCTGTGTGTGCTCAGAGCCTCCTCAGCAGCACTGAGTCCTGGGGCTGCCAGAGGGGGTGTCCAACATCCTCCTGCTCAGCAGGACAGAGCAGGGATGAGGGCACAAACTGAAACTGTCTATTTCCTGCTCACACAAGCTGCAGCAGAGCCATACGTGACCCAGCTCCACATGAAGATCACAGGCAGAGAGGGGGACAAGCAGAGCCACAGGTTCCTCTTCTGGCATCCTGGTGGCTCCTTCCGGGGATGAGCCCGGGGATGAGAAACCCCAGGGGGAATCCATCATCCCATCCAAGGCCAAACCTCACTCAAAGCTCAGCTTGGCAGAGGGCTGCAAACCCACATCCCTGAGCCTTGTTCCTGGGCTGCTGACAGGGGCAAGATCCAGGGGAAGTGGCACCAGAGCCCCTCCCTTTGGAAGCAGGAGCCCCGGGGCAGGGCCCTCCGTGCCAGAAGGATGACAGGCAGTGGTCCATGTCCCTGAGCACGTGGGGAAAGGCACAGACTCTGCCCTCTGCCACTCCCCACTGCACCATGGGGGAGGCAGGACAGGGGATTCCTGACATTCCTCTTTACCCAGGCAGTGCTGCTGAACTTGTTTCCCTGAGGTTTCCCCCTTCTCCAGTGCCAGTCCCACCAGCTGGCAGCCCCAGGCATCCCTGCTCCCACCCCTGCCAATGGAAAAAAGATGGACACAGACAGAGATTTAAAATCTTGTTCACAGAACCATGTCCCCACGTCCCAGCAAAAACCATATTTTTTACAGTATTTACAGCAGCAGCTGAGGCAGAGGCACTTGGGGGGCAGAGAGGGGCCCGATTTGGGGCTCCCCATGCAAAGCAAAGGTCAGCAGTGACAGATGCCACTAAGGAGTCAGGCTTCCCAGCCGGGGGGACACTGAGATCACGCTGATGTCCTGCAAGCTGATCTTCCCCAAATCACGGTGGGGGCTTCAGCAGCAGCCCAGCTCCTCCCCAAACCCCTCGGTCCCCGGAGCCACCAGACCCCGTGCAGGGCAGGGCCAGGTGCCTGCCCAAGGCTGTCCCCTCCTGGCGCTGGCAGGGCCTTGCCACCGTCGTCCCGCGGCCAGGTCCATCCCCACTGCCCGTCCCTGTCCCCGGAGCCATCCCCACCCCAGCCAGGGGTGCAGAAGCAGAGGCAGCATCAGGGAGACTCAGGGCTGGGGCTGCTCCTCTCCAGAGTCCACAGCACAGCTCACATCTCTGCAGGATGACACAGAAGATGGTGACAGTCTGCAGGGTTAGAGCAGAAATCTGGGGCAGGGGGTCAGCTCTGGTCCCCTCCCTCCCTCCCAGCATGGCTGGGGCCTGCAAAGGAACACTTCCCACCAGCCGCCTCATTTTGGACACCAGGGATGGGAACAAATAGCAGAACTGTGCCTTACACAGTTTGCGTAGGGGGAAATGGTTTTTTTACCAGGTTCTCTCTGCCTCCAGCCCGTCACACAGGGCCCCTGTGGGAGGAAGTGGCCTCTGCCTCGGTTTCCCCAGCAAAGCAGCTATTGGGGAGCAGCCAAACTCTCCAGGGCTGCTGGGTACAGATGCCAGAGGTGCCCAGCACAACATCACCCCCTCTCACAGGGACACCCCCAGGCTCTTACCAGGAGGGAAACATCTGGGTACATCCCCCCATTGCTGGGTACATCCCCCCATTGCCCAGCACAACATCACCCCCTCTCACAGGGACACCCCCAGGCTCTTACCAGGAGGGAAACATCTGGAGGAGGAGAGCATGGCCAACAACCTGGGACTGCCCTCCCTGCCACCACACACCCACTCTCCTCCCTCCTGATGGGGTAGCTTAGGATACACCACAAGGGAAGATCCCTTTTTTCCTCCTGCTCACCTTGCCCCCCAAGTAAAGAGCAGCCTCTGAGCTGCAGCTGGAGGGAGGCTGCAGGCAGAGAGCCACAGGTTTCTGTATATCTTCCCCAAAACATCTACAGCTCTGCAGGTTGTGCTGTTGGGCCTCACTGCCAGGACTAACCCAGCCTTCATGTCCCCAGTCCCCTCCCCAGGCACCAGCATTGCACCTCATCTGAGGAAACTCAGGCAGCAGAGGGGGAAGACCCTTAAGCCATGGAATTTCTTCCCAAGGTGAGAAAGCTGGAAGAGGGAGGTGACAACCATGAGCCCCTCCTCAAAAGGAAGGATGGAAAGGTTCCACCACTGCAGCCAAAATCAAGTTCCAAGTCCCCTGCAGCGGGACCCCCAGGCACAGGAGGTGCTGGCCAGGCTGTGCCAAGTCAGGGGCAGGGGAGGAGTTCCAGCCCAGGTGTCCCATCCCGTGGGAAGTGCAGGGATCAAGGCTGGGCATGTACCCTCCAAGGCTTTATCCAGGTCTGCGATGAACTCCTCCAGCTCCTGCGTGTCTCCAAGCTTTGCTAGTGGGGAAAAACAGAGTCAGGTCTTCCCATTCCTCCTCTCACTGGGGAGAGGAGAGACCCCAACCCCCCGTTCCTAGCACAGCTGCTCCAGCTGTGTCTGACCCAGCCAGTCCAGCCTCAGCTGGGAAAATCCCAATCTAACTTCTGCCCCTTCCGGGCTCCTGCCAGGACACAAGGGCTCATTCCCATTGGCACCCCCCCATCCAGGGCTGGCTGTCATTGCCAAGCCCAGCTGAGCACAGAGAAGGAAGCCCTGCAAACCCCTTTGGGTGGGACCAGGCTCACCTTTGGTGGGATAAGTGTCAGCTGGGCTGTTGAGGTGCTCCTCACTGGAGTTGAGGCTGCTTCCTGGGGATGTGCTGGCACCTGTGGAGACAGAGCATCAGTCCCTGGCCTGGGCACAGGCACCTGATGAACACCTTGCAGGAACACGGCCTGATCATGCCCATGGGACAGAGTGGCACACTCTTAGAGACCCCATCTGCTTCTCCCCTGCTTCTAGGAATGCTTGGAAAAATGGAACTGAGTTTCTTTCTCAGGTCAAAGAGCACCAGAGGCTGTCTGGGCACAGTTACAAGGACAGGGTTATTACGAGAACTGGGTTATCCCCAGCCTCTCAGGGTCTTGCAGCAGCCTGCCTGGCATAAGAAGCCCTGGCAGATGTTGGCAGGTCCTGGGCCAGTATCCAGTGGTCATCCCCCCATTGCTCATCCAGCCCACCAGGCTGAGTCAGGCAGCGTCAGCAGGAAGATGTGCTCCATGCAGGAACCACAGAGCTGCCCACCCTGGCAGACACCACCCTCCCCAGGGCTCCTCACCCCCCGCCCAGACTCACTCTCCAGCTCATCGATGCCACTGTCATACACACTCTGTCCCGCTTTCCTCTTCAGCTCCTCCAGGTGCTGCTGGTACTGACTGGCAGGGCCCCGGTCAAAGTCCTCCATCACCTCGTCGAACTCCCTCAGCAGCTCACTGAGCTCCTCAGCCATCGCTGGGGGCAACACGGGGTGTTGGGGTACCCACCTGGCAGGCAGGGCCAGCAAGAGCCTCCCGGGAGCAGCCCAGGCTGGGCATGGGGCAGAGCCAGGCTCCAGGTCGTGGCTCTGCAGGCAGGGACCAGCACTGGCCCGAGCACAGCCAGCTCCTCGGACAGCCCAGCCTTCCCTCCAGCTCATCCCACAGCTGGGCTGCGGCCAGCCGAGCAGCAGCTGGTCCTACACAGGCTTGATAGAACCCCAGAAGGTTTGAGCAGGAGAGGACCTTAAAGCGCATCCCAATCCATCCCTGCCATGGCAGGGACACCTTCCCCTCTCCCAGCCCGTGTCCAGCCTGGCCTTGGGCACTGCCAGGGATCCAGGGGCAGCCACAGCTGCTGCGGCCAGCCTGGCGGCACAGGAGGAGCGGCGGGCACAGTCCCCGGCCGGAGCAGCCCGGGACCCCCGGGACCCCCGCTCCATCCCGCAAGGGGGGGCTGCCCGGAGGCTGCGGGGGGACACAGGAGCGGAGCCCCTCGCAGGTTCCGAGGAGGCGGCATCCCCCGGCTCGGCTCGGTTCGGTTCGGCACTCACCGGCTGTTCGGCTCCGTGCGCTCGGTCCCGGCGGCAGCGGCGCCTCCCGCTCCGCTCCCGCCGCTTTTGGCCCCGCACCGGGGCGGGGCGGGGTCCCCGGCAGGCTCCGCCCCCAAACGGCGGCGCGGGACCGGGGAGTCCTGGCGTCACCCCCCAACACCCCCGGACAAACACCCCAAACACCCCTGAACAAACACCCCCAAACAGCCCCCGCACACCCCCGAACAAACACCCCCAATACCCCCTAACACACACCCCCAAACACCCCCAATACCCCCGAACAAACACCCCAAACAGCCCCCGCCCGGTCTCGCTCCCGACAAACCCCGGACGGGAGGTGGAACACAGGGTTCGGGCTCAGCTCCCGGGGAACAAGGGACAGACGGGCCCAGGCTGTGCCAGGGAGGGTCAGGTTGGATATTGGGGAAAATTCCTTCGTGGAAAGGGCTGTCCCGCCCTGGCACAGCTGCCCAGGTGGTGGAGTGCCCGTTCCTGGAGGGATTTAAAAGCCGTGTGGATGTGACACTTGGGGACATGGGCTGGGGTGGCCTTGTCAGTGCTGGGTAATGTTTCGACTTGTTACTCTTGGAGTGCTTTTCCAACCTCAACAATTTCACAATTCTCTCCCACAGGTTTTCCAGAGAACTGTCAAGCCCAGAGCCCTGTGTCTGGGCCCTGCCCTGGATCCTGGTCAGCAGCATGAGGGAGACACAGGGGTTTGAAAAAAAGAGGATCTCAGGCTTTGCTTTCTTTCTGTTGACTCTAAACCCCACCTTGAGTCCGAGCAGCCGGTCCCACTCCTGCAGACACTCCCTGTTGTACCCTCACACAAGCCCCAGGCCTGGCTCTGCCTGTAAACCCCACTGGTCTGGGGGGCTCAAGGGGGCTTTGGTGGGGCTGGAGCTAAAACCCAGCCAGAACCACCCCAACAGCAGCAACTGCCCCCAAAAACAGCAACTGCTCCCTAAACAGCAATGACCCCCCCAAACAGTGACCAGCCCCAAAACAGCGACCAGCTCCTGAGAGCCACCAGCCCCCCAAAGCAGACACCCCCAACAGCAGCAACCCCTCCTGTGCCAGCCCTGGGGATCCGGAAAGATCAAGGCAGAGCCTTCCCTATCGTTTCTGAGGTGACCCTCAAGGCTTGCAGGGGCAAAAGCCGCTGAAAACAGAACCTGGAGCGTGACAGAAGCCAGGCAGCCCCTCCCGAGCGGCTCCGTGAGCCGTGCAGCCGGCTGGGGAGCGGGTTTATTTCGCGAGGCCGGAGCAGAGCGGCTCCGGGCCAGCCCCGCGCGCTCCAGCCCCGCCGGGCCTGCTCCGCGGGGGCTCCGTGCAGCGCAGCAGGCCAGGCCAGGCCGGTGCCGGGCTGCCCTCAAGCGGAGTTTCCAGCAATATCCCGTCAGCACTGCCAGGGATAAACACCCTACGGCGACTTTGATGGTTCTGTAGTAGCTAGAAAGCTGGCGCTCCCCAGTGAGCTCCCCGTGCCCCCCTCCGCCCGTTATGGTGCTGGGAAAGTGGAATCCAACAGGACTTTTCCTGCAAAGAGCTGCCTCCTGTGTCAGCATCCTTGGTCCATCCTGGAATCATGGAATCTCAGAATGGCTTGGGTGGGAAGAGACCTTAAAGTCCATCCTGTTCCATGCCCAGCCCTGGGCAAGGACACCTTTTACCACCCCAGGCTGCTCCAAGCCGCATCCAGGCAGGCCTTGGGCACTGCCAGGGATCCAGGGGCAGCCGCAGCTGCTCTGGGCACCCTGTGCCAGTGTTTTACCACCCTAGGCAGGAATTTGACAGGCTGGGGGCTGCCCTTGCAGCAGGTACAATCCCACCCAGAGCAGTGGCTGGACACAATGTTGGTTTCACAGCTGGCACTTGAGTGTTCCGGTGGCCTCTGGAACCTTCCACAGCCTCATGGTGTCCCAAATTTATCTGCTCCTCCAGACACAACAGCTCTGCTGCTCTTTGGAGCTTATCAGCTCCCAGGGGGTCTCACCAGCTATCTTACAGCACAGGCTCCTCCAGGAAATGCTTCCCCACCCATCCCGACTGTTCTGATCTGCAGGGAAGGGACCTTTGCAAAATAAGAGCCCAGCTGTGAGCAGGGCACCTGAGAAGGTCTGGGCGCCTTCAGACCAGGACTGGCTGCAGGCTGTGGTGGAATATGGAATACTGTTAGCAGAAGCACTGTTTTGTCTCCAGACCTGCTGCGGCTGCCCCAGCCCTGGAAACGTTCAAGGCCAGAAGGCCAGGCTGGATGGAGCAGCCAGGTGCACTGGAAGGGGTCCCTGCCTATGCCAGGGCCTCACCACCCTCACAGGGCTGAATTTGTCTGAATATCCCATCTAGCCGTGCCCTCTGGCAGTGGGAAGCCATTCCCCTTGTCCTGTCCCTCCAGGCCCTTACAAAAGCATTTGGATACATGGATAGATGTCACAATAGGACCCGAAATAAAACAATGTGGACACTGGAACTTCAGGGTGAGAAGAAGAAGAAGGAGGGAAGTTTATTTCTTGACTCTAATATTTATAGACTTTCAAAAGTGACAGTGCATTGGAGGATGAAAGTGCTACCTCCCCAATGGCACTGGACAAACCAACAGTCCATCAAATTTCTCCTCCTCTAGAGAAGAATGTAAAACAATAATTAATTACATAAAAGTGCGTGAGAAACTTCATTAGAAGAATGTAAACATCAGAAGGCTTAGAAGAACTTAGAAGAACAGGGCGACAGATAAGGTCCCTCTGAGCCATCTCTTCTCATGGCTGAGCAGTCCCAGCTTCCTCAGCCTGTCCTCCCAAGAGTGCTCCCAGGTCTAGGGATGGAAAGCCATTCCCCGAGGTCCTGTGAGAAGGAGGTGGCAGAGAGGGCTGTGCTGAGGACGTGGCAGTGGTTGGACCCACAGGGAGGTGCCAGCCTGGCAGGTGAGCCCCGAGTACAGCTCTGCCCCCAGGGCACAGGCACAGGGGCTGGCCCCAGAGTGAGGCAGGGGCTGGGTTTTGCTGGGAAAAGCTGCCTGGTTTTGTCCAGGGAGCCTGGCCAGGGCTTGCTAGATGCCAACATCCAGGTTTAGGAAGGAGACGTTGCTGTAGAGCTCCGAGGAGACCGAGCCTCGCTCCAGGCTGTGTGTCCAGCCGGGCAGCGCGGGCAGAGCGAGGTCCTGCCCGGGATCCTCACACTCTGGGCTCCTAAGGGAGCAAAAAAGAGAGAGATGCTGCTTGCAAATGCTTCTACTGCCTACTGCGCTCCCAAATGGGCTCAGGCAGTGATCCCAAAGATTGCCATCTCCAGAAAGTCCCAAAAGGAATGTGAAGGCAAACAAGAAGATGCAGCATGGATCACAGAATCCTGGGTTTGGGTTGGAAGGAACTTTGAAGAGCATGTAGTCCATGGGCAGAGATACCTTCCACTAGACCATGTTGCTCCAAACCCTGTCCAAACTGGTATAGAAGTGGCCTGTGGTCTGGGAAAACCCTTCTCAGAGTACAATTCATGTTTACTGAAGAGTCATCAGCTCTACTGAAGGCTCTTGAGCATCCCCTGCTTCCCAGGATCCCCAGTTTTCAACCATTCCCTCTTCCAACCCCAGGGAACAAACCTCCTTCTGCATTATGTGCCATGGTGGACCCAGCTCATGGGACGTGAGGTCCTTTCAGCCACTTTAACCTTAGGGAAGGGCATGAGCTCCTGTTCTGAGCTTCAGTGGGACTGTCCCATCTTGCACCCGAAATGTGGATGTATGGACAGAGCTGGCAGCCCCACACAGACACACAGAGCAGGCAAAGACTGCAGGGAAACGTGGACACCAAGAACGGAGGAGGTTTGGAGAAGGCTGGTGGTGGAGCAGGAATCAGCATGTGACAGTGAGAGGCAGGAGCAGGGGAGGGGCTGGACAGGAGTACCAGAGCTCTGGAGAGAGCTGGCACAGGCTGAGGAGCAAACAGGAGAGCAGGGAGCTCCAAGGGATGGGAAGGATGGAGTGTGAAGGGCTTTTTCTGGGGAGCTCGTGACCAGAGCGCTGGAGGAAGATGAGCAGGGCGTGTGTCACTTGTCCCTGTGCCCTGAGGAGCCCCTCGGGCACTTACAGCACGTCAGGGAATTTCCTGCGCAGCAGGTACTCAATGACATCGGGGTCTGTCTGGAACAGCCTCCTCAGCACGTCACACTGCATCTCTGGAGACACCTGGGGAGACACGGCCACACCGCTCGTGGGGTCCCTCTCAGCCGGAGGCTGAGCAGAGACAGCCAGGGAAGGACCCCAGGACGTGGTCACAGACCCAGCATGTTGGGGTCACACCCCACATGGTCACACCTCCCGGGGTCTGCGGGATCTCAGCCCCTGCTTTCCCCCCACTATCCCCGGTCCTTTGGCTCCCTGCAGGCCCCAAAAATTGCTATAAGGCTTTTTGGGGACATGAAAAGTCACATTGCAATAGACCTGAGGGGACTCTTACTGCTCCCTGCGAGTGCCCTGTGGGAGGGTGGAGAGAGAAGGGAGCCAGAGCCTTCCCAGAAGATGGGCACAGACCAAATTGTGCATGTCTGACAGGGACAAAATCCTTCCCCTGCTGCTCTTGGAAGAGTTCAGAGGGAAGGAGGGGCTGGAGGGGCTGCCCTGAGGAGCCCCATATACCATGAACAGGGAGTGGTGGTGCTCGATCAGCCTCTGGAGCACCAGGATTATGGCAGCACTGTCCTCAAAGTTCAGGGCACTGGCATCTTTCTCTCCAGGCTTTTCCTTCTGCAGGATGTTGGGACCAAAGACTGTAGCCAGGTTTGACACTGTCATTTTATTCCCAGGGATCTACAAGGAAGCACAAAAGGAACCTGTGGACTGTGGATGTAGTAGCATGGGATGCCCCAGGATATCCTCACCCACCCCAGGGCAGAAACACAAGGGTGAGGTGAGGGTGAGATGTTGGTCCTGGTCCAGTTTGGTCCTCTCTGAGCTGGTGGCAGGGCCAGCACAAAGGGCTTGAAGTGCTGGAGCACACACTCATCCCGTTTCCACCTGCCTCACCTTCCCACCTTTCCAACCACAATGACCCTGGGATTCTGTGAAGGATTTGTTTTTTCCTAAAGCCTTCACCCAGGCCTGCAGCAGCTCCGCTCACTTCCAGCCCCAGCAGCCCGAGCACCTTTCCCCTGGAGCGGCCTTACCTTGCGGCCCTCGGGGTCCCAGGAGCTCTCAGCGTGCTGGGCCACCTTGGCCAGGAAGCGCAGGAGCCGGAGCAGGGTGTCACTGTGGCACGGGGGCAGCAGGAACAGCAGCAGCTGCAGGGTGTCCAGCTGGGCCGGCCCCTCCAGGGCTGGGGAGCAGCTGTTAGTGAGGGTCCCAGCCCACCAGGCACTTCCAGCCCTCCTCCACATGCTTGGGAATGAGCTCTGGTGGGAGCCAGGCTGATGTCCCACCCTTCCTCCCATGGGATGGAGAGCCCAGCAAGGGCTGTGGTGTTGCTGGATATTGCACAGCCCCACAGCCAAAGACTGGCACGGAGCAGAGGGATTTTTATAGTCCAATTCCAAAGAAATCAAACAAAACCCCCACCAAACCCACTGATTACAGTACTGTGTGTGGCAGTGCCAGAGAGCACAACACCCATCCCATCGCTGTCCAGAGGCTTTGGAAAAGAAGGGTGGTGAGGAAGGATCCATTCCTGGCAGTGTCCAAAGTCAGGCTGGACAGGACTTGGAGGAACCTGACCAAGTGAGAGGTGCCCCCGACACAAATCCTGCTGTGGCTGTGCAGGCTCTGCTCCACAGGTACTCACTGGCTGTGCTGAGGAAGGCTCCATAGAGCTCTCTGGGAATCAGGGAATCTGGCATATCCCGGAGAAACTCTTTGAGCAGGGCAGCCACATCATGAACACTTTGATGCTCATCCAAGAAAACATCCAGCCCTCGGTCAAACTCTTCCCTCAGCTTGGAGATGGAAGAAATGGGAAGGATGAAAATCACAGTCAGCTCTACTCTGTTTCAGATCTCTCCACACCAATATCAGCTCTATCCATCCCCATCCACACAAGCCTCTATCCCTGACAAGGCACAGCCAGAGGATGCAGTGAATGCCCCCCTTTACCTGCTGGACTCTTTTCTTGGAGCTCCCGACACGGAAGATGCCAACAGTCTGGAGCCCTGGGGGACAGAGAGGTTAGTGCTGTGCATTCCCATGGCTCCCTGCCACCCTGGCTGCTCCTGGGAGCACCTCAGCACCATGGTAGGGCTTCTCCTGCTTGGCTTTCCCTTCTCCAGGCAGTGAGGAAAAGGAAGGGCTGTGGAGCCATGAGATTTCCTTGGATTGCCTGTGGGAAGGGAGGAGATACCATCCCTACAGTCACTGTGAGCGAGGGCTGGATGTGCAGCAGAGGTTGAGGCACCAAGGGATGGTCACTGGCACACACAGTGATATTCCCTCCTCAGTGACATTCCCCTCTGGTGCTGCATCCAACCCAGAGGACTCTCTACAGGAGGCTTTTTGGGAGATGCCCTGCCCCAGGACTCACAGAAGCATTCAGGTGGGGAAAGACCTCCAAGACCATCGAGTCCAACCTTCGGGTGAATCCCACAGTGCCCATTAAACCCGGCCCTCCTCCCCCCTTGGGGGTGGCCAGGCCAGGATGTCCTGGTGGCCACACACAGGGAGTTTTTCCAGCCCTTACCGTGTGTCTCAAGGTGAGTGCAGCACCTGTCCACAATCCGTGGCACCTGCCAGGTGATGGGGTTCAGGCTCAGTGGCTTCTTCTTGCCCCGGCTCCTGCGAGGGTGCAGCTCGTGGGGGTGTGAGAGCTGCAGGGCCTCCAGCAGCTCGGAGGCGTTGTCACTCAGGTCCGTGATGGAATCCACGGACATGGCCCCCTGGGATGGAGCACAGGGTGTTTGCAGGTGGCAGGAATGACCTCACAGATCCGTCACTGCCGTGACATCTCGGGTTTCTGGGAAAGGGCAGCATCCAGTGCCACACCTGCCATGGGCAGGGACACCTTCCACTATCCCAAGTTGCCCCAAGCCCCAGTGTCCACCCTGGCCTTGGACACTTCCAGAGATCCAGGGACAGCCACAGCTTCTCTGGGCACCCTGTGTCAGGGCCCGCGCACCCTCATGGGGATGAATTCCTTCCCAATATCTCATCCATCCCTGTCCTCTGGACCCCTAAATGTCCCCCTGGTGAACCTCAGCTCCATAAGAGCTGTGCTAGTGAAGTCCTCCCACTCCTCACAGTCCATCTCTGAGGGGACTGGGGACATCACCGTTTGCCCAAGGACAGACTGGGACCGGCCCAGCCTGGGACACAACCAACTCAGTCAGTAAGAAAAAATCCTCGAAAATCCCATTTATTGCCGAATTCAGAAGCCCCCATCCCACAGCACCACCACAGCCCGTTTTGGGGACCATACCCTCCGCTGGCTCCAGGAGCTCTTGTCCACAAGAGCTGGGGAAGGCGGCTCCTCTGGGCAGCCCCCGTCGGGTGCCCGGATACAGCTGGTGCCCATTCCCAACCTCCTCTGCCTCTGAGCCCGGAACCTGGTCACCGTGGCCTCCACCTCCAGGCAGAGCCGCCGGCTCTTGCCCACGGCCTCCTGCAGCTGGCGGCAGGCGCGGTCGTTGGCGATGACCTGGGGGAGCGGGACCCCGAAGGTGTGGGGAGAGCACTCTGGGGGAAACACGGGAGCAAGGGACAGGAATTACAGTGAGGGATGAACCCCGCGTGCCCCCAGGAGCACCTGGAGCCAGGCAAACCCAAGGGGAGCTGCTCCTCCTGGAGAGCAGGAAAGGTGTGGTGGGTGCCAAACAGCCAGGGGGGAGGGCACGGCGTGGAAAATGGGGTGCTGGGGGGAGAGGGAGGAGACACAGGGGCCTGGCCTCCATCAGCAGGCTTGTTGGAGCCCATCCCAGTTTTTCCTGGAGTTTCCTTCCTTTAACTGGCTACAGCCCCATGAAGATGCCATGGCATCTATGAAGCAATAACTTCATAAATCACCAAAAGATCCTTTCCAAATTCTAACTGTGAGAAATGGGTTTGTAGAGGATTCTCAGGGCCTAACAGAAGGCCCACACAGTATACATCCATATGCAGCCTTTGAGACAAGAATTGCTGACTTCGAAATACCATAGAATAAGGCAAATAGTGTTGAGAGAAAAATGGAGCTAGAAAAAAGTTTCAAAAGATGACCTTACAAAAAAGACTAGATACTTTAGAGAAATGAAACTATGAAAAATGCATTATATTAGGACCACGAGGGGTAACTTTAGGTGATTAGCATTAAGGTATCTACAGCATAGCACAGCAAAAAGCTGATAGGCCAAGAAACGCTCATAGTGTATTGTAATTAGGAAGTAGTTGGCTTCTGATGGTCATGGCATGAATTATAACATGGATATTGTCTCACCCTTCTCATGAGACTGAAAATAGAATAAAAGTTTTTAAAATGCCTCTCAGTTGCCCCATCTCTAGATCAAGAAGAGACTACTGTCCAACAAATCGGTGCCCCTGTGAGGAGCAGATAACTCAACTAAACTCTCTGATCTGCCAGAAAGGCCTGAGGTCATTTTTGTAAAGTGTTGCGGAGAGAAGCACAAATCCTGGGATCATAACTCTTGCAAGAAGAGAGAAGTTGGATTTCTACCCTTGTCACTGGCTCAATCAGGACGGAGATCTGACAAGGACTTGCTTGTTGTTCAACACAGGTAAGCCTCATGGAACAGGTTAGGACACTGGATGTCCAATTTGCCTAGAGATGTTTATAAAAACCTTAAAAATCTGGTCAAATCTAATTCCTGTAATGTTTCAAAATCTGAGTTAAAAGACTTACTATTATGCATTCAGAAGCAGCTTCCAGCTGTGGATGAAGCTTCTTTGTTATCACTCCCTCTTTGGGAACTTTAGGACTGAAACTATGCAATGCTTTCACCATAAACAGAGATCAAACAGCTCCTAAGTTGCTATCAGCATGTGGTACAATGATTGATATGTTTAAACATTCTACTAAACATTCCAAGTAAAATATGAAGCATTAATTTCAGTAGTTTCTTTGAATGGGTTTTGTACTGGTGTGGGGAAGCTCGTTCCCACCTGGCTCTGCTCTAGGATTCTGTGTACCCCAGGGTTGTCCCTGAGGTCCTTCAAGGGATGCTAAGATAGAAGTGGAGGCAGCAAGATTGGGGCAAAATGGGCAGAAAGACACATTTATAGGTGTTCACCTTGAAAATGCATTGCACGTATTCCACACATCTTTCCAGACTCCATCAAGCTCGTACCATTCCAAGAACAGTAGAACAACTGTGATGAAGCATCCTGCTGGATTCGGGCACCTCCCACCCCACCCCTCCAAAAATCACCCATTCCCCCTGAGAGCAGGGACCAAAGCCCAGGTAAAAGTGAGGCTGCTCACCTTTCCTCTCCTTCGAGAAGCTCTCCAGCTTCTGCCGGATGGATTTAATGCCTTTGGAGCCATCTAGGAGGAGAAGAGAAGGGGAAGGTTCAGCACCAGCATCTTGGGGCTGGTTCAGAATAGGCTCCCTGTCCCTCTGCAGCCTCCAGCCAGGGGACACTGCAGTGACAGCCACGGCCCTGAGGGGATCCAGGAGTCCCCTGGGACACACAGTGGGCAGCAGCTGCCCAGGAACAACCCTGGAGATGGACATCACTGCCTGGAGAACATTCCCAGAGATTGGCACCATCCTCTGTGGGTGAAGGGGTGGAGGGACCCCATGGCTCTACATGAGCAGTGAGACCCAGAAAGGCTTTTGGGAATGTCTTAGAGCACAGATGTAAAAAGTTGGACAAAACACCATCACAAATCCCATCCTGGTCTGTAGGACTCCCACCTCACATATCCAGCAGCAGTGAACTGAGAATTCACTCACTGCCCACCCTAAATCCTTCCAGGACACATCACCCTATTCTGGCTCATACTCTTCATTCTTGAGGAATTCTCTTCCTAGGAACAGTTATATCTTCTTGTTTGGGTTATTTTGTAAGACCTAGAGGAAAGCTCGGACAGCTGGAATGAGGAACATGAGTGTAGAAGCCAACATAAATTATCCAGCAGCACACTGACCAACCAGGAAGGAAATATTGGGGTTTGGGGCTTTTTTTGGCACTGCACTGGTCCCTAGAGGAGTTGCTGCTGCAGGGTGACACTCCAAGCTGGATCACAACAGCCCAAAATAAAACAAAATAGAAAAGGAATCAGGATGTTTGTGGTCAAAGTCCTCCAGGGCTGCAGCTCTGGAGCAACTGGAAGTTCTGGGAAGGAGAGGGGAGCTGTGCTGGACCCTTCATGACGCTGTTTCATGGCATGCAATCTTTGGGATGTTAAGGTGGGAAGCCAGACTAGGGTGTCACCTCAAGCAGCTGGTGCTCAGTGTGAGGCTGGGCACTGGGAGATGCTCTGTCCCTGGGAGAGGACCCCAGAGACCTGGAGCCTCCATCCTGCCCTGGGGTGCTGGGAGTGGAAGGGGGGCTGGAGACCCCCAGGCTCCCTCTGCACCCCCAGCCCCAGACCTGGTGAGCTGGTAGCATCCCCTGCCCTGCTGGGATGCCAAAATATGGCCCAGGACACAGAAGGCACATCAAGGGGATAAGAAGTGAATTTGGGAAGGAGTCTGGGAACCACAACTCTCTGGGATTGCTGGTGGGGGACACAGGCAGCCCTGGGAACCCTGACAGGGCCTCTGCTCTCAGTTCCTGCGGAGCTCCTAAATTTATCCACCCTTTTACGTGCCAGGGCATTATCCACTCTCCCATAAGCCCCTTTCCAGCATCAGGACTTACTGCTGGCCATGGATCCAAACAGCAAATCCCGTCCCACCCCAAGGGCACTCAGACAATCCCAGTGGAGACCTCGCCGAGCTGTCACATCTGGTTTGGGTTTGGGGGTTGGAGGGTCATGTTCTCACACTGCTGAGGACACGCAAACCCCTCCACAGGCTGATCAGGCCTTGGGGCTCAGAATAAAGCAGGAATGAGAAATAGAATGGACCAAAACGTGTCACAAATGTCTTTGCATAACCATCATCCCGGACTGTGGTGTGGGGGTGAGCAGCATGAATGGCTCAGCCTCAGCCCTCCTTGGCAGGAGCCTCCTCTCCTGTCCTGTCCCATGCTGTCCCTCCTGTCCCCTCCTGTCCCCTGTACCTCTGTCCAGACTGAGGTGCCCCAGGGGCAGCCTCTCCTGCAGCCGGAACAGCGCCAGCTCCTGCAGACTGGCCCTCTCCAGCTCGGACAGGCTCTGCAGGGCCACGGGCTGCATCCCAGGGCTGGGGCCTGGCACAGGGGCCGAGCCAAAGGTCCTCTGCAAAACACACCTGTGTGAAAGGAACACATGGCAGCGACACCTGCTTTAGGAGAGAAACTGCTGGGAGCACCCAGGGAGTCTTTGCAGGAGACATTTGTCACTCTGTCACCTCTGCAAAGAGCCAGTGGGGCTGCAGATGCCCCAACCACATCATCTCACTCCACCCCTCCAAGCAAAGGCCTTGGAGATGTCAGTAGAAGAGATTTAGATTTGATATTGGGAAGGAATTGTTCCCTGTGAGGGTGGGGAGGGTGGCAGAGGGTGCCCAGAGCAGCTGTGGTTGCCCTGGGAGTGTCCATGGCCAGGTTGGACAGGGCTTGGAGCAGCCTGCACTGGTGGAAAATGTCCCTGCATGGAAGGAGATAAGCTTTAAGATCTCTCCCAAATTCTGTGGTTTATCCCTTTTAAATCACAAACAACTGCACGTGACCAAAGGTGCCAAAGCCCTTTACCCCAGGCACAGGCTGCACCACAGCCCATGGACACCCCCTGGACACCCCATCTCCTCTCCCAGAGCCTTGGGGAGCCCTCCCTGCTGTGTGCAGGCTCTGGGAGAGCCCACACAGGGACCTGGTTCCTCACCCCACACTGACCTGGCTGCCTCCAGCCGGTGCCACCTCCTCCTGGTGCCACCTGTGCCACCGCCCCAGCACTGGCACCACCTGGCACAGTCCAAAGAGCAGCAGCAGCCCCAGAGAGAAGGTAGGATTGAGGTCAGAGTACAGGCTCTGAAAAGAACCTCCCCAAAGAGACTTAAGGCAAGAATGAAAAATAAATGCTGGAAGTCTCAAGGAATGCAGTGAGGCCCCCAGGAACAGGACAGGGCTCCTGTGTCAGTCTCTGCCACCCCCCTCCAGCCCCTGAGACTGGTTCCTTCTGGCCAGGTTTGAAATTTCAGTTTCTAAAGGTTAGAAATTACAAATTTAGAAATTAGAATTTAGAAAGTTACATAAGTTAAACAAGAAAACAAATATTAAGGAGTTGTTCAGAGTTCCCTGTAAGTGGACACTGAAAATGGAATTCAGCTACATCATAGAATCCCACACTGGTTTGGGTTGGAAGAGACCTCAAAAACCATCTCATTCCACCCCTGCCATGGGCAGGGACACCTTCCACTGTCCCAGGCTGCTCCAAGCCCCATCCAGCCTGGCCTTGGACACTTCCAGGGATGCAGGGGCAGCCCCAGCTGCTCTGGGGACCCTATGCCAGGGCCTGACCACCCTAGGAAGGAATTCCTTCCCAATATCCCATCTATCCTTGCCCTCTGTCAAATTAAAGAGGCACAGTGCAGGGATTTTTATAATTTCCATCCTGCTCCCCTGGGATGGCGCGAGGCAGGAAACTCCTTGGCTGTCACAGATGAGAGCATCTCCACATGCCAGGGACAGCTCCTGTGCCTGTGCTGCACTGGAGCTCCCAGCAGGGCAGGAGCAGCTCTGCTGTGCAGGGATGGATGGATGGATGGATGGATGGATGGATGGATGGATGGATGGATGGATGGACGGACGGACAAGCCCCCAGAGACACACTGCAAGGAATTACCTTGGTGCAGGTGAAGCTCCACACTCCAGCAGAGCCCACGGCCACATCCCAGCCTGAGCAGAGTCCTGGGGGATGCGGCCACCATGGGGTGAGGAGGAGAAGGAGGAATCCCAGTCACGGGAGGGAGCAGCAGAGGGAAGGCAGGAAGGAGAAGGCAGGAAGGAGAAGGGCAAACAAGCTGCTGCTTATCTGCCCAACCGCAGGCGCCACTCGAGGAGCCCTGTGACGTGCCACCATGACTGGTACTGCCAAAGCTCATCCTCCACGAGTTAACCCCAACCACCAGTCCTGCTTCTCACGCCAGGTGTGGATTTATGTCCCTGGGAACAGCTGAGATGGGACCAGCACCTCCAAGCCAGAGGCACAAGAGCAGTGTGGGTGTCCCTGCAGGGGACAGGGATCGGTGATCCCTGTGAATCACCGTGGGGCAGGAGAGCTCACTCAGCCTGGGCAGGCACCAGGCTCCCCACAAGGAAGGAAATGCTGACCCACAGCAGGGGCAAAGGCAGAGCCCCACACGAATCCCCCTTTGGAGGGGATGCCGGAGCAGGAATCTCACTAACTCAAAAACAGGACTAGTGCTTATTTCAGGAAATCTCATGGGGAAAGCTCAGTCCAGCTGCCCCCTCCATTCCCAAGGAGCAGTGGCTGCTCCCCCAGGCTCAGCTGCAGTTTCTCTCTTGCCAGCTAGAACAAAGGGCCCACATTTACCTTGCCTGTGTCCTCTTGCAGCAGCACCAGCAGCTCCTGGAGCTCCCGGCTCTTCCTTTGGGACAATGGTTTTCACAGCAGCATCTCCTCAAAGGCTCCAGGGGCCCTTCCAGCCCACAGGCAGGAGGAGAAGTGGGGAAGTGATGGAAAGGAGCTGCCACAGCCGAGGGGAGGAGAGAGGGGATGAGAATGTGAATTTTCTGCCAAAGAAATGAGAGCCAGAAACAGCGTGTGGAGGGAGGGCAGGGCTGGATGGAAGGAACTGCACTTCCCACGCTGGACACTGAGCCTTGGCAGGGATTGCTCATTGCTCAATCCCCTCCATCCTCAGCTTTTCCCACTCCCATCCACGGGCAACCAGACACCCCCGAAGCATCAGCTGTGCTGGCAGGTGAAACCTGAACTGGGAACATGCTGCCTGGGCTGGTTGGGCAGGGCCAGTGGATGATTCCCACCTCAGCTCTCCATGCAGACCTTCCTGGTGCTCCACCACAGCATCCTCCCTCCCCCTGACAGTGTCTGGCACAGGCTGGGCAGATGGATGCTCTCCACATCCAGGGTCCCTGCAGAGCTCTGCTGTTGAGGAGCTCACAGACCTCATGGGGTGGAGCTACAGCTCCAGTTGTTCCCAGAGGGTTACAGACCTTGGAGAGCCTCCCAAATCTCTACCAACACCCAGAACTGGCACTTGCCAATTAACACACCCATGAGCCCTTTGGGGGCCACAGCCAGGCTCCTGGCCCATGATCATGGAATGGTTTGGGTTGGAATGACAAAGAAAGCAGCAGGGTCAAGATTTGCCCATAAAAAATGTTTATTCTTTAAAAATACAGCATTCATCTGCAGGGACACAACTATGCAGAACATTTTTTAAAAGGGTTTTTAATCTGCTCCCTGTGTGGCAAGCGGTCAGTGTTGGGAAGAGGGAGAACAATAGCCCATATGGGAACAGCCTGGTCCCAAGGGAAGATCTCTGCCACCCATCCCTGGATGTCACCTCAGCAGCCCATCTGCAGGATGGATTTCTCCTGGGAGCAACCTCAGCCCCTCTGGAAAGGCCCTGGGAGAGGGGAAGCAGCACCCCGAGGTGCTCTAGCCCTGACTCACTTCCACAGCACCAGCCATTGCCCCACAGGTGCTGGCTCCTCTCCCTTCTGCTGCCCCATGGAACAACCTGCCTGCTCTCTCCAACAGCCCCAGCTCCCTCAGACCCCCAGGAGGTGGCTCTGGCTGCCCACGGTGCCCTGGCCCCATCCCAGCTCCCACCCTGCAGCCAACAGAGGCTGGGACCCAGCAAATCCTTGTGCTGCGGGAGCTGCCCCGCTGGGGAGCCCAGCCCCGTCCCCACTGACCCCACACTTTCCCTGACTCGGGGCTGCTCCCAGGGCTCTGCAACTGTCCTGATTCCTGAAGTTTCTTCCTTGATTTTCCCAAGGAGAGCTCTGAGTACACACCACCCTGCTCTCTCTCCACCTGGCTGACCCCAAGGGACAGGTGGCACGGGTGCCACGTTCCCAGCTGGCACAGCAAGGGTGTCTCCTCTGTGACCACCCTGGCTCCCCCAGTGCCCAGGGAGAACTGGTGCCAGGCTCTGCCAGTGGGAACAACAACGAGGAGGATGAGTTATTGGGGCTGGAGGATGAAGGTGCAGGAAGAAGTCCAAGGGATCTGGAGAGACCTCAAAGCCTTGGGGTGAGTGGGAAAGGAGCAGGAGCACAGGGAGTGCTCTCCTCTGTCCTTCCCCCAATGGTGAGAGGAGAAACAGAGCCAGCAGGTCAATAGCTGGCTCCAAGCCTGGTGTCACCAGTGGAATTTTGGGGTTTTGGATGAGGAATCAGTTCACACACCATCAGGTCTCTGTGCCAGGTACACAGAACACACCAGACATGTCCCTGTACTCACCTGGGCACCACCTTGGCCATGGCACAGGGTGGAGAAGCACCTGGCAGGATGACACCAGGGCTGGGGATGTGTCACACATTCGGGAAATGCCTGACAACAGGAACATATGAACTGGGGCTTCTCCCCCAAAGATGAGGTGGGATCAATAGCCCAAGTGAAGGGCACCAACACCTGGGGCATGGGAACAAACAGGAGGGGCTGGGACATGCCAACTGCCATGCTGGGAGCACGTTGGGATGTCAGCAGAACAGGAATACTGCACGGGGTGACTGAGACCTCTGCAGGTGACACCAGGCTGGGAAGGTGAGGCTGCTGCAGACAGGAGGATCCAGAGGGCCCCAGGCTGGGATGGGCTGAGCTGTGCTACCCTGCACCTCTGCACAGCTGGGCAGGAGCATGGCATGCACTGGGAGCATGAAGAACAGGGCTGGGAAGGATCAGGAGCAGAGGAGTCCGTGCTGCTTGAGCTTGGTCTCCAAAGCAAAGCAGGTGAAGGAACGGGGTGGTAAAAATCACCAAAAGCCAGGCTGATGTCGCTCTGCTCCACCCACATCCCCTTCCCATGTAAAAGATTCTGTACAGACTGACCCAGAGCACAAGTGGCACTGCCAGAATCCCCCTCTGCCCCCACCTCAGCTTAACTGCTAACAGAGAGAACAGCAAAAAAAGAAACAATTCATTGGCTCAGAGGCCCCTGAGCCGTCTAAATCTGTTTAAACAAACCTTGGTTTTTACTAATAGAAATATCTTAAAAATGCCTTTTTTTCCCCTTTTGGTGGTCTAGAAACAAGAAGATGCCCCTTTGTTGTTGCTTCAGGACAGTCTGTGGCTGTTCCTAGCAGAAGAAAGGTTGAGGAGGGGGAATTTGGGCACACAAGCACATACAACATTGGCAGAACACAGAGTCAACACGCTGTGCTTCAAAGGGTCAGGCAGGAGCTTTTTTCCCCAAATATACTGAACAGCACTTGCCCATTAACAAATAACTGATCAAAGCAGCTGCAGAACTTGGAGGTTCTTCCTGTGCTGCTCTGGACTTGGTTTCACTTTTACACTTTGTACCCCGAGGCCGTGGTGTGAGGGAATCATCAGGAACAGAGGAAGGAGCATCCTGGGTTTTCTCAGCATCCATATCCCACTGTTTCCAGCGTTAAGTCAAAGCTCAAGTCATTTTCAATCCATCAAAGCCACAAAACTTCCACCTCTTCTCCAGGCTGGCCCCAACCCCGCTCAGCTCCTGCCGGAACGTGTTCTGCAGCCGTGTCATGAGAACTTCCACCTCTGCCGTGCAGATCTGGGGAACACAAAGAAAACAGGACTGAAAGGGAAGATGGAAGCCCTGATGGCTGGTGATAACTTAAACTCAAATAGTCACACGGCTGAAGTTCATCCAGGCTTTCCCTGAACTCCTGGGGATAATGCTGGGACACCAGGAGCTGTGCCAAGAGCTAAGACTGGGGTTGCACCACTGCACAGAAAGAACCTGAGGTGAGCCCAAGGTCCCACACTCAGGGCTACAGGCAACTTCTGGAGGACTCTTCCACGACTCCAAACCACCTTGGATCTTAATTTTTGTGCTCTCTGCTGATCTTCTTGATGAGAATCATGGACAGGGAACAGGGGAAAGATATTCCCCTTCCTTTCCTGTTGGCAGCTTCAAGAAATCAGGTTGTACTTCCAAGTACTCCTCCCCCTCCTGCCTCACCTCAGGCCCAAAAACCTGCTCAGGGTTAAAAATTACATCCCAAACTAATCCAAGCTCCTGCAAGAGTCAAGGAGGAGACAGAAGAGCTCAGAAGGAACACAAAGGACAATGGGAATAGCCCTAAGTGTGAGTGAACATGATGCCATAGCACAGGTTAAAGGGTGGGCTCTGCACAGGGGTTCTCCCAAGCAGAAGCTCCCAGAAGCCCTTCTCTGCACTGTGGATACCAAAGAGGAAGCTCCAGAAGGCAGCTGAGTGCTATGATGGCAGTTTTATAGGAGTTCCAAACTAAAATAAAGGCAGCTGGTGGCCCCACAGCCAAATTCCAAGCTAGAATGAGGAGATAAAATTATTAACTCTGTCTTTATAAGGCTGGAGTGAGCAAGGCCAGGAAGCCACGTTTTCTTAGGAAAGGGTAAACTAAACATTCATTTATATACTCAAGCAGCTGGATAAGTTCCAATCCCAAGACAGGATTCCCATGCCTGTGGGGCCTCCTGTCCCTGGGGCTCTTTAAGGAAGACAGCTGGCGACTGGGATAGAGGAGATGAGATGCAATTCCTTCCAGAAGCCTCGTCACTGCTGCTCCCACTTACTCCAAAAAGGAGCACAAAGCCAGTGGGACAGGGGACTGCTTGGGGATGTGGTTAGTGGTGAACCCCAAAGCTGGGCTGCTTTGGGCAGCCTGGGATAGTGGTAAGCATCCCTGCCAGGACATGGAACTGGATGGGCTTTGAGGTCCCTCCCAGCACAAACCATCCTGTCATCCTGAAATTCGCCCCATCCCTCGCTCTCTTCCAG
The DNA here is from genome assembly GCF_014805655.1 of Passer montanus. Classification (NCBI taxonomy): domain Eukaryota; kingdom Metazoa; phylum Chordata; class Aves; order Passeriformes; family Passeridae; genus Passer; species Passer montanus. The sequence continues at coordinate 3,027,429 of NW_024372813.1, forward strand.
CAGATTCCTGCAGGGAGTGGAGCCCAGGCCTCACTGTCCAGCCCAGCCTCCCACACCCACCTTGCTGTCCAGGCGCTGCAGGTAGGAGCAGATGTACTCAATGCTGGCTCCAAACGGATGCACGTGGAGAAACGTTGAAATTATCCCTGGGGAAAGGAACACCACAAAGGTCATTGTCACGAGCCAAAAGCCAGCTGGGAACATCAGCCCTGTGCCCCTGCGGGCGGCCAGGGGTCACAAGGTCACACCCTGACCCCAGCAAAGCTCAAGGTTTTCCTCAGTTCCAGGACTCCCATCTCCCTTGGGATAACCAAAGGAGCCAGAGGTGGGCAGGAGGAGTGCAAGGTCACCTTGAAGCAGGGCCCCCCAGCCCAGGTCTCTGGAATCACCATCGAGCCAGCAGAACTCACCAACTAAGAGAACTTCTCGTTCAGATTTCACAGGGCTGTTGCTCAAGGTCTTCTCCACTGGACATTCTTTCTCCTGGCTGCAGGCACAAACTCTGGACGTGCTGCTCTCCTGCAAAACAAACCCACAGGAAACGTTCCAGACAACCTGGCACACCAGGGACTGGCTTGGGCAGGCTCCATAAAGCGTGCAGGGGTGTTCTCCTGGTTTTCTGAGTCACTGCATCCATCATTGCTGTATCTGAAGTTCATTTTCAAAAATGCTCCCAGCAAAGCACAGCTGTGTCCATGGCAGGGTGTCATGCACCAAGTGAGATGAAAAGGTCACAAAGTTCAGCAGATGCCACCACACAGCCTGCACCAGCCCTGCTCCCTGACATGACATCTGCTCCACAAGTGCCCTGCTTTAAACAACAAAATACAAACCAGACTGTGGCCTTGCCATGGCTGATTAAGCTGCAGAGCTTTATTTTTCAAATGCCCACACTGACACAAATGGCATTAATCAAGTGCCATGGGGCTGCACAGGGCTTAGGATCAGACTGTCCCTGACTTGAGTTTGTGGTACTGAATTAAAACAGAACTGGCCATAATTTATTATCCCTGACATAAACATAACAATGCAAAGATGGTGGCGGCACTAAAAGCAGAACTTGTTTTTATTCCCTAGTTTTATGCGGAATTCCAGTGGCCTGAGAGCTGTGGATAGCTATAAGTGGGAACAGCTTCCAGTGACCAGTGAGATGGGCTGGAGGGAGGCCAGTGACCAAGATAGAACTGAATGGTCCCCTGGGTTTGCTCAAATTCTTACACCAGTGCAGTTCTCAGCTCACAGGGCTGAGGCTGTGCCCAAATGGCCTGAGCTTCCACATTTGCTTCTAGATGAGAAAGAGCAGCTCTGCCCTGTGGAAGCTGATCCAGGGACTGCAGCCCAGCAGCTACACTGCAAACCCACAGCCTGCCTGCTCCTGAAAATCACAGAATCATGGGATGGGTTGGGCTGGAAGGGACCTTAAAGCCCACCCCATTCCACCCCCTGCCATAGGCAGGAACACCTCCCACTATCCCAGTGCAGCAGCTCTTGGACTTACATTGCCTTGGCAGTCAGCTGCATCTCCCTCCTTGTCCTCTTCATCTGCCATGCTCTGCTATATACGGGCAAAGAAAGGAAAGATTACTGATGATAATCTGTTATTTTTGTTTTGAAGATCCTGCTCTGATGATTACTGGAAACACAAAACCATTTTTAGTTAGTAGAAAGGCATTATCTTCCCTAGCTCCTGGCACAAAAAAAGTGGGACTAAAAATGGAAAATTAGATAAACCCAGTATCTGGCTCTCTGGGCCAAGGGGAAAGTGCTGCCTCATGCTTCTTTTGTAATTGTGTCTGTGCTATAGAGGAAAGAACCCAGCAAGTGTAGAGTCAGATCCACAATCAAATCAGAGGGGATCAAACCTGAGAAGCAGCACTATGGATTTCTGTTTGGAATTCTGCATGGATTTTTGTCTGGAATAAACCCAGCAAGAATAAAAACATTAAAACACTCAGAAAAATGTCCAGTTCCAAAGTGGTTTATGGAGGGCAGATCAAAACATGCTCCTAAACCACAGTTGTAAATATCAGTGTCTGATAACTGAGACCTTTTTTCTTGTCTTTTAAGAGCTCACGCTGCAGAAAACCCCGTTCCAGCTGTGACACCACTGTACACTGTTCAGTGACAGTCCTATTTTAATTATATAGCTGCTGAGATCGTCTCATAGGTACATGAAGCAACTGCAGGTCCACTCCTGACAGACATCCTGCAATTGGACAAGCAATTTTTCCTCACTTTCCAAGGACAACTGCTCAAAACCAGGGCTGGGCATTCTCAGCAGGAGCACAGGACAGATGTCCTTCACCACAGAGGTGAGGACTGCACAAGGAAGACATGCATGGTACATACCTGCTCCTTCAGGTTTTCTAGTAACGTTTCTATTTTAAGTTTGTCTTCTTTCACTTTTTCCAACTCAGCTTCTCTCTTTTTGTACTCCTCTTGGACTTTCAAAAGATGCTGGAAGAGAAAAGATAAACTCTTAACCTGCCTTCCACCAACTATTGTTCAAAGAACATAAAATTTAGAAGGGCTTTTCCATGAAGCCCAGACACATCACGTCCAGAACCACTGCAAGATAAAGTATAAAAAAAGGATTCACCTTAGAAACGCCTTTGCCTATTAGCATAGAAAAAAGCACAGTTGTATGAACATGGGGAAATAATTCCATCCCCAATGGACGGGATTTCCCACTTCCTAACTCAGCTGGTTTGGAAGTCCCAGTAAAGAGCACACAAGGAATCCTCCAACTATGGATTGCTTCCATGGGACTTATCAGCTCATACACAATCCCTGGTATCAATATTTTCTTTGCATTTTTTTTAGCAACACTGGACACAAAGTTGCTTCCCCCTGCCAGACTGGATCCTGTTAAAATCCAGAGTGTTTTTCCAAGTGTTTCTGCCACCCATCCCAGCCTCCTTCCCCTGCAGCACGGCCCCAGCTATGGAAAATTCCAGGCCCACCTTCTGCATGCCCTGCAGAGCCTGCTGGAGGAGCTTCATCTGCTGCTCCTTGGTGGTGTCCTCATCCCGGGAGGCCTTGCCCTGCTCCTGCTTGAGCAGCTCCACCTCGTTGCGATAGGCGTCCAGCTGCCAGCGCAGGCTGTCGTTCTCCTCCTTCAGCGCCTCCACCTGCGACACCAGCGCTGGGCACAGACAGCAATCAAACAGTGCACACAAGGAACCCCTGGCTGCTCTGGGGGCAGCAGCTCGGGCTACAAATCCTGAGCACACAAAGGAATGGCCCCAGCTGTTTGGGATATCACAGGGCTGGAGCCCCTCTGCTCTGAAGCCAGGCTGGGAGAGCTGGGGCTGTCCAGCCTGGAGAACGATCCAGGGAGATCTCAGAGCCCCTTTGAAGGCCTAAAGGGGGTCAAGAGAAGTGGAGAGGGACTTTGGACAAAGGATGGAGTGACAGGAAAGAAACCTGCCAGAAAGAAACCACTGAAGAGAAGCACCTTATGAGCTGTAAAAGGGATTTTACCTGACTCTTCCGTTTCTTTCATCTCTGATGGATCTTCTATTTCTTCATCAGACATTTCCATCTCCTCCTCTCTCCGAATGCCCATCAGCTCATCATTGTGGATGTTACGGATCTCCTGGGGTTCAGAAGCAGAGAGGGTTTCAATACAGACTTCGAGGAAAAGGTTGGCTGAATGAAAAGTACCTGAAACCTAGGTCTGCAAAAAACAACTCCAGGACATGACTTAAAAAATGGCACAGATTATTAGATCAAGGGTAATATCCAGCACAAGTCAGAGCTACTGGGATTATGGACTCTTCCATCTCCCTCCTGCTCTTGTGATGAGGCAGCTCAGCCTTGCTGTGCAAACCACGAGGAACTGGAGTCAGCCCTAATTCTCTGGAGCCAAAAGTCCAAACCTGAGCTGCGACAGAGCAAACCAAGCTACAGCTGCACCCCTGCATGTACAGGGACCTTCTCAAGGTGACCCCAAAAGGCTGAGAGACCCTTTATCCAGCATCTGGTATCTACAATGAGGTAAGAGACACTTTAAATTACACCTAAAAATGTACCATATACTAGCAGCATTTTTATAAATATATAAGTATCTGCCAAAATCTGTACCAAGAAGCTGCATCTTGTCGCTTCCACCTTCCCTTAAGAGCAGTCCCTAAGCTGGGGGAGAGCAGCAGACTGAGCCTGGCAGCTGAAGTGCTCCTGAAAGAGGCCTCACCAGTGGTCTCACAGCCTCTTCCTACTGGGAGAACTTACCTTGGAACAAAAGACAGCTCCAACTGGAGAGAGAGCTCCCACCCCAGGCACAGCCAGTGATAAGAAGGCAGGGAAGAATGGGAGCACTGGGCCCAGAGTGAATCTGAATCAGCACTTGGCTCCTCAGGTGGAAAAGAAACCTTGGCTCCTCTTTTAGCTGTTATAGAGATTTGACTCAGTGGGATCTGGCAAGTCCCACAGGTACAGTCTCATGGGGAGATCACAGCTGTGAACTTCCCAGGACAATGTGGGGATGTAGTGTTCCTGCATGGTGAAGGATCAGCCACCTGCTTGGTACCAGCAGGACCCTGGCTGAGCACGATCCAGAGTCTTCCCAGGCTGCAGCTCTGCAGGACGCTGGCCTGGACACCCCAATCCACAAGGATCACAGGCCTGGACACTGCAGCCCATAGGGATCACAGGATACCTCCAGCCCATGGGGATCCCAGGATACCTCCAGCCCATGGGGATCCCAGGCCTGCACATGCCTGGCCTGTGGTGATCATGGATCAGCAGCCTCTCAGCTTTACTGAGATTTACTCTGGATGTCAAATAATCTCAAAGGTGAAAGACACCTCCTGGCTTTGCTGGGATAGACTTGCTTTCCAAGTTTGTAGTAAGGAACTCGATATCCCAGACAAATCCAGAACCACAGGAAGATTTACATTAGGGGTAAGGAATGACAGCCAAAGGGAGCAGGACAGGGTGGAGTGGGATAAAACCTCAGGAGACTCCACAAGGCCAAGTGCAAGACCATGCACCCACAAGGTGGCAGCTGGCAGCACGGATCTCATCACAGCCTCCAGGACAAACATCTCCCCACCCATCACCTTCCAATGGACACCCTTTCTTTACCTTAGCCTCCTTATTTCTGACATTCTGCCTGACTCTTTTATCTGATTTTATCAAATCTTACTGGACTAAGAACTATTCTTCCTCCCAAAGGAAGAGCAGTGGGAGTGACAAGACTTCTTCCATCAGTTCCTGTCTGAACACCATCTTTAAACCACACATTTCATCATGTCACTTCATAGGATAAATACACAAACATGAGAACATCCTCCCTCAAGCTTTCCAGGCTGTTCATCTGCAATTATTTCCACCTCAAGGTGGAAATATCACATACAATGTGATAAAAGATTCTGACAAAACTTAAGAGTTGTTGATTTTTTATCTCTCTAGAAATCCTTCTTGCTTTAATATTAAAACCAGCAGAAAAATCAACATTTATTATCAGTATTATGACTATTATTGTGCACAAATTCCATCAGCAGACGGGTCTTGATGTGTTGCTACTGGTGACACAAATACCAAGAGAAAATGTATTACCTGTACCACAAGAGCCTCCTGAGTGATTCCACCTCACACTGTGAAGGAAGGTGTTGTTACCCATGCGAGCATCGCGCAAACTGAACATCAACATCCTGACAAGCAAGAGACCGTGCTGGAGGATCTAACACAAGAAAAGATTACCAACCTCTGCTTGTTTGCACCACACGCTGATGTTCTTACGCTGAGCTTTCGTGAAATGGTCCCAAGCCTTTTGTTTGGAGGCAGAATGGTACACGGCCACAATCTGCTCGACTGGAGTGGCAAATCAGCAGCAAATCGGGCCCGAATAGCATCCAGAGAGGGCGAACAAGAGGAGTAAAGGAGTAAAAAAGTGCAATCAGGCAGGTGGTTTGGCTCCCCTTTTCTCATAACACTGCACTGTGCTGATGCTACACTCAGGGAGGGGGCTCAGTGTCTGGAAAGAGCCTTGAGGGCTTCACCAGGCCAGTGCCAAACGCTCACAGAGCAACGACCAACTGAGGGCTCTGCTCTCAGCTGGGAAAAAGGCAGGACATGTGGAAAAAAAGGCAGCACAGGTGCTGAAAAATATCCAAATACGCTGTGTGAGGCTGGCTGTCAGTGTAAGTTCAGAGGGGCAGGACTCACTGCTGAAATGAGGTGATGAGCTACAGCCATGAGTTGGCCTTTGGACAGTGCCACAGCCTGTGTGAGCTACAGGAACATGACCAGGACCAAAGCAAAGGCACAAGCCATCAGCTATTCTTGGTCCTGGGATTTATTCCTCCTGCTTCTCTAGAAAATTTAGAGGATTTGGAATACACAAAGTGTTTCTCCTTGGCTGAGAGCTCACCCACAGCACAAAACACATCCACTTGATTTTTTCTACGCTTGTGATGCAGTACCCATAATGCTCACAAAATAAACACATCTCCCTGCTCCTTAGAGTAAACTAAGAGTGGCTGAGATATCAGTCTTGGTTTTAGAGAGTGGAGTTACACACTAGTCTCTATTACTACTTACTCTGCAGTGCTCACTGTATGTCCCTCTGGACCGTGTGCCCATAGTTTTTACCGCTAACAGAATTTAAAGGAAAATAATAATTTTTTAAAAAATCAAGTAACAGCTAAAATTACTAGATACAAAACCAAAAGTTAACAGTGTTCAAAAACTAGGCAAGATGCTCAAAGAGAATTAGTACAATTGCGGAAGAGGTACTTGTAATGAAGTAAAAATATTCAGATTTACCAAAGCAAGGATGTGTAAGAGGCAATGAATGCTCTGAGGAACTATTACAAATCACATCCTGGAATTAATACAGTCCAGGCCTCTTCCTTGATTTCCTGGTTTTATAAATTACTGGGATTTGAAAGACCCAGGGTGTGCAACAGGGTGTTGGAAGCACTCTGCTGCTCCTACCTTTTGCGAACAAATCTTGCACACTTCGCTGAGGCACCAGATTCCCAGGAACTTACCTTGTCTGTGCACAGGGGGTTGAAAAGATGACAGAACTAATAACAGACGATAATTTAGAGGAAACAAATTCAGAATTCATTCTCTCCTCCCCCCCGATGTGGACTCTTACTTCAGTAAAAGGTACCACAAGGGATTTTGCCAGGTTAGTGACACGTGATTCCAAATCAGCCAGAGCTGCACTGAAGCAATTGCCACTTCTTTTCCCAGAGACCTTTTAGTGGGGCCTCTCCAGACTCTGGAAATTAAGAGTCTTCCCTACGTCAGACAACCAACATCCAGCTTGGAGACACTACTCACACTGCACCAGGATCCCTGAGAGAGCCAGTTTGAACTTCTCTTTAGCTTCTTCCATCTCCTTCTCATGAGCCGCCTTCTCGTTGACGAGCCTGCGTATGTGGCTGTTGGCCGACTGGATCATGGAGTAGAAGTTGTTGGCAGTTCTCCTGTTCACTTCCCCACGTTCTATCCAGGTCAGCAAGGTCTGGATGGCTTCTGAGAACTTGGTGTCATCTGCAGCACGAAAGGACAACATTATATCACAGCTCTGGGGTGGCCTGGGCAGTTTTCAGGTCTTTTCCTCAGAGATGAACTGCTCCTGCAAAGGTCAGCATCCTTCAGGTGACTCATCACAACTCCTGGAAGCAGGGAAGGATCTGAACATGTGGCTGTACAAAGGAAGGCAAGTACAGCACCAAGCTGATGAGCAAATCACCTGCTGAAGTGCAGCAAGAGGAGGAACAAGCACCAAAACTTACTGGAAAACGTCACATCTTCTGAGATGGACCCTTTTGTGAAGGGAAATGACCTCCAGCTCCAAATCATCAGATCACAAATGAATCTCACTTCCAAGGAGGTCTTACATTAGTCCTTCCGACCTTAACCAAAATTACCTGGAAGAAACTTGTACTGAACGGTTTTGATTTGCACAAGTTTCCTGCACTCAACAGGTTTGTTCAACCTTGGGAAGATAAGATTTAAGGGAGACCTCGTCACTGTGTCCTGGGGAGGGCTATGAAGATAGCCCTCTTTTACTCTTAAGAGTCACGTGAAAAGGATGAGGGGGAATGGGTACTCCTGGGGACAAATTTTCACAACAGCAGCATTGTGAAGTGCTGGACTCCCCAGTACCAGTGGCTTTCAAGACTAGGCTGGGCAGAGTGTTGGGCCATCTGGTCTAGACCACGCTTCCATCAAGAAATGTCAGGCCAGGTGAGCCTTCAGGTCCTCTCCATCCTGAGATCCCATAAATATGATTCAAGCATGGGGGATTTTTGACAAAAGAAGGAAGATGGCAGCAGAGCTGCTGCGCGCTGACCCCTGGAGAAGACGGAGCTCTGCCTGACCAGCCCCCCTCACCTTTGAGCTTCTCGGCCACCACGCTGCACTCGTGGTCGGAGTAGTGGACGACGGGCGGCGGGGAGGGCGGGCGGAAGCGCTCCTCGGCCAGGCGGCGCCGGTGCCGCTCCTCCCGCGCCAGCATGCGCTGCTTGCACTCCCACTCGTACAGGTCGTCCCGCGCCTGCGCAAAGTCCACGTGCAGCCGCCCCGTGTCCTTCTTGTCCGTGCTGGAGCCCAGCCGGATGCGGTAGCCTGGCAGGAGGGAGGGTGGTCAGCAAGACAGGGGACCTACCTGAGGCTCCCGTGGCTAAAGGAGCCCAGAGGGCAAAAAAACAGGGAAAAAACCCCACTAAGCCAAATAAAACCCCACTAGGACAAGCCAACCAGCCAATTAAGTCCAGCCCACCAGTCATAAAATTAGGAGCAACTGTCCATTTCTAGGCACTAGCTACAGAATTAGCCAGACATTCATCCATGTAAGATAGAAACAGACTCTGCACCTCAGCCCAGTGTTTTGTAAACATTTTCAGGTGATAATGCATTGCTGCCTTCCCTCTCAAGAGCTGTTTTCATATATTTAAGCAGAAATACAACAGCAGCAGAAGGCAAACTGCCACAGCATCAGAGAAATCTGTCCAAATCCTATTGCTCTGCCTATAACAACCACCACAATTCTGTCCCAGAATTTTAAGCTCCCCTCTGAGCCAAGCACACCCACCAGACAGGTAAAGTGCCTTGTCCACCATGAACTCCTCAGCAAAGCGGATGTGGCAGAAGTTCTTCTTGCTCTTGCGGATAGCTATGACCTCCCCACACTGCTCAAACACCTCCATGATGATCTGCTCCGTCCCGTTTTCCGGCAGGCCTCCAACAAACACTGTCTTGCACCCTGGGGGCCTCTCTCTCGTGGCCGGAGGGGGAAGATCTGAAGAGAGAAAGCAGAGCAGGTCAGGTTTTGGGTTACCAGCACACATTCCTTCCACCTGCTCCTCTCTCCTGAGAGATGACCACACCTTCCTGGCTTCCTCCCAACACATACCTGGCTATGCCACACTCAGATTTATGGAGTGGATCCACAGCACTACTGAGGTGCTGGATAAAAATAAGCTCGTTCACCAGCATATTTGTAAAAAGAACAACTTGGGAGTCTGGAGCCCTCCAAACACTCTCATGAGTGCAGGAGGTTCACTAAGCTGCTGTCAAAAAGCACAAGCAGCACCAGGAGCTCACAACTTTGTCATGGAAGGTGCTATAAAATCACAGCTTAAAAAACTGCCCTAATGTAAATAACACATAAAAAACATACTCAGGATTCTTTGTGCTGCAACTGCACACACTTCAGACTTGTGTGCTTGAGCTACACCTCACACTGCACACAAGAATCAAACCATGAGGACTTCAAACACCTAGTGACCGGAATGGCTTCTTCCCAGACCTTATCAATGTAGCAGCTGAAAAGGCTATTTCTGGAAATGGCAAACAGTAACAAGAACAGGCTTTTCCTGTTGTTCTGTCACCCTCTTGCCAGCAGTGAGTCCCAGGAATGGCCCCCTTCTCACACACACCTGGGTTTATATAAACACAGGGATACCCTACAGAGACACAGCACAAGCAGACAGTTACGTGGGTTAGGTGGGAAGAGAGTGCAGCTCTTGCAGTGAATGATCTCCTTCACAGCCGGCATGTCCGGAGGGATGGGAGGTGGGACAATGCCCAGGCCTGGCATCATGGGGTTGATCGGAGGGATTCCAGTCATCATTCCAAGAGCAGGATCAAAATCTAAATGGGGCAGAGAACAAGGGAGTCAAGCGTGGGGGGGTAGAGGCATACAGTGACTGTGAGCTCTGACAGCAAACGGGGAACACTCCCACGCATGCCAGTGAAAATCAGGAACATGCCAACACTGAACTTTAGATCTGTGCCCTTAAAATAATATTTTAAAACTATTTCACTGCTCATTGCCACAGTCAAGTTTTCTCTGTTAAAATAAATTACTTCCTTCTCTCCTCTGCAGACACTGGCTCCCATCTAGTGTCCAACCCTCCCCAGACAGGGAACAAAAAGACACCTGTGACATATGGAAACAGTGGAAAACCTGACCCAATTTGATAAGTAGTTCAGCAGCATAGACAGTTGTGACACAGGCTTAAGGGCATCAGGAAGAATTTGTATGTGGAAAAGGTTGCCAGGCATTGGAAGGAGTGGAGTCTCCATCCCTGGAGGTACCCACTGATGTGGCACTCTATGCTCTGGGCTGTTGACAAGGTAGGGATCTGTCACAGGTTGGACTCGATGATCCAGGAGGTCTTTTCCAATCTAAATTGGAAGGCAGGAAATTTGTATGTGGAAAATTGGAATATGCCAGGCATTGGAAGGAGTGGAGTCTCCATCCCTGGAGGTACCCACTGATGTGGCACTCTATGCTCTGGGCTGTTGACAAGGTAGGGATCTGTCACAGGTTGGACTCGATGATCCAGGAGGTCTTTTCCAATCTAAATGGTGCTGGGATTTAGGGGATCATCTCAGCAAGCAGACTAGTGCAGCAATTCCAGCAGCTAAGAACCTGCCATTTCCTCAGTATTTTGAAACACAGTCACAGCAAAAACACAGATCTGAGGCCAATCTTCTGCCACCAACCGGTGTTTTTGAAGGGACAAGAAACCTTCCTGTTCCAACTGTGCAACATGGATGTAGGAGTACATGGGAATTGTACCTTATCCGTGGGATAGGCTTGTATTGATTTTTCCTTCATGGAAGAATGTCAGCAGGAAAATGACATGGAAACAGCATCTCCACAGCAAAGCCAAATGTGAAACAAGGCCTTGGGGACAGGAGAGAACTCTATTACTGCTGAGAGAGCTGGGGCTGTTCAAACTGGAGGAGAGAAGGTTGTGCTGTCTGCCACCACAGATATTCCCTCCCCAGGTGAGCAGGCAGGCCTTATGGCAGGGAAAGCATCCTTCTTAATGCAGCAAAGCACTGGAACAGTCAGTTGCATTCAGGACTTTGATGTCCAGCATCCTGCACTGCTGGGAAATCAGGCACAGCTCAGCTCTGTTCCTGCAGGAACTCTTTCATCCAGTACAAGATGACTCAGCCATGCACATGTATTTCACGCTACAAAGTGGTCAATTCTGTAGCAGAATTCTCCATTAATTTCTGCCCTATCCATTTGTTACCCTGTTGCTTTCCCCTTCACCTTCCTCCCTTTCTTCCTTACCAGCCATTGCAGTTCAGTTTAGAGTAACATGTTCCTGGATATCACTGGTTTCCTGACCTCTGTGTGGCACCCTCCTCCTCCTGCTCCACTGCAGGATACCTAGGGGTACCCCACAATAACTACTATTTGCATTAAAATACATGTATTCTCATCTCCTCTCAATTCAGGTCTCTAAATAAGTCACTTTATTTATTTAATAAATGCATTTCAAAGACAGCTCAGTGTGTACATGGTGGGTGTCTACCCAGCCACAGTGCAACAGGCTGTTCCCAAAGAGCTGTGACAGGCTGAGCTCACCAGGCAGGAGGGGCTGTCCTGTCATGCCCATGGGAGCCATGCCCAGGTTGTTCATGGCGGTGGCCCAGGCAGTCGGGTCGGACATTGGCAATCCCATCAGAATGGAGTCCAGGCTCAGATTTCTGCCACCATCTGCTGAGAGGAACATAAAAGTGATTAAGGGCTTAGAGCAGACCTCAGCTCTGCCCAGCGAGGCTCTGCAGTGTCAGCACCCAAAACCAGAGCTAAACCTAGGCTCAGGGAAGAGCCAGAAAAAAAACCCCCGATCAGTGCTGTGCCTCTAGAGCAGCTGGGACCTGGAAAACACCTTACAGCACCTCAGTTATGGTTCATCCACTGCAATTAACAGCTCTAAGGGGCCTTGAAGGAGCACTGATTAAAGGTAAGGAGACACTGATTCCTCACAAGAGATTTAGGAACAAAGGACACATCCAGCAGGTATAAAATGTCAGACTGCACTGAACTGAAGTGAGCTGTCCCAGCAGGATCCTCCCACTTCCATTGGAAGTGCTCTGTCAGCTCATCAAAACCATCATTAAACTGTGCTGTAAAGTCCCTCACTCTCTTTCAAGGATTTTTAACTCTCCAGGGAAACAGCTGCATTTCACCCTCTCCTTCTGTAGCTGAGGGCTTTGCACATCACTTTCCTTCTGCCTCAGGTGCAGCCTCACCCTCCCCCTCTGCATCTGGAACCTCCCCAGGGAAGTTCCCAACTGGTTCCCACAGACTGCTCTGTCCATGCTGTGACATCCCACCTCCATAGCACAAGCAGGTGCCACATTTCCCCCGTCACACTGGTGGGATGGCAGTTTTCAGCCACAATATAATCTGGAAAGACATTATTCTTTTTTTCCCAATGCTCTATGAGAAATCCTGAAGCTGGCACCTTGGAAGTTTTCCTTGCAAGACTCCTTGATCTGACATTACAATATCACACAGTTCTTTTAGCACTTTGTTTTTATGACATTATCTTAAATGTGAATGTCTCCAGTCATGCAGCCTGAGGTGCATTATCCTACTTTTAATTAAGGTCATGATTTTAAGCTTGAGATTCTGTTCAATTAGGAAAATACATCTATTTGGACAAGTATAGAGAATCACAGAAGGGTTTGGGTTGGAAGGGACATGAAAAACCATCCCATTCCAACCCCTGCCATGGGCAGGGACACCTTCCACTATCCCAGGATGCTGCAAGCCCCACCCAGCCTGGCCTGGGACACTGCCAGGGTTCCAGGGGCAGCCACACCTGCCTGTGCCAGGGCCTTCCCACCCCTCCAGGGAACAACTCCTCCCAATATCCCATCCATCCCTGCCCCCTGGCAGGGGGAAGCCATTCCCACTGTATCACTATGTACTCCTTGGGGAGACCCCACAGCCCAAGCCTGGCTCCAGGCACACAGCTGCCCCTGCCACCCTGCACAGCCACACCCCAGGATCCAGGCCACTCTTCAGGGAACCCCGAGTCCTGGCAGCAGGGGAGCTGCTATCAGCTGACCTGGGGGAATGCTGCTCCTCTTCCTCTTTCCCGGGCCACTGCCATCCTCGGCCGGACTGTCGGACGCGCGCGGGCCAGCGGCGCTGCCCAGCCCCAGGGACTCGCTGCTGGCCGGGTCAAAGGACAGCTGGTTTAAACCTGAGAGACAAAAGCACACTTAGGGACTTGACTAACTTGTTTGTAATGCTTCTGGATCACTGTAGTGAGAGAAATGCCCCATTCTGGGCACAAGGAGCACTCCAGGCCTTGAAGGAATCCTGACTTCTGGCCCCCAGCCCTGCCTGATCTGAATGTTACACAATAAAATACTACTCATCAGCAGCAATTCCATCACCCACACAAATCAAACTGCCTGACCGTGTAAGCCAGGGGTGCATCTTCCCTGGCCTGGAAACTCAAAGGACAGGATTTTTCCCTATTTCTTCAGCCCAGGAATGCACTGTGAAGAGTTATTTAAGTTTCACACGTTGAGAATTCACTTGGAGTGATTTACTACCAAAAAAACTGAGAACATCTTCAAAACGAGAAGATGCTGTTGGAATTTTTGTTCAAGGAGTCTGCCACACAGCTGCTCTTGGTCACTGACATGGAAAGGCCTCTGAGATGCACATCCCAAAAAGGGGAGCTCCAGACGCCCCCGAGCTGCACCCTCCTGTCAGGGAGCTGTGGAGAGCAAGGTCCCCACGAGCTTCCTTTTCTCCAGGCTGAAGAGATGGGTCCAGTGCCCTGAACTGACCACTGAGTTCCTCACTCCACCTTCTGTCACAATCAGCACTTGCAGGGATGCAAGACCGAAGGAGCATTAAAATATCAAGTTTGATTTACCTTTATCTCAGCAAATTCACCCCAAACAACCAATACAGGAAAAAAAAGAAAAAAAAAACCAAACAAATATTTTTTCTGGACCCATATAAAGTGATAAAAATATCCCTATTTCTAAGGTGCTCTGTGGAATCAGCAGAATTGAGAGCAGCAACAATGACAATTATCCCACCCCAGGGTACTGATGGGCTGAGGCATTCGTACCAAACCTTCCTCCAGCCCCTCTGCAGTGTTGTGATTTCTGTTCCAGAGGATTCCACTTCCAAGAACTGAATAAACATGGCTGCTGGGTCTGGCTGTAAATAGCCAAGTGGGTACAGGGAGCCTGGCGGGCTCCTCTCCGAGCCACTGAAAGCTGAGAACGCAAGAAGCAGCCAAGAAAACAAGGACTATTCAGCTGGCAACAACAATAGTCACGCCCGGCCACGCAGGATGCCTACAATGCTGTGGTAAATATTCCAAAGTCAAAATATCATGGAGGTCGTGAGGGCTCAGGAAAACAAATCTGAACACGGCAGGTTAAAAATAGAGAGGCCATGCACAGGGAAGACAGCAGAAGGAAGGAAAAGGAGCAGTTGTAAGCCAACTTTGGTATTATCCATGCAATAGAAAAGGCAAAATTGAACTTGAACAAGTTTTCCTGCATTTGGGAATAGGGAAGGATGGAGAGAAGCAGTGGGACTGGTGTCACCAGCATGGACAGACACCCTGCTCTAGCTGAAGACAACTGTGGAGGCACCTGGCACTGACCAGCACCTGAATGCCAGTGCACACTGCTCCAGCCACTGCTCTCCAGACCACTGGGGAACTCAGGCAGCCACTCACTCCAACGATTTCCAGCCCCAGTTTGAGCAGGAATCTCAAGTGTCCCAGCATGTCCCCAGGGCCAGCTGACAGACAGAAACAAAGCAGCCATCAGCTGGAAGGCTCTGGGTGGAAGAACCTGTGTGACCTGGAGCAGGAGCCTTGTCCTCAGGGCTCCCCAAAACAGGACCAGCTACCATCCACCAGAACCTAACAACAAACATTGAGCAGAAAATTCCTGGGGAAAGCTTTGCTCTCACTTCATCAGGATGGAGAAAAAGCAAATGTCCCAGTAAAGTAAAGGGCAGTATGGGAAGTGGGTGATGGAAGCTGTAAGAAAGGGACCTTGCTTGCTGCTCTCTAGCAGCAGCTTGCTCCAAAAATTAAAACAAGCCAGAGAGAAGATTCCCAACACACTCTCAAATAAGAAACTCCTCATTATGTTAGATTTGCCACCCTATACAGGATAAATGCTGTGGACAGCAGCCAACTTTCAGACCCACCTGCCTCTCTCCTGTCATCTCAGCCAGCAGCCGAAGCTCCAGCCACACCCCACTGGGTACAGAGAATGGGCTCAGAAGAAAGCTGAAGCTGCAGAAAATCCTCTCTCCTGGGCTCTGAGCAGGATAAAAGCTGACAGGCTCAGCCAGTACAGCCAGGAGGCACAAACAGGAGCATCCCTCTGTCCTTTGTGCCAACCAGAACAAGGTGTCCTTGGCCATTCCAAGCTGCTCTGCTCAGGAGGGAAGGCACCAGCACAGGAGCAAACCACAGGGGTTTGCTCAGTATTCCTGTAGTAAACCAGCCTGGAAAGGCCAAAATAAGACTTCTTCAATTTGCTGGGAAATGCTACACAGAAATCAGAGGGGAGGAGAAAATCTGGGTTTCCAGCAAGTGTCAGAACTGGTGTCAGCACTTCCAGAGCCATATGTGGCACAGGTGTCAGTGTGCCCTTCATCTCCCTGTTCCTATCTCCAGGGCTTTTCAGAAGAGTCCATTTTTAAGAGTGAGACATGAGGCACTGCCATAATGCAGTGACTAAACATTTAAAAATAAAAACTTGGGCTAGAAGATTCTTCAGCACAAAAACGGATCAGGGAAAGAAGGGGGGATGCTGAAAGATGAGCAGAAGGAGACTCTGAGCAAGGCCTCTCCCACAGCACAGCAGGTCCTTGTGGGTGGTTTTTCCCTCTGGAAACAGGTGCTGAGCTGTGCCTGATGGGAAGAGTCCACAGCTTCCCACTGGCCTAAGCAGCACTGACAATGCACAGCCCACTGTCCCACTGGGCTGGGATCAATCCAGGTCTGCACTGGGGCTAAATATGGCTGCAGCTTCCACAGCACAGCTTCAGAAAGGGGCTGGGGAGAGAGGAAAGATCTCAATGTTCCAGGCATAAATCAAGGGAAATATCCATCCTCACTGGGTCCCGTGCCAGACCTGGGACAGGACTTGGTTTCTCAATCCTGCTAACAGAGCTGGGCCATTTGCCTTAATGACCAGGGGAAAAATAAACCCCAAAAAGCCCCTGAGGCAAACTCAAAAGCCTGTTTTAAGACCACTCCCATTACCAAGAGCTGGAAACACTGGAAAACACAACCAAAACATAGGACTGTGCAGCTCCTGTGCAACACTCCCAGGACCACTTACAAACACAGCAGCCACAGAGCTGCCAGCTCAGGATTTGGGCAAAATGCTCCCTGCTGGGTTCAGGAACATTCAGTCAAGTGGTGCCATGTGCTCTGCCACAAGCCTGGCACTGCTCTGGAGCCACAAGCTCCAACTGCAGCCTCACTCTGCCCAGGCACTGGAACAGCTTTCCTGCCATCCAACCAGTCAATAAA
Source organism: Passer montanus (assembly GCF_014805655.1). NCBI lineage: Eukaryota > Metazoa > Chordata > Aves > Passeriformes > Passeridae > Passer > Passer montanus. The sequence goes on from NW_024372813.1 coordinate 3,044,246, forward strand.
CAGCAGAAATATAAACCTCTGCCCCAAAACTCAAATGACAGCTATTACCAGGTACTCTGACACTGTCACACACCTAAAAGCTTTTCAATGATACACCCAAAAAGCCTGTGCAGGCTGGTGCTTGTATGGTCATATTTTGGGGTGTCCTAGAACTCTCTCTGCTACGCTGGGTCACACTTTGGGGTGTCCCAGGTCCCTCTGAACCCCTCAGGTGACATTTTGGGGTCCCCTGGGCTCCTCTGAGCACATATTAGGCTTCTCTTACTGAGCATCAGGGGAACTCCAGAAATGGGCTGACACAGGCTTTACTATAAATACGGATTTACCTTTTGCCAACATTGGCAAATTTAGGGAATAAGCAGTGCTCAGTCTGAGCAGGGTGCCTGTGTTTTTTGGGAATAAACTGGATTCCAGAATACACTGTGGCATTGATTACACAGTTCTCATTTTAAGCCCTCAAGAAATGAACTTGAGAAGACACCAAAGTAATCTGCAGCAACTGATTAGAACACAAGAGAAAAGAGACCAGCAGGGAAGGCAGAGGAGAGGGATTCCAAAGCTTTGATGTTACATTTTGATCCCATCCATTTCCTTTTAGAAACTAACTCCCAGCTTCAAAAACTACTGCTGGGCTTGTGTACGCTCCTCTACCATACTCCTGGCTCAACTATCACTGGTAGACTTCCCAAACATCAGTCTGAGCCAGGAGCTGGCCAGACACACTGATGAGAGCAGGACAATTTTGACACTGACTTCTGTCAACTCCAGATAATCCTGCAGGGCAGCAGGAGCCATGCAGGGAATCCCAGAACCCCCCCGTGTTACCTGCAAACTGCACGAGGAACATGGCAAGATGCTCATCGTAAGGTAGGAGTTCAGACAGTTCTCCCACTGCTCCCAGCTTGGCTTTGTGTTTGAAAATCCGAGTGCCAGGCTGAGCTCCCTCACTCAGCTCCCAGCACAACGGGAAAGCTGGGACCCAGCAACAGCAGAACTGCGCTGGGGCAGGCAGGACAGCCCAGGCATGAGAGCCCAAGCTGGCCCGAGGCTGGCACCCAGCAGCTCCACGTGTCACCATCCATCTCCTGTGACTGACACCCATAGGCAGATTCCTGCATGCAGGGGACGGAGGCGGATGAGCAGGTGGGGAGGCAATTAACAGCCAGAGCATCTGAATTTGCCAGGGATTTCATCCATCACTGCTCTAAGCACTGGCACGCAGCTCAATAAACCCTGTTTGCATGCCCGAGATTAGTGGCCTTTGCACTGAAAGATTAATTCCTGGTAATCCTTGATGGTAAGAAGCACACTGCTCACTTTCCTTGATTCTGGAAGCTTGCATTTGAAAGAAATATATTAATTTCAGGCAGCTAATTATTCTAGCAGGGCTCTATAGAACCAAGAGACACAAAGAGCCCCTTCCTCCTTTGTGCCTGAGAATGCAGCAGTCAGCAACCGTAGTCGGGGACACCAACCTGCAGAGTTTTCACAAAAATACAGTCACAGCAGCAAAAACAGGGGAATTTGACCAAGTCCTGTATGAGCTGTGCTCTTCACTTGATGTTATAACCCAAAACAAAGGAAAAAACTCCTTACCAGCATGTGTGTACACGTATGTGTGTCACTAGCAGTGACCTAACACAGCCCTTGGTGCTTTCCAACAGTGAAACCTGCCATGCCCTCCACACCAAATTATTAAATACTCCATGAAATGTATTCAGGATGCTCACAAGGCTCTGCCAAACAAGCCTCCCTCTGCACACACGTCTAGGAATTCTAACCCTGGCATTTCCTGGGGTTGAGCTGCTCGTGCTCCAGGGGGTGCAGAGCAGGCAGCTGCAGACAGCTCAGTCCCATGACCCTTCTGTCCTTACAGACTTCCCTCAGCACTCCTGGAGAGCAACATCCAGCAAGTGCCACCTCTGAACAACGCTCAACATCTCCTATTTTCAGAAATATCCAGCTAGGAGAAGAAAGCTGATGGGCTAAGGGATGCAGGACTAACCACAAAGAGCTGCTGGGGAAGAAAAAAAGGGGAAAGAAAATAAAAAAAAAAAAAAGAGGAGAAAAAAAGGGAAGACACAAAAAAAAAAAAAGCTCCAGTAAAAGCAGCAGTCAGGATCATCAGAAAATCCCAGTGCGGAAGCTTGGACTGATGGGCAAGAGAGCCTCGTGGAAAGCCAGCATCAGTGTGAGGAACTGAGAGTGGAGCAGCTGGACAGAATGGACATGCTGGAACTGAAATAATGTCAACAGAAAAGTTGGGGATTAAGGGAGAAATCTCACACCATCTTTGGAAGGTATACAGAATAGCTCAGTAGCAACACCTGATCTTTGCAATGACTCGGTCGGTGATTGAACCTCATCCCTGCTACCAGCTCCAAACACATGACCTTCAACACAGAAACCTGACCTCACCCCAGCTCCCACAAAGCTTTCAACAACTCAGCTCAAGGCCCTTTTTAATGAGATCCTCAAAATTCCTCAAATAAGCCTTGAAGAAACAGAGAACCCAACCCCTTGGCTTCCAGCACAGGGAGGAGTATGGCTGGAATAAGAAGGAACACAAGTTGGGAGGGACAAACTCCTATCCCAGGTCACCTCCGTGCTTTCCCACAGTCTCACAGCTCTGCTGCAACTTTCTGCAGGAAAATATGGAAAAACACAATGGCTAATTAATGTAGCTACAGGGGAAGTAGGGATGGTGTAGACTAACGAGGAGCTTACCCAAGGATTAATGTTTGTGTAACAAACACGTGGCACTAAAGAACAAAAACATCTCCACGCAGCGTGACATTGACGGACATTACTGGGAACAGCACACAGCACCAAAATATGAGGAAAATAAGAGACAAAGAAGCACATAAACTAAAGAAGCCCAATATAAATGCTCAAGGAACCAAATACTTGCATGCATGTGCATATATGAGTTACAGTCCAGGGCCGTGGGAGAGCTGCAGCCCACGGCAGCTGTGGGCACCAGCGTGAGCATCCCCAAAGCTCCCTGTGCTGCCCATGGACCATCTGCTGTGGCACCACAGACCCAGCACAGTGTGAGGCTCAGGGGAGAAAGAGCAGAGCCAGGTGCATCCCACCTCAGGGGAAGCTGCTGCCACCTTCACCCCCACCCCTTCTGTAAGCCACTCATTCTTGGAACACCAGAGTAATTTCTTTATATGCAGCAAATTTCTCCCTGTGCCATTTTCACAGGATTATTGAGATTGAAAGAGACCTTCAAGGTCACCCACCACCACAATAACCCCTAAAACACATGCCCAAATGGCTCTTGAACACTTTCAGAAATGGTGCCTCCACTCTGAGCAATTTATTCCAAGGCCTGACCGCTCTGGTAGGGAAACAATTGCTATTGATTGCTAACCTGAACCCACCTTGGCATGACTTGAGGCGTTTTTCCTCTCACCTTGAACAAACACAACACGGCACAAGGTCCCGACCCGCCCTCCTGCCAGGGAGCTGTGCACAGCCACAAGGTTCCCCCTGAGCTCCCTCCTTTTCTGCAGGCTGAGCCCCTTTCCCAGCTGCTCCTGGTGCTCCAGACCTTTCCGTAACAACCTCCATCTTTTCTGATGTAATTTTAGTGTCCTTTTTGTCCCTTTTGAAGTGATTTTAACCACCACTGAAACCAAACAGTGGCACAGACACTTCCCGTGTGGAATAAACTTTCCCACACGGCCTCCCCAGCACCAGACGGGCCCGGAGCCCCGCGGGTGTCCCCGCCGGTCCTCCCCAGGTCCCGACGGCTCCCACGAGGCTGCTCGGGACCTCCACGGAACTCCCGGCAGGCTCGGCCGGCCCGGAGGCGCGGAGGAGGCCGCTCCGGCCCGGCGAGCCCCGCTGCCGGTCGGGCAATGGAGAGCAGGGGGGCCCCTCCGCACGCCCGGGGCCCGGCAGGGAGCGCTCCGCCCGCTGCTGCAGCCCGCCGCG
>NW_024372813.1:3048236-3073531 GCF_014805655.1 Passer montanus
GGGACCATCCCACCGGGACCGGCCACACCCCCCGGGCCCCCGGGACCCGGACCGGGACCATCCCACCGGGACCGGCCACACCCCCCGGGACCGGGACAGGGACCATCCCACCGGGACCGGCCACACCCCCCGGGACCGGGACAGGGACCATCCCACCGGGACCGGCCACACCCCCGGGACCCGGACCGGGACCATCCCACCGGGACCGGCCACACCTCCCGGGACCGGGACCATCCCACCGGGACAGGCCACACCCCCCGGACCGGGACCATCCCACCGGGACCGGCCACACCCCCCGGGACCGGGACAGGGACCATCCCACCGGGACCGGCCACACCCCCCGGGACCCGGACCGGGACCATCCCACCGGGACCGGCCACACCCCCCGGGACCCGGACCGGGACCATCCCACCGGGACCGGCCACACCCTCCCTGACCGGGACCGGGACCATCCCACCGGGACCGGCCACACCCTCCCTGACCGGGACCGGGACCATCCCACCGGGACCGGCCACACCCTCCCTGACCGGGACCGGGACCATCCCACCGGGACCGGCCACACCCCCCGGGACCGGGACCATCCCACCGGGAGTGGTAACATCCGCCCGGGACCGGGACCATTCCACCAGGATCTGGACCATCCTACCGAGGACGGCCACACTGACTGGGGCCATCCCACCGGGATCGAGAACGTCCCACCGGGAACACCTGACCGGGACAGGCCCGGCCCCGCAGCCGCGCCCCCGCCGCTCTCGCCCTCCTTTCGGCCGGCCCGGTTCTGTTTCCGTAGCCCCCGGTGCCCGGTGCCGCCCCGAGCCCCCGGCACCCAGCAGAGGGCAGCCGGGCACAAGGGTGTTTATTCAGGCGGGGCAGCAGCGGGACAGGCGCCCTCCATCCGTGCCGGTCCCGGTGTGCAGCAGGGTTGCTCCGTGCCCTCCCTCCATGGTGCAGCCGCTCCCGCGGGCGCTGCTCGGTGCCGCGGTCCCCGCGGGCTGGAGCGGGGCAGCGGCATGCGCGCTCTGCCGTGAGGGATGGGAGCAGGCCTGGCCTCACGAGGATCGGTGCCGCTCCAGGTTACCCCAGCAGGGGCTGGAGGTGCACCCAGGGATGGAGCCCAGCTGTGCCTGCCTGTGAGCCCCCACAGCCACGGCTCGCCGAGGGAGGAGAGGCCTCAGTCCCAGAGTGAGATGCCCAGAAAGGGACGCTCCACTGCAAGGGGAGTTCTGCCTCCAGCTGCACCTTGTCCCCCACCTGCACAGTGTCACAGAATCTCACAATGGTTTGAATTAGAATTTAAAGCCCATCCCATTCCAACCCTCTGTCATGGGCAGCTTCCACTGTCCCAGGCTGCTCCCAGCCCCAGCCTGGCCTTGGGCACTGCCAGGGATCCAGGGGCAGCCACAGCTGCTCTGGGCACCCTGTGCCAGGGCCTGCCCACCCTCCCAATATCCCATCCAGCCCTGCCCTCTGGCAGCAAGAAGCCATTCCCCCTTGTCCCATCGCTTCAGACTCATGTTCAAGGTCCACATTCTCCATCTCTCTTGTAGGCTCCCTCCTAGTGCTGGAGGCGTCCCCTCTCCCATGCAGTGTGTTCATGGCACCAAGCAGGCTGCCCGAGCCCTGATGCCACCTGTGTCCCCTCTCCCATGCAAGGCACTGCAGTGTGTTCATGGCACCAAGCAGGCTGCCCGAGCCCTGATGCCACCTGGACAGGGCTCCTGCCTGGCCAGGGCTCCTGCTCCTCACGCTGACTCAGAGCTGCAGCCAGGCAGGTCCAGTGATGGACTCACACAGCAGAGCCGGTGTCAGGAACCTCGGGAAGCAGCTCAAGGCCCATGTCCAAAGTGTCCCTGTTCCCGCTGGGACCTGCTGCAGGAACACGTTTGAGGGAAGCAGAGGCTCAGCGAGGATGAGGATGATCAAAGCCACAGCCAGCAGAGCTCAGGCGTCACCAAGAACAGGCAGCAAATCCCCGGTGCAGGGAGATAATGGGCTGATCCCAGAGCTGAGCCAGGCTCCATCCACGCATCATATCCCCCTACAGCCTGCTCTGGGCAGCCCTCCCCCAGGTTCAGTCCCTCCGCCACAGCCAGGAACGGTGTCTGCCATGTGGGACCTGGTCCCAGGCCTGTCCCTGGCCAAGGGGGATGCCACAGAGGTCTCTTGTTTGCAGTCTTTTGTAAAGACACTTTTATTTTTGCCTCTTTCTCTAGGATGGAGAAGACCTTAGCTTGCTTCATGGCAAGTTCTGGATGCAGGTGGATACAAGTGTCTAGCCTAGTGTCTGCTAGTGGGGCAAGGACACAGATGGGAACAGCTGCTGTTTCATGCAGAGCACCCTCATTTCCAGAGTAATGTACTTTTTTAGCAAATAAACATCTTCTAAAGGAAGTTTTCTTGCCATGTGGATGAAATGGAACGATTTTATGAGAAGCAATTAAGTACCACTTTAGCCTCTGGCAGGGGCAGCCATCTGGCCACTAGGGCAGAAGGGGGGCTCCCATGGGCAGAGAGGGTGTGCAGGGACCCTTCCAGTCACAAATCCTGGGTGGGACACAGCAGCTCTCCTTTGTTAGGATCTCTGAGGCAGCCAATCCTCCCTCTCCTTGTTCAGCCAGTTACTCATTGACTCACTTTACAGCCTGGGTAAACAGTGACAGCAGTGCCCAGGCTGTGCCCCTGCCCTGGTTACACCACCCCCCACACAGGCATGGCCACTGCCAAGCCCTCTCTGACCCCCATGCCCAAACCCATCCCCTCACCTCTGCTCCATGTGGCCACAGCCCAAAGCAGGGATGGCCCTGTGTGGAATTGAGAGGTGGGATTGGTAAGGGAGGGGGAGCACCTGTGGTCCAGGAGAGCTCGGGGATGTTCACAGCCTGCCCAGCCTCTGCTGCCAGGGCCAGGGGGATAGAGCCCTCCCTGTGCCCACACGTGCCCCAGGAACAGGGGGTTTGCTGCCCATAGAGCCAGTGTTGCCGATGGCAGGGGGATGTCAGGGGGGGCACACCTGGCAGGGGAAGCCAGGTAGCGATGGGTGAAGGGTCTTTGCCTGCAGAGCGAGTGGGAGAATTTGGTCCAGGAGACAGAGGGCTGCTCCAGCAGAGGCTCTCCAGGGAACACCTGCAGCCTGGGATGCCTGGGGCTGGGGTGAAGCCGGCTGTGCTGGGGGCTGGTGGGGCGGTGGGCAGGTTGGAATCCGGCCGTGGTGGTGCCTGGGAATTAACATCCAGACTGGTCCCACCCATCTGTGACCTCCTTCAGAGCTGGCAGGCCCCAAGTTCACGGCCACAGTGCAGGAGGGAAGCTGGTAAGGCAGAGACAGGCACTCCTTTCCAAGTCAGTCCTGGAGCTCCAGGCAGGACACAGCAGGAGGAGCCTTGGTGTCTCTGCCAGGGAAACAGCGGCCATTGCCCAGGTGGAGCAGGACCCTCCTCTTGACACCTGCAGCCAGCTGGGAGAGCTGGAGCTGCACATCCCTCTGCCAGTAGGAATAGAGCAGTGGGTTCAGGAGGGAGTTACCCAGCCCCAGCAGCCAGAGGAAGTTCTCAATGACTTTGTAGGGGAAGCACTCAGGGCAGGCCATCTGCACAACGCTGGCGATGAAGAAGGGCAGCCAGGAGAGGGTGAAACACCCGATGAGCACAGCCACCGTGCGCATGGCCTTCATGTCACTGGTGGCACGGGGTGGGACGCAGCCCCCACCCAGCCCCGCCTGCTCCACCTCCTGGATGTGCTGCACGTGCACCGAGGCGATTTTCAGCATGTCACAGTAGAGGTAGAGGAAGAGGAAGAGTGCGGGGAAGAAGCCGAAGCAGAACATGGTGAGCATGTAGGAAGGCTGGAAGACGTTGAAGAAGGAGCATTTCCAGTGGTTGGAGATCCTCTGGAAGCGCGGGATGAAGACCGGGAGGAAGCCGACGATGGCAGCAAACAGCCAGAGCCCCACCAAGCACAGCCCGACCCGCAGGCCTGTCACCAGCTGGAAATAGTGGAAAGGCTTCCGGATCGCCAGGTGCCTGTCACATGCAACCAGGATCAGGGACAGGATGGAGGCAGCACAGGAAGAGGTCACAAAAGCCATTCTCAGGATGCAAAACTTCTGGGAAGGATGAAAGGGCTGGGAAAGCTCATCCATGGCCAGGCCCATGACTGTGAAGCCAACCATGGCATCTGCCAAGGCAAGATTGAGGACAAAACAGAGCCCCTTGGAGCCGCTCTTCCGGATGTGGCAGAGCAGGACAATGGCCACCGGCACGTTGGCAGCGATGATGAGTGAGGCCAGCACGGCGAGGATGGCTCCCAGGGCCCAGCTGGCCGTGGCTGCCTCACGTGAGGCACGCCACAGGGATGCTGCATCCCCAACACGATTCTCAGCCATCACTCACCTGGCGCCTCTCAGCAGATGCAACTTGGCAGCAGGCACAGCCCCTCGCTCTCCGGGGAGCAGCAGGAGCCTGGGGAGCAGGGGTGTCTCGGGGGAAGCAGAGCTCTGCCAGCAGCTGCCCGTGGAAGGGACTGCTGGACTCGCTGCTGTGCCCGCGGAGCTCCCTCCCCTCCAGCCACGTTTCCAGACAACCCTGGAGCAGGGGGTGAGCAAGGAGCACCTGGGCAGGAAGCTGCCACGGTGGCACATGGGGGGGTGGCTGTCCCCTCCAGGCACCAGAGGCTGGAGCAGAGCAGTGCCTGCTCAGACTCAGGGGCTGGGAATGGGGACAAGCACAGAGAGTTCCCAAGTCCAGTGCAGCTCGTGGGGCTCCTGGGGGTCACTGCCAGACCCAGGACAGCTTCTTGCTGCTGGGACCAAGGGAACACCACTGACACCCTGCTGGAACAGCAGCCCTGAAGGAGACCTGGTTACAATGGGGAAAAGCACTGACAAGGGATGTGGGCTCAAACAGATGGAGAAACATCTGCCAGCCTGGAACAGCAGCATTCACAGCTGGAAACCTGCAATGCCCTTGGCAAGCACAACAGGGAGTCCAGGGTATCCTTGGAGAGGCTGAAACCAGAGAATTGCTGGAACCTGCAGGGCAAAAAAACACCACAACCTGCAGAGGGGCCTTGGATCCAGGTAGAAGGCAGCCATGGACCTCTGAGAGCTGGTGTCTTCTGCCCACTCATGGATCCATGCAGAAGTAACTGGCTGCTGCCCCAAAGAGCCCCTGTCTGTCCTGGAGCTCCCCCTGCACAGCCCTTCAGATCCCCAGGAACACCAGGCTGGCTCCAGGCCCCATGACACAGATCATATCCAAAGGGAGACCTTGTCCATCACTGACTGACCTCAGTCCTGCAGGAGTTTGATTAACTTTGCCATGATACTTCCAGTGAAATCTATGTAAGTGCTACTAACAGTAAAAAATAATGATTCTATGTACACACTCAGTCACTTTGCTAGCCATGAGTGTATTTACCTAAGAGTAACTTGTATCAAAGAAATTCATGAAAGCAAAGCCTCAGCATCCTTGTGCTACAGAATCCCACAACAGCCCTTACACCTCCCGGGGGGATTGACCTTCACAGGGTCTGACAGTGATGGCTCCAGCCCCTACACAGTGTCACAAGCCTCTTCTGCCTCACGAGCTGGAAAAATCCAAGCTGCCAAGAAACGGGCAGGACTGAACGTGTGTCTGTCAAACAGAGCGGGGAGAGGGCGGGATGGGGCGGGAGGGGCAGTGCCGGAGGCAGGAGCTCGGGAATGGGGCCCTGGCTGCGGCCGCAGGACCCTCCGCACACCCGGGCTCTGCGCTGCCACGGGAAGGGCTGCGGCGGCCTTACGCATCCTCTACTTCTGTGTGCTCAGGAAGACATCTGGGGAGACTTTGCCCTGATGTTGGAGACAGTCCAAACCCTCGGAATGAGATCAAGGACAAGGGAGAAGTGGCAGGGCAGTGAGGAGCAAGTATGTGCCTCCCTCTCCTGCTTTACTGTCATTTTTAGCTTTCACGTATCAGGAGGACGTGTATTTCTACCTTAAACACCTGAGGAGGGCTGACTGGTTCCCATGGAGCCTTCCATGCTGGAGTTCCACCCCCGGAGCTTCCTGTGTGTGCGGGAGCAGGTTCCCACACACCACCTGGCACAGCCCGCTGAGCTGGGCCCCGCACAGAGCCCTGCTCAAGGCAGCATTTCAGCCCAAGCGCTCCCTGGAGTCACATTCCCTTCCCCTGCAGCTCCTACAGGCAGCTCTGACTTTGTAACACCAATTCCCTCCTTTTCCCACCGGGATTTGGCTGAACGTTCCTTGCATGACTTCCACAGAAACTCAGCTCACAGCAGGCTCAGCCAGGACATGCTGCTGTGTCACCAGGGACCTTCATCCAAACCAAAGCCACCCCACAAGAGGAAAGGGGGCAGGAACAGAAAAACCATTTGCTTTGGTTATTTTTTAATGTTTATAGCCATAAACATTAAAAAATAACCAAAAATCACAAGAAGATGACCAAAATATCCTGCTCAGCACCAGAACCACCATTTTCAAGTGCCAAGCTCACCTTTAAAGCACAGTACCTGGCTTTACAAATTATTTAAGCAAAAATAGTGTAATAATGAGCAAGAATTTAAGAGACTGAGGTTTGGCAAAATTCAGCTGAGAGGGCAACAGGGTCATTTTCTGATACTAAAAAATTTGGGTTTAGATCTATCTCTACCAAAATGAATCCTACAGATTCACTAGAGAATAAAGGGGTCTATAGCATGATGAAAACCATGCTGCTGTGCTCTCCCCGGGCACACACCCCTGCAGTGAATAAGCACAGACCCAAACTCAAGCCATCCAGTCAATAAATAATTTAATGAAGTTACAAGTTCTGCAAGAAACATGATGACAATGGCACCTTCACAGGCCCCGCCCCACGGGCACGGGAGGAGACCCACACCTGCAAGCCACGCGCCACAGTGCCCCAAAGGCCACTGGAGCACACAGATCTTCATAGAAGACATTCCTGCAGGCCCAGGCACACGGACACCTCCGGGTGGGAAACGTGCAGCCCCCACCTGTGCCAGGCAGCTCGTGCTCCAGGGACCATGCATGTGGGGAGAGCCCAGCCCACAGGGACCAAACACCACGACATGGGGACAGTGGGATGAAGAGGGAGGGGGCAGCACAGCTCTGCTGCCAGCCCCGAGGATGACTCTGGTGAGATGAAAGCAGCTTTCAGAAGGGGAGGCGCTTCAACTGCTCATATGTGATAAAAAACTGAAGGGAGCGTCAAGGAATTGGGACAGGTATGAGGCAGCTGCCTGGCAGGGTGGGCAGAGCATTCAGCTGGGCTGGACACCCATCCAGGGAGCTCCTTAAACCCACCCATGCAGCTCCCTGTCCAGGCAGCACAACCTGACCTGCCCAGGTAGAACAGAGCTGGGGCACAGGTGCTGCCAAGACTGGGGAGATGGACCCAGAGCAAACCCAGCCTTGCCCAGACCTCTGGGAAAGGGAAGTGTCTCCAAGCCCACACTGGGAGCTCTTTACAGTGAACTCCCCACCCAGTTTCAGCAGGCAGAATGCTCTGGCTCAGCACACAGCAGCGCTGGTCCTGCAGAGAGTCAGCACCTGCCTCAGCAGCAGAATGTTTCCCACGATTCCCTCCCAAACAGGAGCTCATCCAGGAATCTCCTGCAGCCCAGGCCACGCAAGGTCTCAGCAAAGCCCTCAAGAGGCTCTACAGGAACCATCAGCAGTGCCCATTAGGGTCCCCAGTGCACCCCATCAGGGTGTCAGCTCTGCCCTGCCCTTCCCAGCGGGGGTCTCCCCTTGTCCCACTCCACCACCTCCCAGCAGCATAGGGAAGGATACGATGATGTTCCAGGGACCCAGACGAAGCCAGTTGGGCCAGAAGCCTTTGTAGAGTGCAAAGAAGCCCTCACTCTTCCATGTCTGGGAGGAGAGACAAATGGATGAGGAGACACACCAGGCCCACCTCCCTCCCCAGTGCCACGTGTGTCCCACTGGTCCTGCCCAGCAGCTGCAGGGAGCAGACAGGCCCATGCAAGTGTGTGAAGCATCACTTACAGTCTCTGAACCCAGCTAACTGCATCATGGCCTGAACTTTGTCCCAGGAGGCTGGGAGGATGCTGAGGCTGACAGTGGCCTCAGGAAAGCGACTCTGGGCCCTCTCCCACCTCACTGATGACACACTGCAGGATCTCACTGCTCCCATCAGTGTGGTGCTGAGACCTGGCCAGCCTCCCAGGACAGGGATGTGCCCACCTGTCCCCTCACCTTGACGAGGCCATCCAGAGTGCCCTTGTAGAGCTCGGTGCTGCCCACGATGGCGCGCTGGTTCATCATCCGCGTCCGCACCACGTCCACGGGGTTGGAGGCGATGGCCCCCGCCAGCCCGCACGTGAAGCTGGAACTGCACACACACATCAGGGCAGGGACAGCCCTGGGCACGGCCACTCCCGCTCAGACACACACAAAATACCTTCCACTGGACTTCAGCAAAGGCATTTAGCAATGAACATGAGGTGTACTACCTACTTCTACCTGGAAAAGGGGCAGTGGTGGGGCTGCCACAGGACCCTGTGGGGCTCAGGGGAGGGAAATGCTCAGCTCAGCTAACCCAGACCCTCAACAGAGCCCACAGCTGGTCCCACGGGGCACTGGCAGCCCTGCAAGGGCCCCAGGTGCTGCCCAGGTGACACAGATGTGAAGGCATCCCCTGGGAGTGCACGTCCTTCCCACCAGAGTAAACATTTCTTTGGGAAGGAGGGAGGAAGAGCAAAGACACCAGAAAGGACCACAGAGCTGCCAGTCTCCCCCTCCACAGAGGGTCTAGTGCTCCTCACCCTCACCCCAGCTGGCAAAGCCAATAGAAGCATTGCAGCATTTGCAACATGAAGGTGAAAGAGGATTCCAGTGTTCTCTGCCAGCCCTGCCCAGAGCAGGCTGACTGCAACACTCACTGACTGCTCTGGGTCCTACCAGCTTTGTGCTTGCTCCTCTCTCAAGGCTCTTCCAGCAGGGGCTGCAAGATGACAGGGTCTGGACAGGTGAGGACTGGGGATTAGAGCAGCTTTTGAGGGATTGTTACACGTAGCTACACACGTGGATCTCCTGCCTGGCTCATACTAAGGCACAGATGTGGGGCAACGTTTCTGTCATTAGCCAGCTGAAACCAAGCTGGCATTTCATGTCACCAAAGGATTTCTGCCAGGTCCTCCCCCAAGGAGGGGATGGATTAGTGGTGGCCTTCACAGTGCTGGGGGAACGGTTGGACTCAATGGTCTTGGAGGTCTTATCCAACCTTAATGATTCCATACCTGCTGCTAACTCTGAGCTGTTCCAGCTGACAGAGCAGATCCTTTGGAAGTACTAACCCTGCTCCAGATCCTCTGGAAGCACTAACCTCTTCCCTGCAGCTCCAGAGCCCTCACTCCACGAATGGTCTTTCCCCAGCCCCACCTGGCTCCTCTGCCTCACACAGCCCCCCAAGCCTGCAGGAGGTACTCACACGAAGTGGGCAAAGATGGTGTCCCCCATGAGGCCTGACAGGATCAGATGCTTCTTGGTGATGTCGTAGACTGGCAGCTCCACCCCCACCACGATGGCCGCTCGCTGGGCCGTGGGGACAACACCCTGTGCAGTACAGACATTGTCACCAACTGCAGCCACAGCCCCCAGCTCTTCGCAGGGCCCCCTCCTGACAGCCTTCCCTGCACCCTCCCTGCAAGCACACCACCTGCCTCCCAGCTCTGCTTCAAAGCCAAGGAGGATGTCTCCACCCTGGCAGCGTTATTCCAGCTGGATTAACTCCACACTGCTTCCCTGCTCCCAGCACCAGCACGCGGGAACTAGGCTGTCACCCCCTCAACCTCCTGCACCATTTTCAACACCAGAAAAGATTCTGCCCCACAAGAGCAGCAGTTTAAGGGGCTAGGAGGGGCTCCACCTGCTCCTTGCTGTAAGAACAGCAGAACACCTGCTTCCCTAAGATTTTTCTTAGTTCTGTTGGTGCTCACCCTCCAGAGGCCTCGGGTACCTTCCTGCTGGTAGATGTCAATGAAGCTGCCAATCATCCCACCCTGGAACAAGCTGCCCTGAGCCTGCATTCGGATCTGAAAGAAAGGGAAGAGTCAGCAAGTGGACATCAACACCTGTCCTGACACTGGCACTTGCCCACAGGGCAAGGACACCAGGGACAGCAGCTCCATGGAACTCCTGGGAGAAAGAACAGAACAGCTCAGAGCACACACTGTTCTCCACGTCCCTCTCCCTGCAAACCACAGGGACAAGGATGGCAGCAGGCAGGGGGCAGGGGCAGCAGCAAGGTGGGGGCACAGGAACATGAGGAACAAGGCCTTCCCCCTGAAAGCAATCCCAGAAGGGGGATCTACACAGGGAGAAGAGTGGGGAAGTTCTACAGGCTCTCTGCACAGAGCAGGGCTACCCTGAGCCCAGGGCACCAGACAGTCCCCACTGGGCTGTGCTCACTTCATGTAACAGGCAGGCCCTTGGGGCAGTGCCATGACCAAGGGGACAGGAGCAGCTGGCTCACCTGGCCCAGGTTGGATAACACAGCTCCCACCCCTCACCAGTACAAATGTCATGATCCTTGTTGCCCAGAGAAGCTGTGGCTGCTCCATCCCTGGAAACGTTCCAGGCCAAGTTGGACAAGGTTTGGAGGAACCTGGTCTAGTGGGAGGTGTCCCTGCCCATGGCAGGAGGTGGAAGGAGATGGTTTTTCATGTCCATCCCAACCCAAACCATTCCAGAATTCTATGGTCTTTAAGATCTGTTGTTTTAAACATCTATTAATGACCCTGGGCTTTGGCCCCCGCTCATTAAAAAAAACCAAACAACAGAACTGGTGGTTCAGGGAGCACTGAGCTGCTCCTCCCATGGGTCCCACAGCCAGGCAGGAACAGCCCTTACCTTCAGCACATCTGTGGGATTGGCCAGCGCAGAGGAGATGACCCCCGAGACCACCCCACAGATCACATTGATGAGCAACGTTTCATCTGCAACCAAGGAAAGAAGGTCAGACCCTCACTGGAGGGGCACAGTAGGAGGGAACAAGGGCTGGGTAGAGCAGCTCAGTTCTCAAATCAGACGGTGAAGCTGCAGGAGCAGAGATTGGGCAGGTGCCACAGCCCTTGACAGGTCTGTCCCCACACCTGTCAGGGACAGAAGGTGGCAGCTGAAACACTCAGCAATACACTCTCAGAGGGTCTGACTGATGAGAAGGAAAATCCTGGGACACATGAAAATTGTGAACAATTATCTGAGATTTCTCATTGCAGGGATGAGCCAGGACAGAGGCAGACAGAGAGGGACAACCCAGTGTTTCCCCAGGCCCCCTGGATTTGCCTACACACAGCCACTTGGAGCCAGCTGAGAACTGAGAACAGGCAGGGAGTTAGATGTGATTAGTGCCAGAGAATAACCCCAGATTCCAGGCCCATTGTTAGGGTAGTGGTTACATTGGAAAAACACACAGGCCTTTGCTGGTACTGACCAGGACACTTCCCAGAGGACACCAGGCCACTGGCTGCCCCAGGCCTGTAGGGAGACAAACATTCAGGCATGGAGCTCACAGCAGAAAAGGCTGGAACAGTGAGGGGGGTGTGGGGACTGTGTACACAGACAGAACCAGGCAGGGACAGGCCTTACTAAAGCAGGAAAGCAGCACTGAATGGACCTCTAGAGTCACAGAATCTCCTGAGATGGAAGGGTTCCACAAAGATCATCCAGTCCTGATCGGGCACAGACCCCCAACACTCCCACCCTGTGCCTGGGATTGCTGTTCAAATCCTCCTGGAGCTCTGGCCAACTTGGGGCAGTGCCCCAGCACCCTCATGGGAAAAATACCTTCTCCTGATACCAACCTAAACCTCCCCTGACACAGCTTCATATAGTTAGTATGCTGTATTTCCCCAGCCCATCCCGCTTTCCCAGGCTGGAACAGCGTTACCACATTCCCTCATATCACAGCAGGGATGGAAATCTCACCTGCAGATCTCGGTGCTCCCTCAGGGAACATCCACCAGACTCTTGCTGCTCCACTCCCCAGGCAGGAGCTGCAGAGGGCACAGGTCAAGGGCACTGGTGGAACCTCACCTTTACAGTCAGGGCCAAAGCCAGAGAGCTGGACTGCACAATTCCTATCCAGAATGTGCCTGGCTGTGCCAGGTGAGGCTCAGCTTGGACATCAGGAGGAATTTCTTCATGGAAAGGGTGGACAGGCATTGGCAGGGGCTGCTCAGGGAGATCTGGAATCCCCATCCCTGGAGGTGTCCAAGGAAGGACTGGAGGTGGCACTCAGCGCTCTCGGCTGGGGACAAGGTGGGGATCAGACACTGGTTGGACGTCTTTTCCAACTAAAGGATTCTGTGATTCTCCTATGATTTTGTGAAAGGAAGGAAGCTGGCTGAAAGGAGATGTTTGGGTAGGAACCACAGGCAGTGCAGAGCACAGTGAGGTTCCAATCAGGACTGAATCCAATCCTTGCTCTCACTGACAAACAAAACCACAGCACCCAGTAATGGAGCTCCATTCCTGTGGGAATCTTGGGGTGGAAAGGACAGAGCAAGGAATGAGCAAAACACACAGCCCAGAGTGTGAGGCGGGGGGCTAGGAGGTGCTCACACTGCCCTTCCCAACACTGACCTTCCATGCGATCCACAAAGAGCCGCTTCAGGCTCTGGTAGATCCCGATCTTGATGGTGCCGTAGGACGCCTGTCTCAGCAGTGCCGGGGCGATCCTGAGGGGGATGGACCCTGAGCATCCCTGCAGGCTACCCCGGGCCACTCCCCCACCCGTCCTCACACTGCCGGGCCAGGCACGACCCCGCTGGGGCTCCGAAGAATGCAGCTCTGCCCGGGTTATCCGGGATTGCCCCACACACCCCAGTGCCAGGGGACGGCACCCACGCAGCCCTGGCCTTGCTCCCTGCCTTGGGAAAACCGGGGGACCCCGCTCGGGGGGACAGAGCAGGGAGGGATCCAGGGGGTCACAGCAGCATGCAGGAAACGAGGGGCCGGGATGGGCAGAGAGCAAGGGAGTGAAGGGATGCCGTGAGAGAAGGTGGAAGAGGGGACTCGGGCTGGGGAGGGGGTGCCGGGACAGAGGCAGGGCAGGGCCGGGGTGGACAGAGGGGAAGAACCCGGGTTGGCGGGGCAGACCCGGGAAAGGCAGGGGGAGATGTCGGGGGGTGGGAGAGGTCCCTGGGGCGGGCAGAGGGAGATGTCGGGATGGAGGGGGAACCTGGGACGGGCTGGTGGGGGCGAACATGACAGACGGGGCGATGCTGCAGCCGAAGAGGGAGCCCAGCACAGGCGGTGGGAGCTCCTGAGCCAGAGGGGAAGGACCCGGGGCAGGCGGCGGGGAGGCCCGGGGGGCTGCAAGGAGGCGCCGGGCCGGGTGGAGAACCCGCTGCAGATGGGTGTGTGTCCCGGTACGGACGGATGGGGCGCCGGGGGAAGCGGGACGCGCTGCCGATGGGCCCCGTTGGGCCGGCCCCGGTACTCACCCCGAGTACAGGGCCCGCCCGCCCTCCTCGCGGCAGATGCGGAACAGCGCGTGGAACATGCCCCGGTAGCGCACCTCGCGGAACCGCGCGTCGGTGCTCTGCCCCTGCACCTGCAGCCGCGTCTTGGTGAGGTCCACGGGGAACGTGCCTGCGGGGAGAGCGGGACACCGGCCTCAGCGCCCGCCGGTCCCTGCGCCGGCCCCGCCCGTCCCGGTGCCGCCCGGCCCCCGCGCCTCACCGAACTCGGCCACGATGGAGGCGAGCCCGCCATACACGAAGGGTTTCCAGTTGAGCGCGGACATCGCATGGCGGGCGGACACCGCCGCGCGCGCCGCCGCCACCGGGCCGGGACCGGAACCGGAACCGCGGCCGGAACCGGGCTCTGCTCCGCCGCGCCGCGCGTGCCCCCTGCCGGCCCCGGCGGCGCCGTGCCGGGACGGTGCGAGCCGCGGGGGCTGCCCGCGCCCCAGCCCCGCCGCACGGCCCTCGGCTGCGCGGAGCGGTCCCGGCTTCTCCGGGCAGGAAATTCCCACTTGCGCCCAGAACCGGCACGGAGCCGGACCGCAGGGATTACTCGTTATAGGAACCAAATCCAGCTAAAGCCCCTCCCTTGTCCACCCTGCGAATCCCACGCTCCATCGCTCCGTTTTCCAGCCAAATAAGCCCAAAATAAGCGTAACAAAAAACAGGTGACACCTCCTTCCTGGCCCACAGACAGGAACACTGCTCCCGGGACCAGCTTCTCCCTAACAGGAACTTTTATTAAGAAACCTTTAAACAAATCCATGATAAATCACCCCAACACAGTGATGCAGTGCTATGGATACATCGTGGAATCCAGAAGATGCTGGGTGGGCACAGAGCCCAAACCCGGCCCACGAGGCCAGACAAGACCCCCAGCAGCCTCTACATCCAGTGCGAGGCGACACAGCCCCAGGGGAGTTAGGGAAGGGGAGCGCCCTGCTTCTCCCAGCCTTCACTGCTTGACACCCTCCCCAATTTAAGGACGAACCCCTGTCCCAGCCAGCAGCACGGGCAGCGTGGAGAGCCCTGGCCGTGGGATGATGGGCAAGGGCAAGCTCCCAGGTGAAAGGTCCAGCCATGGCATCCCAGGAGCCTGGAGCAGGTTTGGGCAGGCTCGGAGCCTCCCTCACCCTCAACGCTCACCCAGGGCTCAGCAGCGACCAGAGTCTCTGCCAGAGCCCCGCTCCCTGTGCCTGGAATGGGGCTCCCGAGATCTGCCTCCCCTGGGGGACGCGTCTTGCCGGCTGCTGTGCCCATCGCCCCTCCTGCCAGCCTCCTCCCTCTTCTCCCGCTCATCCCAGGAGCCGCTCTGGCCCCTTTGCTCGCGGCAGCTCTTGTCCCCCCTGCTGTCCGAGTGCCGCTGGTGCCGCCGCTGCTCCTCATCCCGCTGCGTCCTGCTCCCGGCGCTGCCGCCGGCATAGCGCTCGTACCCGGGGTCCTCCTTCTCCTTCTTGATCTTGATCCTGGGATGGGGCTCCTCCGTGCTCACCCGCTTCCCAGCCTGTGGGCTCGACTTTGACCGTTCTGCTCTGCTCCGCTGCTTCTCTGGAACTAGGGTTCACACTTCGGGATGGACCAAGCTCCAGGAGCAGCTTGCTCCCCATGGCTCCCCTGGCACCATCCCAACTCATCTTCTACTAGAAATTCTCCCCCTCCACCCAATTTCCCAGCCTGCTTCCCCCTCAGGGAGATCCCAGTTCACTTCCAATCACAACTTTTTCTCATCCAGCTGCAGCCACCCCACTTTTCTCTTTAACATTCACATCATGCTCTTCCCAGCAACGCTGGGCATTTCCACACCACCTGGAATGCTGAGAACTTCCAACTTCCCTTTCATTCCCTTTCCTCAGTAATACTGTGATCCACTTTGTGGAAATTACCTCTCCAGACCCAAGGACTCTTCCTTCATGGCTCTCCTTCTTCTCCCTCATTTTTGAGCATCTCCCCAGCACTCTGTAGCAACACCTTATTCCCACCCTCATTTTGTGCCCGTTTTTGTTCCTCCAACCTTCTCTCTATGCAGACTCCAGCCCCCAAACCCTACCATGGGCACGCCCACCTGGGATCCAGCCCGTCAGGAACACTCTTCACCTTTCTGCTTTTTCACGGGCACATCCTCATCCTCAGACGCGGAGTCAGAAGAGGTGTGAGGTGGCGTTTTGACCCCGCAGCCCTTGGCATGGAGGGCTCTAGTCACGTCATCCCAGTCCTCAGACTCCTTCGGGGGGCGGTAGTTGGCCACGTGGTCCACGCGGATGGTCCGTCCCTTGATCTGCGGGGCCGGGCCGTCACCGCCGGCTCGCGGCTCCCAGGGCCGCTGCCGACGCGAGGGAGCACTCGGGGAGCCAGGGCACCACCTGAGCTCCACTCACCTTGATCCCATTGAAGTTATCCACAGCCAGGATGGTGCTTCTCTGGTCCTCATAGCACAGGAAGCAGAAGCCCTTGGACTTCCCGGTCTTCTTGTCGCGCACGAGGTTGATGTTGACGATCTCGCCGTACCTGTGACACACACCCCGTCAGCACGGCGGCAGCGCCCGCGGCGGCGGGGCCGGGGCTGCGGCACTTACTGCGAGAACACGCAGATGACATCGCCCTCGGTCAGCGCGTAGTGCAGCCCGCCTGCGGGGACAGCGGAGGGAAGGAACGGGTCAACAGCACCAGCACCAGCACCGGCACCGGCCCCGCACCGGTACCGGCCCCGGCCCCTAGCCCGGCCCGTACCCACAAAGATCCAAGCGCTGTCCTTGTACTCCGCGTGCCACGACACCGCCTCCTGCACGCCCAGCTCCGCCTCCCGCGCGTTCAGCTCATTGATCAGCTTCACCTTCGTCAGGGGGCTGCGGGCGAAGCACCATCAGCACCGGCACGGGCGGGACAGGGCCGAGCGCGGCCCGAGCCCCACGCCCCCACACCTACTTCATGGCGGCGGCAGCGCGCACTGCGCCTGCGCGCGGCGGCGCCCCGCCCCGAGCCGAGACGGACGTAGGCGGGAGCAGCCGAGTCGACCGATTATAGCCGAGTGGGGCCGAGTCCGGCCGATTGTAACCGAGTCAGGGCAATAATTACCGAGATAGCCCGAGCACGGCCGAACAGGGCCGATTGCAGCCGAACCGCGCCGATTTTTGTAGCCGAACCGAGCCGATTGTGGCCGAGCCGGTCAGAGGCGATGGCGGCCGCCCGGGCTGAGGCGCAAAGCAAGAGGCGGAGCGCAGGGGGCTCAGAGCCTTTATTGGGGTCCGGGCGGTCCCGCTCAGCACGGGCACGAGCCTTTCCCGCCGGCCTCGTCCAGCCGCCGCGGGTGCGGCTGGGGCTGCGCCGGCCAGCGCTCCGTGTCCCGGCAGGGCAGCGAGCGCTGCGCCTTCAGCCGGCACACCAGGCACATGAAAATCGCGTCCACGTTCTGGCTTTCCTGTGGGTCCTTGGCCGAGGTCTCAAACAAAAGCATGTTGTGAGCGTCGGCGAACTTGAGGGCCAGGCTGGATGGCACCTGGATGAGGTCTTTCAAGTCACACTTGTTCCCCACGAGCACCCTGGGGACGAGCGCGGGCACCGCGTGCCCGTTGCACTCCTCGATCCACGTCTTGAGGTTGGTGAAGGAGCTCATCTTGGTCACGTCGTACACGAAGACCACGGCGTGCACGTTGCGGTAGTAGTGCTCCACCATGCTCTTCCGAAACCTCTCCTGGCCAGCTGTGTCCCACACTTGCACCTGGGAAATGAAGCAGACAAGAAAAGACGCTACAGAAGCGTGGAGCGTGGCCCTGGCAGGCCATGGGGAGGGCGTTGCAGGAGGACTTCCTGCTGTCCGGGTTTCAGAGGGTCCCAGCATGGTTTGGACTGGAAGGCAACTTAAAGATCATGCAGTCTACCCCCCTGCTGTGGGCAGGGACACGTTTCACTATCTCAGGTTGCTCCAAGGTTGCTCCCTGTCCAACCTGGCCTTGAACACCTCCAGGGATCCAGAGGCAGCCACAGCTTCTGTAGGCAACCTGTGCCAGGGCCTCCCCATCCTCACAGCCAAGAATTGCTTCACAATATCCAATCTAAACCTGCCCTCCTTCAGTTTAAGGCCATTGTCCTGTCCCTCCATCCCTCCATTGTCCCAAGTCCCTCTCTGGCTCTCTTGGAGTCCTTTCAGGCACTGGAAGGGGATCTAAGGTCTCCCCCAAGGCTTCTCTTCTCCAGGCTGAAAAACCGCTGCTCTCCCAGCCTGACTTTAGAAGGGCTGCAAAGAAGCCCTCAGAGCATCTTTGCAGCCTCCTCTGGACTCATTCCAACAGATCCATTTCTATTTGTGCACCAAATCCTACGCCATGAATGAGAATGCTGACAATTTCACAGAGGAAAAGAGAAGATGAGCAGGGAGAGCCACCCTTTATGTAGGAGTGCAGTGGGAGGGCCAGGAGCTCTGTGGGGAAGGGTGAACTCACGGGGGAGGACTAAAAACCAGAACATCATAGATGACATTGTAGGGGGTCTCTGCTACAGACCACCTGGCCAGGAAGAACAAGCAGATGAGGTGCTCTGTGGACAGTGAGCCTTGTGTTTGCAGCCCTGTTTCTCACACAGAACTTCAGCCACCCCAACATCTCATGGAAGGACAGCACAGCAGGGCACAGGCAATCCAGAACATTCCAGGACATCACTGATGACAACTTCCTAACCCAAGTGACAGAGATGCCAGAAGGCCTCTGGGCTGGATGAGCAGACAATGAGGTGGATTGGGAACTGGCTGAATGTCTGGGCCTGGACAGTGCTGGTCAGTGACACAAAGTCTGGATGAGCACTGGAACCAGCAGAGTGCCCCAGGGGTCAGTCTGGGTTCTCCTGGTAATGTTCTGTAGCCTGGAAGTGGCAATTTCCAAGATAATCCAAATTGCCCTGTACCCATGGAGACAGTACCTGCCTCCAGAGTCTTTTCAATTGAAAAATGCTGGGAAAGTGGAGCTGCTGCTCAGTCCTTTCAGGGCCAGTCTCTCCCAGGCAGAGCAAGAAAAGGAGGTTCCTTGTCCCACCTCTCACCTCCTCTCCAGGATACATATCCCAGGAAAAGGTGGGTTTGCTGCACCACCTCCCGCTCCTGCCCACTGGAGCTCAAATAATATCCAAAGGTAGAAAACATGGCAACATTTTCTGGATAGTGGCAGCAGACAGGCTCCATGCCAGCCTGCACCACAGCTCACACCAGCATGGCTCCGTGGGGCTGGACAGAGCTGGGGAGGGCAGGGAGGATGAGCACCTCTACAGAAGAGAGGGAAAAACATTCATGGACAGCCTAGAAGCACAGCTAAAGCTCTCACCCGCCAACACAAGGTCGGGTTTCATTGTGAGTTCAACTTTTGATCAGCCATCTGTCAGTACAGCAGTGATGTTTGTTCTTCCAGCACCAGCCTCAGGGGCTGCAGGTGCTGATCCCCACAGCTGTGCAGGCCAAGCTCCACCACAAACTCTGCTCCCACTTGGTTTCCTACCAATGCCAGATTTGCTCTGACACACCAACCAGAGCTCTTCAGGTCTGGGCTGATCATTCTTTACAGGTGTCACACCAGCCTTCATATGAAAATTCATCCTGCTGCAATCGCAGTTCCAATGTAGCTGGAGCAGGTTCCTGCACCGCTGCTGCCACAGCAGCCAAGCCTGCTGCCGCTGGCCTGTGTGACCTCTCAGTGTGGCTGCTGCCAGCCCACCGCCCTCTGCCCCCCAGACCCCCTGGCCGTGGCACAGACTCCTGTCCCCCATCCCACCACAGCTCTACCCCTCCGCCGGTCCAGTGTCCGGAGCTGGAGCCACCCCAATGCTGCGAGGATCCAGCTGTGCCCATCGCAAGGGTGGTGGTGACTCACCCCGAGCCCTGGCTTCTGATCTCTGCATGCTCAAGCCAACCCCAGAAATAGTGACAAGGCAGCAGGGACTGGTTCAGGGCCATCTCTGCAACACAGGCACGAGAATTCCTCCCTGGCCCTGTTCCCTCCCTCCAACTGGGATGAAAGGAAAAGCCCCCGGAGGGGTTTGGCACGAGGCAGGGATGGGGACCGGCTGCCATCGCTGCTGGGGCTGCTGCCGGCCAGATCAGGGCCGGTGCAGGGCCCACCGGGGACAGAGCGGGGCTCACGGGGATAGAGCGAGGCCCACTGGAACCGGTGTGGAACCCACCAGGGCCGGTGTCGGACCCACTGCGGCCTTAGCGGGTCCCCCCGGGGCCGGTGTCAGCCAGCCCGGAGCCGGCGCGGGGCCCACCTTGATGCGCTCCCCCTCGATCTCCACCGTCTTCTCGCGGAAGTCCACGCCGATGGTGGCCTCGGTCTTGCCGGGGAAGGTGCCCCCGCAGAAGCGGAAGGTCAGGCACGTCTTGCCCACATTGGAGTCTCCGATCACGATGATTTTGAAGATGCGGGTCTGTACGTAGGGCTCCAGCGCGGGGTCGGGGCCCGGCGGTCGCCCGCCGCCGCCGCCCGCCGCCATCCCTCCCGCACCGCTGCCGCCTCACCGGCTCATAGGGGCGCGTCGCCCCGCGGACCGGCACCGGCACAGCTCCGGATAGCGGCACCGGCACCGCTCGTCTCCGCCCCACACCCCGGCTACGGCACTGCTCGTCCCCGCCCCGCGGACCGGCACCGGCACAACACGGCTCCACCCCACGCACCGGCACCGGCGCAGCCCCGCCCCACACACGGCACTGCTACGGCACTGCACGGTCCCGCCCCGCGGACCGGCACCGGCACAACACGGCTCCACCCCACGCACCGGCACCGGCGCAGCCCCGCGTAGCGGCACCGGCGCAGCCCCGCCCCACACACGGGCTACGGCACTGCACGGTCCCGCCCCGCGGACCGGCACCGGCACAGTCCCACGTACCGGGACCGGCACCACACGGTTCCGCCCCCCGCAGCGGCACCGGCACCGGCACCGCGCGGCTCCGCCCTACGCTCCCGGCTCTGGCACCGGCACCGACCCGGCTCAGAGCTCCGGCCCCGGGCCAGCCCTGCGCCAAGCCACAGACCGGGGACCGAGTGCCTTCAGCCCGGGCCGGCGAGGGCATTCCCAGCGGAGCGGCAGCGACCGGCAGGGCTGCGGGCAGAGGGCCTGTCCCCTCCCGGAGGGAGCAAGAGACCGAGGGGCACAGCGAGGCGGGACCAAGCAGGGGGGGACACCAACACCCGCACGTTCCCAGTGCCAAGAGGTGCCAGCGGGATCACAACCGCCGGTGCCAGATGATCCTCTTCATGTCCAGCCGGGCAGCCACAGTCCCCGTGTGCCAGCATCAGAGACCAGGAAGGGGATGTGTCCCTCCTGCTCCAAGGAACAGGGCAGTGGGGAGCCAGCACCCACGGCACGAGGGCGCGGGGGCTGCACCGCACACAAGGATTGCAGAAGTGAGGGGAGCAGGAGACAATCTGCAGGAGGAGAGCCATGGCAGGAGGGGATGAGGGGACTCAGGTCAGCTGGAATGGGACAGCATCAGGCAGTGGCACAGCAACAGTGGCATGGGGACCGATGGGAACGTGGGGCAGAGCCCCAGGGGCTGCAATGCTCCTGCTCACACAGCCCAGGCGATCCCAAAAGAACCAGACCCTCAAAGATGGAAGATGACTCCTCCAATGCTAGCATTGATGGGACCTGCAGGAGCCAGAGGCTGGGAAGGATTTACCAGAGACCCCCAATGGTCTCTGGACTCCAGAGTGTCAGTGCTCATCTGCTTCCAGCAGCATGGACATGAAACAGTGTGCACTAAGACTTGCAGCAGGTGGAAAAGCCTCAGAAAGCTGAGTCTGATGAAACACATCCCCCCCTTTCCCATTCTGGTAATGTCTGCAGGTCCTGCACTGCTCAATGAGACACTGTCTGACCATGGCACTGTCCCGCTCTAGGAATAAAGAGCAGCCACACAGGATTGTCCCCATCGAGGCTCACTCAGACTAGTTTTGGCCCACAAAGGGAGCTCAGTTGAGAGACCCAATGGGCACCACGGCCCCACAGAACCATTTCTGACCACCCCCAGCTACTTCTGACCTGGCCAAACACCTGTGGACCAAAAGTGAGATGAGGACATTGCAGAACAACCCTTCATACATCTCCCTCTCCAAGGACAAAACACCAAGGAGACCCAGGACCAAGCCCATCTCTCCTCAGGGCTTGCTTGATCTTCCCTGCTCAGGCCAGTTTCCCACCCTCCCACACCACCATGGAAGGAAAGTGCTTTTAATAATGTTTTCCAGGAATTCCTGGAAGTTTTTATTCACAGAAGCTGTTTGTCAGGGACATGAGCTTCTTGCTTTCTCTTCTTCATAATTTCCAACTTGCCTAGCTTGTGGAACAAGATGCCAGTGTCAGGTCCGAGCTGCCTCCCCTCAAAAGGACATGGTTTTCCATCATAGCGTGCCAGGAATGTCAGACCAGAGAGACCCCTCTCTCCTGGCCTGACAGCCAGCCGGGACAGCAGTTTGTCTGCCATGAGTGGCACCACAGGCTGCAGGAGCGTCCCGTACACGCGCAGGCACTCCAGCGTGACGTGGAGGATGGTGTCCAGCCAGAGCTGCTCTGCAGCATCCTTTCGGTCAAGTTTCCAAGGCCTGTGCCTCTGGAAGAAGCCATTGGTCTGCCTCACACACTGGGCAATGCATTCCAAAGCCTTGTAGATCTGGAAGCCTTCGAAATAACTGTCCACCTGCGCAGGCAGGGAGGCCACTGCTGCCACAAGCTTGTAGTCCTCAGCACACGCCCTGCCTGTGCCTCTTGCCTCTCTGGAATCCAGGAGCTTTGGGAAAAAGGGCTCTGAGAAGCATGGGTAGGTGTTGCTGGGGTTAATGCTGGGGGCTGTTGAGCGATTCAGCAGCCCCCCGAGCGCATCTGCCAGCTCTGAATTCACCAACTTCACCACCTTCTCATCATAGTAGTCACAATCCCTCTCTGGGACGCCCTGCCGCAGCAGGAAGTACCGGAACCCATCCACGCCGTACTGCCCCATGCACACGCTGGGGTCCACCACATTGCCCAGGCTCTTGGACATCTTCTGGCCCCGCACAGTCCAGTGGGAGTGCACCAGGATGCGCTCGGGGGGCTCCAGCCCTGCTGCCAGCAGCAGCGCCGGCCAGTACAGCGCATGGAACTTGAGGATGTCCTTGCCCACAACGTGGTGCACGGCTGGCCACCACGCACCGTGGCTCTCAGGATACCCCACCACGCTCAGGTAGTTCACCAGGGCATCCACCCAGACGTAGATGGTCTGTGTGGGGTCACTGGGCACGGGGATGCCCCACTGCAGCCGGTTTCGCTCGCGGGACACCGACAAGTCTGGCAAGTCCTCGTCCAGCCAGCGGAGCACGCACTGGTAGAAAGGGTCAGGAAAAATGGCACGTGGGTTGTCCCGAAGCCAGTTCTGCAAGGGATTCCGAAATGCTGAGAGCCTGAACATGTAATTCTCCTCCTTGGTCCAGTGCACCTGGGACAGCAGGAGAGGAAAGGATTATGGCCCCAAGAACAGGCTGACAATTTGCACACACCCTTCTCAGCATGGGGCTGTTGCACACTCCCGTGTCTGGGTGTCCTCTCATGCCATGGGAAGCTGTCAGCACCTCTCCATGACTAGAAGCAACCTTCTTACCCAAGATACTGCCTCCTTGGGATCCCCAGGAACACACCTGAGGACTCAGGCACCTGGGATGGTTCAGCATCCTGCTTCTAAAAACACTTGTAAGCTTGGGAAGGAACACCTTTCCACCTGTCAGGCTGATGTGACATCAGAAAGGAGTTAGGGAGATGAGAATGCACCTTCTTAACAACATAGTTTTGCAATAATAGTGGAAAATCATGAAAAGACAAAATAACACTAAATCCTGCCCTACTGCTACTCCCGGTGCCTGCCTTTGCTCTCCTAGGGCCATACTCTTTTTCCTCAGTTTATGCTTTAATGCGTCTAAGTCACTAACTTTGTTTGCTTACAGCACTGACAGCACTTCTCCCCCACAGTTAAATCCATTAAATGACACATTTAGCTAAACCAGTGAAAACGTGGTGGGTGGATGTGGTACGAGTGAGCTGTGTAAGGCACTCAGGGATCCATGGCTGGGTCAGCAATCTTGCAGTGCACAAGGAAGACCTGAAGAGCATCATCAAAGACAAGCTGTACATCCTCAGCTCCAGGCTCCATCGGATGCCAGAACCCACTCACTCACTCACTCACTCACCAGAAGTCTGGGGTTTATGGCATCTGCAAATTCGTCCTTTTCCTTCACAAAATTCCCAAGGAACAAACTGCCCAACTGCCTCTTTCAAGTTGGAAATAAACCCCCCCATTCCTTCTCACCACACTGCAAGAGCTTCTCTGCTCCATGCACAGTCCTGTTTCCTTGGACAGTTCAACACATAGGCGAGGCCAGGAACTGTTCTCAGGGTATTCTTGACTTTAAAGTCTGCTGATGGTTTTAAGTCTAAAGAACGATTACTTTGCCTGGAAATTTATCTTTTCCCCAATTATCTTAGGTGCTTTCTCAAGAATTACTATTTGCCAATATAGCCTTTTCTGTGTGGACCAACACTCCCACATCCCAGCCTCATACAAATAGCACAGCATAACCTGTGCTGAGCTCTGAGCAGGATTATCTGTAGTTGCTGGATTAAATCATGTAACTCCACACCTTCCAAGAAAACAGTGGCACAGAGATGCTTGGGAAGGTACTACACTCCTGGGTATGCCCATTCTGGCTGACCACAGGCAGGTGATGTTACAGTGCTTTAGGCAGGGCCAAAACCCATTTAGGAGATTGGTGAGCGTCCAAAGGCCAAACTGAACTCTCACAAAACAGGTCTGAAAGTCGGAGCCCCTCAGTGAAATACACCCTTATCCTCCTGTTCAGCTTCTGTCGTCACTCCTGTAGAACACCATTCCCAGGACAACAGCCTGTGGACTCAGAAGGGGCTGAATCCTTCCTGTTGCACATAGCTGCAATGTGCAATGTGCACCTGCCAGGTGGGGTCTGCCCACTCTCTGACACTCCACTGAAATACAGGTGAGTCTCAGCCAACACAAATTAATAAATGGCTACGGGAAGCATTGAACACCCCAAATCTGGCAAGAGCAGCGCAGCAGGTGAGCACGCAGCGCTCCTGCAGCCTGTTACCTCGTGGCCGGTCTCCAAGGACACCTTGCAGGGGCGGCCCTGGGCGTCTGTGCCCTCGGCCAGCTGGCTCTCGGGCAGGAAGCTCTCCTCGGGCGTGCAGTACCAGCCCTCGTAGGAGCCCTTGTAGAGCACCCCTCCATCGCGGAGGGCACCCCAGAAGTGCCTCACGGCTCGCTGGTGCCGGGGCTCGCTGGTGCGCGTGAAGTCGGTGTAGGCGACGCCGGCCTGGGTCAGGGCCTGGCGGAAGAGCCCCGAGACCCGCTCGCAGAGCTCCGCCGGCGACGTCCCCGCCGCGGCCGCGGCCTGCTGGATCTTCAGCCCGTGCTCGTCCGTCCCTGAAACGGAGAGAGGCCGCGGGGCCGTGGGGAGAGGCCGGAGCCCGCGGCCCCGCGGGGACACAGGGGTCTGGGGACACGGGGAGGGGGGTCAGCCCCGGCAGAAGGGGTCATCCCGGGGGAGGGGTGCGGACCGGGGGTCTCGCTGACCCGTGCAGAGCCGCGCCGGGCCGGCGGCGCGCAGGCGGCGGTGGCGGAGCAGCGCGTCGGCCAGCAGCGCCGAGTAGAGGTGCCCGATGTGCGGCGGCCCGTTCGCGTAGAAGATGGGGGTGGACAGCAGCAGGCGGCGGCCGGGCCCGGTGGCGGCGGCGCGGCGGAGCGGGCGCGGGAGGCGGCGGGGCGG